>NC_090768.1:18004222-18279222 GCF_036898095.1 Palaemon carinicauda
ATAAAAAAAAAAGTTGGAGCCAAAAATACGTGGCCTTGTGGTCCAGTCTCGGCCAAAGGCTTCATCGAAGTATAGGTGATTGAAGCATCAAGTGATTGTTCCCTCTTTCAAAGGTAATTAAAGTAAATCTCAATTAAATTCGCTTACGGGCTACCAACGCAAGAGCCCGTGCCTTGCATAAGGCAAGGCAATCTACACATACACATGCATACAAGTGATTGTTCATGAAAATGTTGAACTTGGGCATTCTCTGTATATGCCTTAGGTAGTTATAAAGAATAAGCTTTCCATTTATTATCCCTTTTCCAAATAGCTTTTTAATTGATGTTAGGCTGTTGCCAGGGAGTTTGTGGGGCGGAGTCTTATCCTCTCCCACCGTCACTCTCTCCCTCTCTCCCCTGTTGTGTCTTGAAGATTGTTTACCCGAGAGTCAGTTTTATCTTTTGAGGGAACTCTAATTGCCCCTAAGCAAACAACATTATCTCTCTCTCTCTCTCTCTCTCTCTCTCTCTCTCTCTCTCTCTCTCTCTCTCTCTCTCTCTCTCTCTCTCTCTCATATATTGCAATGTTCTTTGCTGCTTCTTCTTTTCCACCTTTTGAGGAGGACGGTAAGTTGATTCAAAGTTGACTTTCCTCCCATTTTTATTAGCAGCTTTTTTGTTCGAGAGTCTCATATCATCATTTTTATTTTTATTGGAGTTTATTTTATAGTTTGATATTTTGTTTGGTCGGTTTTATTTTTCTTTTAACTGTTATATTGTTTTTTAACTCATGTTTTGATTACTGATAAGTTTTTTTTATTACAATTAATTTGAGTTAGTTTTTTATTTAAATTTAAGTTTTGTATTTTCTTTTATTTATTTTTATGTATGTTTCTTTTATTTCGTTCTTGTTACATCTTTCTTGTCAATAAATTTTTATTTATTTTATCTCTTTTTCTTTTTTTTTCCAAACTAATGTTCCATTTTTACTTAACAGGACAACTCTCTGTTCTATCCTATATAAGCTAAGCTGTAGATTTTATACAATAGATAGCCTAACTTTATAAGTGTTACTCTCTCTCTCTCTCTCTCTCTCTCTCTCTCTCTCTCTCTCTCTCTCTCTCTCTCTCTCTCTCTCAAACCTGTTAAACTAAGTGTTTTATTTTTGTCCTCGTTCCCCTTCCAGATAAATCACGAGAAAGGTTTGTCTTTGAGAAATCGTAAAACGCGCAACGAACTTAAACGAATAGACTCTTGAAAAAGATAGAAATCCTTTAGATCTACGAAACTGCTTTTGGGATTTATCACCATTTTTAGCCGATCAGAGCAAGGAAAGGGAGTCGATGTAGCCAACAAAAGAGAAAGTATCGATGGAATTTGTCTTATTAGACAGCAGGGGAAGATCATAGGGCCAACATTTTTTTTCCCTTTTTGTGGATTCTTGATCGTTTTGTGTTGGCGCAGGATCTTGCTCATTGGCCCACTTTGATTTGTTAAACATAAAAAATAGTAGAATACAAAGGTCAAAGTTTATGGGTATAATTACTGGGTATGTAAGGAAAGTGTATTTTTTGTCTATATGTAGATTCCAAAATCGAAGGTATATTCAATATGGAAGAGTTACCAGTTTGTCGGTATTCATCATCTGTAATAGAACTCGTATAGAATGGGTTGCATCTATGCTTTTGTTAAACTTCAATCATGAGAAAAGTAACTGATAATCGATATAAACTGAATGCTTAATAATTGATGGACCTTGTTCACCCATTCTTTAATTTTACAACAGTGACGGGAAGATAAGCGCGCATGCGTAAGCAGTTTGTTTTATCAAAACGTGATTAAATTAAAAAGGCTGATTGGTGAGGATGAATCGAAGCGTAATTTGAGAGAAACAGCTTAAATAACCCTACTTAGTTTTCAATTTTGTCATATTGATAACTAATTTCAAATTAATCTTCGCAAACACTTTAAGATGACTTCATCATGTTCTGTAACCTCTATTTCCTCTTTGCCAAGAAGCAATCATTCAGTTTGTGATTTACATAAAATAGTCTTTCCCCAGTAACCTTGCAACAACCCTTTAATAAAATTATTTGACGCCAATAATTATCCATTGTTACTCAATTGCCACCGTACTATATTACTTGAAAGCTGTGTAAACTCAATGTGATTACTGCCGTTTTCATTTACATGTTTGTTGTATTTTATTTCATGCCCACATTTATTTCACTTGAGATATTGTCAGGTGTGATAAGGATACAATACACACTTTCATATTTATACTCTTGTTAAATGTTCCTTTCAAATCACTCTTCTGTGCATTACTGTTCGGGTTGTAAAATGTTCGGTAATAAATTCAAAATGCACCTGGCACAACGTTTTATAGAATTAAATTGTGTACACATCTGACTGCGTGTACATGCGCTTTGTCTGCATGTTTACTTACGTTAGTGTGTAGCATATTTTTGTGTTAAGACCTCGAGTGCTATTTCCTTAATATTTTGCCTCCACCTTTTACCAGAAGTTATGACTACAGCACCTGGGTTCCCTGTTCCAGGGAAAGAGCACTTTGGGAATAGGGGGTGATGTTTGCTATGGAGTTTTGGATTTGGAAGCTGCTATATTGCTTATTCTTTGTCCAGAAAGTCTTTGGGAAACTTTTGGTATTGTATGTTACCCACCTGCTTCCATGAGGGTAAGAGAATTAGTTTTGGATGGGGGCCGTTCTACCATCTGGGATTAGGGGTATAGATTAAGTCATATCTGGAATTTTAAGACTAAGGAAAAACATTTTTTCATATTTTAAAGTTCAAATTCTCTGGTTTTGTATTTTGAAATTTACTTATTGCTGCAATTGTCGTGTGCTTTCACTTTTGGTATTTTAATTGTTATTTATACACTTGTACGCGAGCTGTCAAAAAGGACGTCTAACTATTTAGATAGATATGCAAACACACACGGATTCAACCCTTTACACACCCCCCCCCCCTTGTGACTACAACCCAGCTGTTTCGTCAATTTGTGGGAGAGTGTGGTTTCCGAGTGTACCTCTCTTGGTACGCCCCTCTCATCAGGGCTTGACAACTACTTTCCTCTCTGAGCGTGGCAGTAAAGAATTATATATAAATATATATATATATATATATATATATATATATATATATATATATATATATATTTATATATACACTCAGATACTTGCTTTTATCATGTAGAGGTGATTTTTTGTTTTTCAAGATCGTACTCTCTTCTATATTTTGTGTTTTCCCTTTTGGCTTTAAGCGTCACCTCGTAGTATCACCCAATTTCCAGCAAAACTTTTCCATTTAGGCCACTTTAAGAATAACTGGAAGTAACAATAATGGAGCCAATTTTCCAGCACCAACAAAGACCAAACTGGAGCAGAACATCGTGCGAGTTATTTTAGTGTATTTCTCTACTATTTATTGCCTTTTCTTATTCCTTACTCTTTTGAATAATTTGATTGTAGTTATTTATCAATTCTATTATGATTTTTGCTATATAATTAGAATTTTTTTTTTAGATTTTTAAGGCTTCGATGATCGAAAAAATGATAATTGTTAATTCTTACAATACCATACATACGCACACACACACACACACATATATATATAGGCCTATATATATATATATATATATATATATATATATATATATATATATATATAAATATATATAAATATCACATTAATTTTTATGTATATTATACACATTTATATATATATATATATACATATATAAATATATATAAATATCACATTCATTTTTATGTATATTATACACATTTATATATATATATATATATATATATATATACATATATATATATATATATATATATACATATATATATATATTTAAATATGTATGATCATATGTATTATAAAGATTTATGTTTGTGTGTGAGCTATCACAAGTAGTATATGAAAAAAAAAAGCAAATAATAACTGGCAACTAGATTGATTTACCCAAGTAAATCCTGTTACAATAATATAATAATGTGATTTTGATGCTGATTAGAAACACTAGTTTTGTATATATGAAAAAAAAATTAACTGTGGGTCAGTTCTTGGTTTAGGATTCCAAATCTGATAGATATACAGAGCGCTAATCCCTTGGCCCGAAAAGGACGCTCCTTATAGATAGAAAATATAACAATAACCTTTATTTTCTACTATTAATTAACGATAATTTAGGTAAGGTTTGTTAAGAGGAATTTGAGAAAGGGATGAAAGAACTTTTATCAATATTACCCCACTACCCAAACATGTGAGAACATCCCTCTCGCCCAAAACTGAATCAACGCAAATAATTTAAAACATCTTTTTACATCATATGTTGGGCATTTTCATTTCTTCAAATCCCAATCAAATAAGCAACATGTAGTCTACCAATTTACGTCTGCCAATCTACTACTCTCCCATTTCCTCCACACTTACTAATTTCTTATCCTTCAACAACGAATATTTTTCTATTTTTTCTTGGCTATATTTTAATTCCAGTTAAAATCGTTTAAATTTGCCACCCGGGTTCTTTCAGCTTGATAAGATCAGTTAACGTGTATATTCCATTTTTTGAAATCTAGATCTACATCTTAATTGAAATTCATTTATAGTTTTCGCTTTCACAAGTGAACGATTTCATGCGAGATAAATGCTTTAGATATTTCAAATATGACAATTTTGCTGGTCAGGTATATGGCACGATCAGTGTGATATTTTTCCTAAGTTTTATAGTATTCAATTTGATACAAATGGGGAATCTCTCTACGTTTTATATAACCTTCTTCCTTTTATTTTTATTATTATTATTATTATTATTATTATTATTATTTTTATTATTATTGTTATTATTATTATTATTATTATTATTATTATTATTATTATTATTATTATTATTATTATTAGCTAATAACCCTACAATCCTAGTTGGAAAAGCAAGATGCAATAAGCCCAACAGTTCTAATAGGAAATAATAGCTCAGTGAGGAAACGGAATAAAGAAATAGATAAGCTAAGAGAAGTAACGAACAACAGGAATTAAATATTTTAAGAACAGTAACGGCATCAAAGTAGATCTGTCATCCATAAAAAGATATTTATGTCACCATGTATAACAAAAACATTCGCTGCAAGTTTAAACTTTTGAAGTTCCACAGATTCAACTACTTGATTAGGAAGATCATTCCACAACTTGGTCACAGCTGGAATAAAACTTCTAGAATACTATGTAGTATTGAGAATTATGATGTAGAAGGTATGGCTATTAGAATTAACTGCATATGTAGTATTACAAACAGTATTGCACTAAACGGGAAAATCTGAATGCAAAGGATGGTCAGAATTATGAAAAATCTTACGCAATATGCATAACGTACTAACTGAACGACGGTGTCAGATATTTGTATCTAAATCAGGAATAAGAAATATAATAGACCGTAAGTTCCTGTCCAACGAATGATGAGGAGAATCGGCAGATGAAGACTAGACAGGAGAACAATACTCGAAACAAGGCAAAATAAAAGAATTGAAACACTTCTTCAAAATATATTGATCACCGAAAATTTCAATTTTCTCAAGCCAATTTTTGCACAATTGAAGAAGAGACAGATTGAATGTGTTTCTCAGAAGTAAATTTGCAATCAAGAATCACACTTAAAATTTTAAAATAGTCATACGGAGTTAAAAAGATATTTTCAAGATGAAATCTGGATGTTGAGGAGCCACTATCCTTGACCTACTTACAGTCATACTTAGAGCTTTGTTAGTGTTTATTTCAATGCCCCATAATTTGCACTGTATACTAATTTTATATAGATCACCAAGGGACTCAGTCACCCCAGATCTATTTTCAGGAGATGGATATGATGCAATGAGAGTAGCATCATCTATATATGCAACAAGCTTGTATTCTAGGGTAAACCACATGTCATGTGTATATAGTATGAAAAGTAATGGGACATGAACTTTACCCTGAGGAACATCGGATATCACATTACTATGCTCACCATGGTGCCCATCAACAACAACTCTTTACAATCTATTGTTTAAAAATTCAATAATGATGCTAAGAAAAGATCCACCCATTCCCAAGTGTTTGATTTTGAAAACAAGGGGTACATGATTAACTCTATCAAAAGCAGCGCTAAAACCAAAGCCAATCATACGAACTTCCTGACCACAATCAACAGATTTCTGTACAGCACTAAAGAATGTAAGAAGGGCATCACATGGTCCAAGGCCTTTGCGAAATCCAAATTACCAACTAGGGAACTGTTTATTACCTTCAGCAAACCTATTCAGACGTTTTGCCAAAAGACGTTTAAAAAAATTATATAATATTGGAGTTATGGAAATTTGGGTTAATCAGCTGGACTTGAGCTACCACAAACAAATTTACATAATCGAGTAACATTACCAATTTCCAACCAGCGCTAAAAGAATTTCTTGCTAACTTACGGAAAATAACTGATAACATAGGAGCTAAGGAGTTTGCAGTCTTTATAGAAAACAAAGGAAAAATACCATTTGGGTCTACACCTCCTTAAGCAACAAGGTCCATCTATAGGGAGCTTCAATTTCACGAGACCGAAAAGCTAAACTAGTTAGTTTAGCCTCAGGAAAACAGAAATGAGGAAGATCAAGTTTCTCATTACTCGCTTACTGTCAAACACTTCAGCCAAAAGGGTTGCCTTTTCCTTTGGACAAAGAGTGACAGAATCATGTGGTTTATGTAAAGGAGGAACTGTTGCTTCCACATCAAAGAGTGCAGATTTAAGGGCAGCCCACCTCTTATGTTCCGGGATTGTACCAGAAAGGGTTTCTTTTATGGTTAAATTGTATTCCTTTTCAGTTGAAACATAAACTCTCTGAGCAAAAGCTCTTACCCGAGTATACGGGTATGAGCAAAAGCTCATAGCCGAGTATACAGCTATGAGCAAAAGCTCTGAGTCGAGTATAGTTATTCCAAGTCAAATCTGATCTGTTGCCCTTCCAAAGAAGATAGGCCTCTTGCTTCTCTAAATTTGCTCGTCTACAATTGGTCTTTCACTCGGTACCTTGGCACACGAGACGGAATACGCATATCAATTATGTTGACCAGGTTCTCATTCAAACGAACAATGGACTCAACATTATCATACAATTGTGACCAACTAAAGCTCAAAAGATCACTCAAAATGCCAATGCAGTCTGCTTGAGGTTTTATAGAAATCTTACATGAGTATGACATATCAGGGAAGGCTACTCAGTCTTCACTACTAATGAAATTAAGGGATCATCAGACGTCCATACTTTACTTGTTATAACGCCAGGGGAGTCAATATACTGTATACTAGGTCCGAGAAAGAGATAGTCAAGAATCATATTTTAGGCACATAATCTCTCTCTCTCTCTCTCTCTCTCTCTCTCTCTCTCTCTCTCTCTCTCTCTCTCTCTCTCTCTCTCTCTCTCTCTCTCTCAACCAATGTCATCTTTTGAAATTGCTTATAAATTTTCAAAGGGCTGACGTTGGAAAATAGAAAGGAAGGGAAGTGAAAATATAAAAGAAATATGGCATCCGATAATGTGTGAGTTTTCCTTGGATGGTAATATTTACCGTAACCTATTCTATTTTCTTCCCAATCCATTAGTACTGGCACACAGGAAAGTGATAGTCAGTGGTCCAATAAATTTGAGGAGTATATCACTATATAGTTCATTCTAGATCATTTTCATGAGAAAGAGGGAGAGAGAATGAATTATTTCAAGTTAATTTTATCAAAAAGCCACAAATAGCCTTTATTATCGAATTCGCTCGGCCACGGGATTTAAGACCCATAGGGAAACCCCTTTAAAGATATGGTCTGAGATTCTGTGGGAGAGCAAACTCGATATTTAAGTATATTTGCAGATTATTTGAGTATATATATATATATATATATATATATATATATATATATATATATATATATATATATATACACACACACATATATATATATATATATATATATATAATATATACACACACACACATATATATATATATATATATATATATTTCATTTATATATGTGTGTGCGTTTGTTAGTATGCACCTTCCCTTATTACAAAGATTTCTCAACAACAACAAAAAACTCCCTAGTTGTCACTGCCACAGTTAGTTTTCAATAATTTTTCAATTCTTCTTTCTGAAAGGTCTCACTGCAATAAACATCCGTATTTACCGCTTCTGAACATTGATCATAATTTTTTGTTCAAATTTGTTTAAAAGATCCAACCCTTCTGAGGCCTTCATCTTTTATCCTAGCACTTCCGTGTTACTATTGATTTTTCCTCTCCGTTAATATTATATTGTACTGTACTATATGATTTCCATACATTTACAGCATTATTACCGTATGTAACAGTATATCTACAAGTACTGTAAGCATAAACGTTTTGTGTTTTTGCATAAACATAGTTTAGGATCCCTATTGGCATGAGGGTTCCTACTTAATAGCTGTGGATAAGGAAAGCATTTTTCGTTTATATATACAGTATGTATATATATATATATATATATATATATATATATATATATATATATATATATATATATATATATATATATATATAATGTGTGTGCGTGTTCCATGCCAGTGAAAATAGTTTTCAAGAGTTTGCAGGTGGAAGAGAAGAAAACATAAAGGGGTCGAATAGATGGTGTGAAAGACGTACTATAAACAAAGGGATTTGATGTCTATGAGGCACAAAATTGTATGCAAGATAGGGGTGAATGGTGTAATGTATGTAGGGTCTCCGACGCAATACTGATAGTCATCTGTGTGCATGTGTGTCTTTTTGCATGTGTGTATAAGGTGTACCACATTATTTCATATAATCATTTATTTTGTAATTTGTTTTTGGGATATGTGCTTATAGATACGAATACTGATTTTTATCCTTAAAAGTCTCTTTATAACTATTAAGTCTTGTTATATTCAGGAATAAGTTGGCAGTAAGACTGAAATTGATATATGTATCATTTAGTAACACTATTTTTCTCGTATTTTTATTTAATGAATATGTAAGGCCCTTTTCTATACAGTAATTGTTTTGCCACTGATTTAGCACCGATATACTTTTTTCTATCGCATAAATTTGGTTTAATTTTGATATGTCTATTGAAGAACGTTCAGAGTGACATAATTTTCCCTCACTTGATACCTACAATTCAATATAATTTTTCTCGGCCTAAGAATTATCTGTATTTTCCCTATCAATAAGTCTCTTCTTCCTGAGCAAAATCTCTCTTCCAGAAAAAATGCACCCTCTTATATTATTTATTTCCCTTGGGAAAAAAAACGGGGTTTTCTCAAAATGGCTGTTCTTTTTCCCAGAACCTCTAACACAAGCGCCCCTGGGAAAGAAAAAACAATAGGTCTTCAATCTTAAATGAATCTCTCTTCCTAGAATTAATCTCCCTTCCCCCTCAACCCCCTGTCCCAACTTCTAAAGTGATTCTTCCTTCTCATCCCCCTCCTCCTAAAGGGAACGTCCTTAAGGGAAATAGATGATTTTTCTCTTTCCATAGATTTGTGGTTCGGTCAGGGAATCTATTTTTAGCTCTTCAGGAGCTTATTTTTCTTTCTCATTTTCTTTCTCTTGTTTTCTTTTCCTTCCTCCTTAGAGTGAGAAACGAGGCCCTAACGCTGGGCGAAATGTAAATAGATGGAGTCGCTTTCTTGTCTCTTCTCTCCAGATGGGCTTTGGCAGAAGAAGCTTTGTCATGACTGTCGCATCTTGTAGCTCACTTCCAGGTGGAGATAGGCAGCCAAAGAAAAAGTATTGTTTGGAAATGATTGGGATTGTTCTTTACTCGTTCCAGCTGGTAGCTCGTTGTTGCCAGTAGTATATCGTATAAATGTTAATGAAACGTACTTGTTATTGTTAATGTGTTAGTTACCTGGAAAATAATCCAAGTTGTTATAATTAATTTGACCTGTTTATTTTCAATTCTTTTTTTTATATCTAAATGTTCAATTCTCCCTTTGATACAGATAAAATTATGATTAACTCACGTAATTATTTTTACTAAGGAAAATTATCGTCTCTATTAATACTTGAACACTAGATAAGAGAAAAATTTTTATGAGAGAAATTATCAAGTGGCAATTTCTTCTTTATTTCATTGAACCATGTTCCATGTAGTTTCATCCTATGTATTCTTATTTGCTCTTTCTTACCTGGAGGACGTATTTTTGTCTAAATGAAATGCAGATTTTATTTTATTTTATTTTGTATGATTCAAATTAAGAAATGTTTCGATTCACAAAGAGAGAAAGGATAACACTCAGAGGTTTTGGGGAAAACTATTATAAGTCATAACTTAAAATGGTTAAACTCATCTTAATTTAGGGATGTGGATGACCTAAAAATATTTACTAGACTCATATGCATTCACTTCACTTTATTAACTTATGAAAAGCGTTTTAAAGTTTTTTTTATAATTGTTTGTTACAAATATATTAGTAAAATGTTCCCGTTCCACTGATGAATTAGATATGGAAATAAGATTATTTGTAACCTTTAAGTGTATTGGATATTAGCAGGGAGGCTAGATAACTGTATCCCCTTCGCACCCCAGCTTTCAACAGCCAATCAGAAGCGTCATTACGAGCATGCTAATAAATCGAGCCATTCTCCTGATCTGGCGGGAATGAATTTACTTAGCAATTGATAATTCTCGGTTGGTCGGTCTTTCACAAAGCGCATGAGATTATCTTATTTGATTTAAATGTCAATAATGCGGAGCTTTTATTTGGATGATTGTATCAATATGCAATGAGTTCTCTGTTTGTATCAAATTGCCACAATCGCTAATTTAGAGGCATTTGTTCATGAGTTATTTTAATGAATGTGGCCCATACATGGAATTCTTTGCTTGTTCTAAAACCTCTATAGTTATCTGCGCTTGTAGAAGTAAACATACAGTTCACGTAGCCTGAATTAACCAGAAATATCAAAGTTTCCTTTCTGTGTGTATAGGCCACCATGTAGCCTACGCTTTTCATTGCTTCGCCCCGATATGAAAGCAAACGCGTGCCTGAGTGCCTATTGACAAGCAGCTGATTTATGGCTGTTCTCAGGGAGGCACAATATGTCACCAGGGAAAGATTTATGCACACCTGAATTTTATTAGAAAGCCTGTTGAAAGAGAGAGAGCCCCAGCGTCCCTTCGCCCGCTTGCTGTTGTGATTAGCACCTCCCGTCCTTCGGCTTTTTATTTATGGTTCCTTTGGGTTAATAGACCAACGCAGGTACTTTTTTTTTCTATTATCCTTTCCAGTGTTCTGTCTTTTTACAGGAAATGGGAATATATCAAATAGTGAATGATGCTGCTGTCCTGTATTATATGATTTTAGGATTCTATTTCAGTCATGTTTTCAATAATAAGCTATAGGTGAAATACACCCATTTTTCGGCTGCTTTCTTTTTTTTCTATCTGAATTTAGTTTAGAAATTTCAATCAAAACTGCTTTTTTCTTTATGTTGCATTGTTACAATGAAGTTAGTTGGACATAATTTCAAATATTTACTCTGAATTGGAATGATGTACCGAGTACTTTTTATTTGCAAAGACAACTGCTTTTGCTATTTCGACATACACACTAATCGAAAATATACCTTGATTTGAATTCTATATAACAGAATATATATTTCGTATATTATCAAGTTTGCGCATATAGGGTTATACCAAAGGTTTTTTATTCATAAAAAATACTTGGTAAATTTAGAGTTGTGTGTTTCCAAACACTGGATTAAAAAAACAACTGAGAAGGCTCCGGCATATTCAAAAAGCTAGTATTCCCTACTTGTCATGGAGAGCTTCAGATTACCTACCTGTTGTGGAGAGCTTTAGATAACCATTGGAAGGGATTTTCTCAAACATTCGTGTATGAAATGTTGTAAAAAACAGTATGTATTTGGTCCTATACTTTTAAACTCTATTCTGTATTCACCCCGAGTGCTAAGGTATCATGGTATGTCAATCTTTCGTTTTATTCCCATACTGTCTATTTCAGTTTTCAAAAGTGTCTAGTGAGCATACATATATGGTTTAAGGGCTTTTTGATTCCCTCTCTGTACATTGATTAAAGCAAATATACTTCCACTGCTGATATTATTATTTAAACATTACACCAACGCGACTGTATATACAGTTATTCTTGTCGTTTGGATTATATCTCTTTACAGCCGACTCCATGTTCAATTTTACACGGACAGATATTGAGGACAAATTTGCATATCTTTGAAAATGCCCAGATATTCAGAAGTTGAGTATGTTCATAAATGGTCCTTCATTCTCCAGCAAAGGGTTCGTTTTGACAATGAAATCGAGGTGCGTTGTCACTTATCCCTGGATTCTCTCTCTCTCTCTCTCTCTCTCTCTCTCTCTCTCTCTCTCTCTCTCTCTCTCTCTCTCTCTCTCTCTCTCTCAGCCTCAAATTGAGAAAGGGGGAGAAAGGAGAAAGACAAATACGAAATTGATAGAGGCAGAGGGAAGAACATGAAAAAGGAGAAATGAGAGAGAGAAATGTGTAGGTGGAGAGAGGAGTATGTGAAGAGTGAACAGCAAACACGAGAATCTGTTATTTACAATTTCTCTTTCCCTTTGTACGGCCGAGATTTATTTTTATGTGTGATTACTAGAGCGTAATAATAATATGCTCGTCAGTAGATGCTGAGACTGTTATTACTTCTTAATAAGTTCTCGCTGAGAGTTGAGCCGCTCAAGTATGTGGAAGTTTCTTGGAACTTTCTTATATTGAAGGTACAAGGGTAGATTATCTTTTTATACTTTACTTTTATGTTTACAATGAGATAGAATTAAACTATTTTACTGATAATTATATGGGTTTTTTTTTAATTCAAAGGTGTTTTTTATGAATTTTTATTTTTTATTTTTGGCAAGATTGAAATCCGTTGACACGTTTTTTCAGAATAAAAGAAAAATAGCGTTAAATTCTCATCCGATTTATACCAGCAACGTGGTTTTGTCATTTACCTTCCGAAAAAATCCCCTCACTATTTATTCAGGAGTAATCGTCTTGATAATTCGTAACACATCAAAGTTTATTCAGAAGTGACTAGTTAACTCGTGTAAAAGCTAATCGTATGTAATTTTAAACGCACAAATCTTTTCATTTCTAAAATCATATCATATTTTTCTCCTTTCTGAAGATACGGAGCGTTTGACCAACCGTTCAAATAGTCAAATCTGTTACGTAACATCATCTCGTTGGACAAATTTGCTACGTTACATAATCTCACTGGACAAATCCATTCCTTAACTTCATCCAACTAGACAAATGTGACTGCTGTGATTTCAACATGGCCTCTGATTTAGACTACATTTACGGAGAAATCAAGAATTCAGTCTTCACAACTTTGATATTTAGAAGGTTAAGGAATTTCTAGCTGTGAGATTATGAAGACAATTTCCGCCCTATACCCTTGACAAAGAGTTTTCCAGTGATATTGCCTCGTCGCCTTTACTTCCATTAATTCTTCGAGTAATTTTTCATTTTAACTTCTTTTTTGGGTGACTTTCTAGATGCCTATTCATTTATTTTGTATAGGTAAAATTTTCCTTTCTTTTATTTTTACATCTTAAGTAATGTCTTCATCATACTTCATCCCCTTTTCTTTCCTGAGCCTGACACAGATGATGGGCAAGTAAAGGAAACTTATTAATGCAACACTTAGGCGGAGAGGGTGGCGACCTACCCCACCATCTATCTCCTCCTCCCCCCTACGTCGTCTTCTTAAACTCTCTTCTAATAACAAGCGATAAAACTTTTCCTCAGAAATTGAGAGAAGAAACTTCTTCCTCTTGTTTTGCTTCCTAAACTTTAATAACATTTGTTGTTTCGTCCGTCATTACAGAGGGACGACAAGAAAAAGTTTCCTCTCAGCGCATTTTCGAAATACTTTCTCTAAAGTCGGAAATTCAAAGGGACTCTAATGGTCTTTGGCAGATTTTGAGTCCTTGGTCATCAACAACAACAACAACAACAACAATTTTGCTAGTGGGATTGTTATAATCACTAGTGTACCCGAGCCGTCAAAAATGACGTCTATTTATTTAGATAGATATATACACACAGATTCAACCCTTTCCACCCCTTTCCTAAATACAACCCGCTAGTTTGGCAATTTGTGGGAGAGTGTTGTTTCCGAGTGTAACTCTCGGGGTACCCCCTCTCACCAGGGTATGACTGCTCCCTCTCTCCCCCCTGGGCATGGCAGGAAATATATATATATATATATATATATATATATATATATATATATATATATATATATATATATATATATATATATATCGGCGTTTGCTCTTTATTAGATATGGAAGATTATACGCATGGCATTAAAAACGACAGTAGTATAAATAAGCTAGATGGGAAATCCAGCCCCGTGAAACGTATCAAAGCTCGCTCCAAGGTACAGTTGGTCACAGGAATTCCTGGTACACCTTGCTCTGAGGATGTGCACCCTGTCACACCCTTACTGCCCAACGAGTAACCAAACAGTTAAGCGTATTGAGAGATGGCAATAAAGGGGTGACAGGGTGTACTTCCTCAGAGTGAGGTGTGCCAGGAATTGTGTGTCCAATTGTACCTTCATTTTGCATACTGATATAAAAACAGTGGTGACAACAAGGCTAAACTTAATGTTTATTTTTGAAAACTATTGCTGTTGTAAACAGAAGAGGATATACGAAGTCACATGGCGTTTTATATTGTAGAATTGTTATTACTTTTATTATTCATCATTATTACACGGTTCAATAACTGTTTCTCTCCTTATATTTCTTAGCTTTGGATTTCATTCCAGCCTTCTGTTTTTCTCAACTCTTACAAGTTTTCTTCTTTTAAGAGGCAACCCTCTTCCTTTTTATTAAGCTTCACTATTTACTTTATGGTCAATTTCTTCTTGTCCTCAGGTGTGAGCTAAAAAAAGAGCTTGGCCATTAGTAGACTCCTTTTTTGTTCAGATATTTGAAAAAACACGATGATATGAAATTCTTCACCCGTCTTTTTCGAGATTCTCCAAAATACTCGTGGAGTTAGAAGGTCGAATTTCGCTGTTTCCTTTCATAGCAGATTTGTAAGTTTTAGGTTTGTTCATGAGGGGACATTCATTAAGCTATTGCTGCGTCGTAGGGAGTGGCCATATATATTTGACATCATTACCCAAATCCAGGCTAGGGCCAAGGGAAACAGTCCATCCTTACAGTTAATTTAGCTATTTTAATTCACCAAAGCAAGTCTTTTGACCTATTTTTTAATAGGAAGTTTTCCATGGTATTCCAGATACAAAAAAAAAAAAAAAATCAAACATGCTTTTGAAACCATAAGCTTGCTTTGCTGGTGGACATCTAGAAAATACCAATCATCTTTTGTTTTCTAATGAACAATCGAATATATTTTACATGTGATATGTAAAGAAGGAAGATACTAAATTTAAAAACTTTTTTCTATTCCCATTTGCATGATTTTTCTTTCATCTATTTTGTAATAACCTTAGAGGGATGTTAAGATCGTGTCTGTCAGAGAAATTTGGTCAAGCCTTGGGTAGGACTTGAACTTGGAACCCACTGATTGCAAATTGCTTACGATTCCACCGACCAACCACAACTCCATATGGCTGTTTTTTTAAAGAATACTGAACAAGGAATTTGTACACGTTTTTTCCTAACTAGGCATTAATTTTAGTTGTATAGAATTGTCTAATATTTGGATATTCCAACACGACATTTTGATACCATTATTCAAGATCAGGTGAAAACGAAATTAATTTTCCGTAACAGTTTGAAAATATCTAATGCTTTTAAAAAAGAGGAAATTTCATGTGGGCTTGAGGGAACACTACTTTAAGAGAATGAAGGAATTTTGGGGGAACTAAAGGATCGTCACTAGTTAGTTTAACGGAAATATATCTGACAATAAAAACATCAAAGAACCAAGAATGTTTTGAAATATTAGCAGTCAACAAGGAAGAGAGAGAGAGAGAGAGAGAGAGAGAGAGAGAGAGAGAGAGAGGATGATGATGATGAAACTAAATTTTTTTTCAACAGCATAACGCGTTAAAATGATTTTTGCAGAATATCAAATGCAATTTGGGATAAGGGTTTCATGCGTTTTGATACATATAATATTATAAGAAAAGTGAGTTATCCTCAACATGAACTGCTAAAAAAATGTGATTTACGAGAAATGCCAGATCTTTTTAAGTAAAGATGCACATATAACAAATTCTCCCTGGAACTGCCTTATGACAGACCCTGGCAGCTCCCATATGTGAACTGTTGGAATTATCATCTGGAGAAATTCTAGAATTGTGACCTGAGGTAATTATAAGAGAAGAAACCACAGGTAAATTGTTTTCCTTCAGTATCCAAAATGGTAAAGAGAAAAAAGAAATTGCAGGATTTCCTTATACTCCTTTGGAAAAGTTGCGTTACGGGAAGATTCAAACAAATATCATGTATTAATCAGCTGACATTTTCAAAGAAAAGGGATACGGAAAGAAAAACAAAATTATTTTATTAAATTATACGAAAGGATTTTTTATCCAGGAATTCGAATAGAAACAGCATCATTTCAAAGACCATGATGATGACGAATGTGGGTCAGCTTCTAGTGTAAGTATAGAGCGTTTGCTTAGGAGCAATTAGTTTCCTTCAAAGAAAATCTTATTCTAGAGTCAATATTCATTTTGACTTGTGAGGAGTAAGACGAGCGATCGAAGGAGAATTAAGAAAGTTGGAAAAGAAAATGAGGGACAATCCTCAAGAAAGGCTTTAATGCTCGTTGAACTTCGACTAGAAAAACACAAAGTAATCAACAACCCGTTGATTTTTAATTATTCTTATTTAACCGGTTTTCATTCCTGCTGACACTTTTGCATCTTCATGTTGCTACTGTTCCTCAATCGATTGTTTCTTGTCATTGACTGTTGTGTTTTATTAGCGTCTTTACTCCTGGGTGCACAAAAAATATATTATCAATTGTCAGCGTTTGCGGAAAATCTGACACAGGTCCATCGGTTATAAGGTGTACAAAGCTTGACTCAATGTAGATTTTTTTCGGATATTTAACGGATATTGTAAGTAGTTTTGCTTTACCTCTTCCAATGTTTCTGTAATGTGATGAAATATAGCGTAAATATTTTATGATGCTGTAAAGGTTTCAGAATTATTGCTGTAGTGTTACCAATACAGGGGAGTTCTTTGTTTTAGCATTCTTTTTTGCTAATGTAAATTTGATACATGGCCATTGGCTGTGTATTTCTTGTTTCTACGTGTGTCAGTACCGTTTCTCAACTGGCCGGCTGAATATTTTCGGAAACTATTATATAGGTCTCAAGATGCAACTCCTATTGTAATTTACTATAGATTGCTGATTAAGGGTCACACCTTATAACACGTAGTAATAGATTACAGTCTTTTTGCATTTGTAACTATTGCAGCAATCATCTTAATAAATTAGTCCAATTTTTTTCGAGTGCATTCTTTAGAAGTGCATGGAAGAAAAGTGCATCTGTAGAAATATACTGCCATAATTGTGACCATCCTTTGCATTCAGATCTTCCTAGATTGTACCATCTTTTACTTAGTACTAAGTATGCAATTAGTTATAACAGCCATGCCTTCTACATCTTAAGGCTCAATATTACTTAGTATTCTAGAAAGTTTTATTCCAGCTGTGATCAGTTTGTGGAGTGACCTCCCTAATAGTGTAATTGAATCGGCGGAACTTCAGAAGTTCCAACTTGCAGCGAAAGATTTTATGTTGAACAGGCTGACATAATTCTCTCCTCATAGGTTTTGTATACTGTATGACGGATCTATTCTAACATTGTTACTGATCTCAAGAAATTTTATATTCATTAGTCGTTACTTCTCATATAGTTTATTCATTTCCCTATTTCCTTTCCTCACTGTGCTATTTTTCCAGGTTGGAGCCGTTAGGATTATAGCATCCTGCTTTTCCAACCAGTGTTGCAGTTTAGCTAATAATAATAATAATAATAATAATAATAATAATAATGATAATAATAATAATAATAATAATAATAATAATAATAATAATAATAATACAACTGTTGTCAAAGATATTTTTGACGACTTGATGCTATTTTCTATGTATAGAAATTCAACTAATAGAGGTGAGACCGACATGCTAATTGTGAAATATTTGAGAGTGGGTAAATCAAATGTCTATTTCCCTATGTCCTCTCGTTTTGTTCGTCTTTTCTCTAGGAGTAATTCAGTGGAATTGAGGCGTTATATTAAGAAGTAAAGAAATCTGTGTAGAAGAAAAGTGTGTAATTTTAAAAAGATAGATTTTCCTCTATATGAAAATAAGAGTATATACATATCCTCTCTTTTCAACTTAATAGCCAAAATTCATTGGTGAACGAAAGGATTATTATTAATTGAATATCGTTAAGCTCTTAAAGCTGTGAATTCGTATGGTATTCCGATAAAGGAAAATGTACGAATGCAAACAAGTACAAATGAACTGTATGAAAATTTAGAAGCTGGTAAAAATGGTAAACAACATGAAATGTCAATTCTGCACATGTACAAGGACATGGATCATCGTAATAATCTACAAATAAAAAAATAAACGAAATAAAGAACAGGATAATGACGAAAATAATGCAAACTTTAAAAAAAAAAATTTAATATGGAAAAGACGATGAAAACCGAAGAAACTTACATCTAGATTTATGAGAACTGTTATAGCAACTTCAGATATCTGCATCTGAAACGTAACTCCAAGTTCATATGACAACAGAGGTCTGTAACCGAATTTCATGAAAGAGAACAAGGATATCTAGAATAAAGTTTAGCTCCTCTTAAAAGTTGTCAAAATCTAAGTGCAATTCCGAAAAAAAGAAAAAGTTTACAGAAAGAGATAAAAAAAAAAAGTCGGCTTCGAAGGAAGGAAAAGAATAAGAATTTAAAAAGTTTTTGGAATAGCAAGGAATGCTGATAAAAGAACTAATAAGATCAAGTTGAATGAAGACTCCTGAATCTTTATTTCCAAATCCAAATTTATTCTTTTGACCACCAAAGTCTAGACGTGGCTCTAGCTGTAATCCCCATCGGGACATCACGGTATCTCTATCATTGCAAATCCCTCTGGGAATCTCAGGGCTTAAGTAAGCTGGAAAATCCTCTAAAACACTTTTTGGTTCTTTAAGTGTTATCTAGCCTACCATCACCTCTGTCCGTCCTTTACATTTTTTTTTCTTTCCTTTTCCTCTGAGGAAAAAAAAATGGGTGCAACCATTCACAGCAGAGGTGAAATAGAACAGACTGTGACCCGCCTGTGAGAGAGAGAGAGAGAGAGAGAGAGAGAGAGAGAGAGAGAGAGAGAGAGAGAGAGAGAGAGAGAGAGAGAGAAAAAGCGGAATTTAGAAAAGAAAAATTGTGTAATTTTTTTATTTTGCAGTTGGCAAAATATCCTTCTCGTCTTCTCGTTGTGACTGGAGTCATAGGGAAAATAAATATGTGCCACCTGTATGATTTTTTTGAGAAACGTGGGCTATTTTTGTCCTTTTGAAGGCAAATCTGAAGTTTTGATATTCATCGTTTCGTGTGTTACTCAAGCATTAGTACTTTCCAGTTGTCAGTTGTCAATTTAGATTTTCCAATGTTATCCTTGAATTTTGTATTTTTTCATCTTAATACCGAGACTAAATGACTTTAGATGAATTTTTAGTCATCGTAATAAATGAATAAAATGCATAAATCCTACACTTTTTAACAGATGATTTTGACCTTTGATATTAAATAAGTATAAGGGAATAAATAGACGAAATCAAAACTAGAAATAAAAAATGTAATAGAAAACCGAAAACATTTTGAAATTATCTCTCTGGCAATTATTCATCTGTAATTTCAGATCGAAATAAAATGAACTTCTTTCACTTACTTTCCTCGAGAATTCATCTCGGATACTTTCGCTCGTGGATGATAAAATTCCAGGTCTTGAGATTCAAAGTAGTCATAATCGAAAGAAATTCCTCTCCGACGAAAACATGAGATTTTTTTCAAGCTTCGTTGATTATTTCGGGACGCCAAAATAAGGACAAAAAATCGTAAATGGAAAGGGGCGGTGAAGGAAAATAGGAAAAATATATATTCTTCTCTAGGCATCTTTCAGCGTCTCGTTGTTAATATTTTTTCTTTACTGATTCATCAATGAAGTCATGTATTTCGTTAAGACATCATCATCCCAGAACAAACACTGGCAGTATTAGTTAGGTCATTAAGATTACCTAATGTTTCTCTTTTGATATGTCGTAGAGTAACTAAAAGAGGCCATAGAAATCCATCTGGAGTACATGCTTTAAGACTGTAACTCGCTACTATATTTACCAACATCTTTTAATATTTTTTGGTGTCTTGCCACCTGACTTTAGAACAATTAGCCAGTAATCATCCTAAATTGGTGTTGTACAAAAATCAGTTATCGCACTTCCATTGTACGCAAATATGAAAAATTGTTTGTCAATTTACAAGATTTAGCGGTAAGATTCTAAAAGAGGAAGGGAAAATCTACTGGTTTCACACCACCTTTAATTGCAAGTAAGACTTCCACTTCCAAATAAAACCTGCTCTCTGGTAAGCAATCTCCACGCGATGAAAAAAAAAAAAGAGTTACTTTGGCATTGAGGCCCCTCTGGAGAAATGGGGTCCGCCCTCGAGGGGACCAGAGGAAAGGTCTCCCCTTTTTTTATAGGTCTTCGACAGCCATGACCGGAATATGAGATTCTTGCGTGACTCACATTTTTTAGTACCAACGTATAATTCAAACAACACGGAAATAGGCGTTTCCTTATTTCTAGAATCTATGGGACGGGTAACATAAAACATTCATTTAGTTGACCCTAACCCCTAGAAAAGGTTAGAGGATTATAGGAATCGGGGAAATATTTAAGTGGCATTGTTGATGACAAGACCAATCAGTATTTTTTGGTGACTTCTTTTGTTGGGTTCTGTGGTAGAGATGAACCAGTGATGTCATCGGCTTACCTTTGCAAAATTGCTCCACTTGTTTCTGTTCCTTCGTCTAATAATCTACCCGTACTAAGATGAATATTGTTACTACTGACTTAGTCATGGGTGACAGAGGTGAGGAACAGAACAATGTTTGGCTATATACTCAATACAGGTGGAATCTGATTTTTTTTTCTTTTCGAGTTAAAGGTCCCTACGGTAACTCCAAAAAAAAAAATCTCATTGAAAAACTATATTATATCGTGATGAATTACTGATCCTTGTGTTGGTTCATCCTCTGATGATTTTTTTTCTTTGCATTTCGGAAAAGTAAGAAATGCAACCTAGCTTCCTTGTGAGGAAAATATCCTTACAAACACCCAACAGGCGTATTTTATCTATTCATTACTACTATCGTTTCCAGAGGCCGTGTAATAGTGTTTTTTTTAAATAACTCCTAAAATAACTGATGGATTTCCATATCAAAGAAGGGAGCGCTTCATACAATGGCCTAATTTTGGAAAATACTGTGCATTGCCAATTACGTTTCATTAACTTTTTTACTTAAGAAAATGAGGCTAAAGCCAGTCTTACCACCCACACATTCGCAAAAGTGATGACGTCCCTCAGTGACGTTGTTATAACGTTTCTTCCCCTGTACCTCCCATCCCCCGAATTGTTAAACGCCTGTTTAACAACATAGATAATTGTCATATGACCTCCCCCTAGCAATACGAAATTTTTTGTCAGTAAAAGTTCAGCATACCTGGTAATGTGATTCGTGACTTTAGACTTTACCTAAGCACAAGACCAACGTTTTATATCTTACCCACTCACTTACATTGAAGATCAAGAATGAGACTTATTACAGGAGACGAAAGAAGCCATGCTAACCCTACATTTCGCACTTCAAGCGAGTGTTGGTAAAGCAATAGAAATATAGTTTTCTTTAGGTTAAGCCGTAGGACTCATTCTTCCATACAACACAGGTTACTCGATACATCAGTTGCCAGGAAGAAAATGACAGAGAGCATTGTTTGATATAATTTATCATATCAATTTCACCAGAGAGAGTAGCTTGAATTCCTTAGAAGGTAGACTTCTAAAAGATGTTTCATATAAGGGCATTGACATCGGCCATTTGATAAATTTTGAAATCATATATATATATATATATATATATATATATATATATATATATATATATATATATATATGCATATATATATATAATATATATATATATATATATATATATATATATATATATATATATATATGTGTGTGTGTGTGTGTGTGTGTCTGTGTGTGTTCATACATACATAAGAATTATTATATTTTAACCTATAGTTTTATATATTTGTTTACGTTATAAGTACCAGTACCTATTTTTGTTACTTAAAAGGTATGTGACAAATATCGTTGCGACTTTTTTCACTGGAATTATACCAGACTTCAATTAATGAACCAATCAACCTTACTTTGAGAAATCCATTGACATTGTGTACATGCCAAGCTGATATACTCGTATCAAAGTATTCATTAGTTTTGCTTTTCCAAAATGTTATCACCAATTGCTGGAAACCATAGATTCATGAGGGATGAAAAAAAACAAGAAATGGACACTTATACATTTACTCATCATCACTCTCAAGGAAAAAAATTGTTTTCTATTTCTACTAATGTTTAATTTTTTTTTTTTTTTTTTTTTTTTTTTTTTTTTTAGTGGCAAATCTAAAATTTGTAGGAGTCCGAGTAGAATATCTCTGAGTGCGATTCCACACCCCTGTTTTAAACCTCTTCTATTATGTTTGATAATTTGTGTTAACCATCTAATCATTATCTACCACCATAAAACATTTTATTGCTCTTCCTGCTCATTTTATATGTGCAGTACACAGTCTTTCCTAACAGGGATTTACTCGGTAGCCTAATAACAATGGGAATGAAGGAAAGAAGGCAAGAAGGAAAGGGGGGGGGGGTTACTAGGATAGCCATAGGTGTAAACACCGAAGGAGGGTTGGGGGAACCTCTGCGTCACAGTTACGTGATTAAGTAACACTTCTTCGAAACGCTCTGAAGGAAGGGAAGAAGTTCCTCTTTTTTCTAAGAGTAAACGGGTTAATTAAGCACATCTGTCAATTCATTGAACCACCAAAAATTAGGCCATTGTTTGAAACATTCATTGCTGTAGTTTCATGGAAATTCATAAGCCGGTTTGTTAGATATCTGGGAAAAACACTATTACACGGCCTCTGGAAACGATAGTAGGATCCTCGACGATATTAAATTCGTAGGTCCCGAGTTCAAGTCTAATTCGAATCTTGGTATTTTGTTAGTTAAGGATGCAGTGTTTTTTTTTTTTTTTTTTTTGGGGGGGGGGGGGGGGTTGCCTTTTGGGGTGTGTGTCTCTTATGTGTTACCTGCTGTATTATCAACAGCTACTGTACGTTTTCTCTTGGTCTTAGCTTAGATAGAGAGCTTGGATGAGGGTCATATTTGTGTATGTTCTTCCGGGAAATTGTGACATAGCATTGAGGTGACCAGTGCCTCTGTCACAGACGAGTGACATTTATTTTTTGCTTTTCATCCTGCATATAGTGATGAAAGAGCCATTCCAGGAAGTGCCCCTGAGCATCAATATTTGCAACGCACCTTTTACAGACGTATTACAGATCGATATCTATTTCTGAATTTGGTTCGTCGTTTCGTCATGAGTCTCACCTTCGGTGAATGTTTTAGAAAAAAAAAATGCCCTAATTGAAGTTCGAAAACAGATACAACTTGTGAGAAAAAAAAATTTGAAAACTGTTTTTAACGAGTTCATCTATGATTGTATGTCAGATGATCAGGGATATGAGATTAATGTTAATGATGATATTTAAGACAATATTCAGTGCATATAAGATGTTAAAAGAAAGTTAGTCACCTTTAGATATTCATCTGAAAAATTAAGTAAGTTTTACCCCTCTGACATGGCATATAAATCAGCATTGTAACTATTAATGGAAGCAACAGTATGTTGCAGAATCACGAAAATTTTTATTAAGAGATGGTAATAACAAAAAAATCATAAATCATAACTTGAATTTTGAGCTGAAAATTTCGAAACGAAAAGTCAGCCTTTCTCTAATTCCTCATGGGGGATTGCTCCCCCCCCCTCTCTCTCTCTCTCTCTCTCTCTCTCTCTCTCTCTCTCTCTCTCTCTCTCTCTGACCAGTTCCCCGAGGTCTGCAAAAGCTTATACTAAGCTAGTGAAATCCTCTGATATACTCTCTGGGTATTTAATGGATTAAATTCACTCCCTTGCAATCCTCCTCCTCCTTTCCCCCAACCCCCTCCCCCTCTCCTTCGTCCTCATTTTTCTTCCTTGGTCCGTTTCTTCTCATATGAGAGAAAGCAGTTCATTCTCTTGTGAGGGAAAGCAGATCCAACGACCCCGGTTTCATTACTGATAAGCAAAAAAGTCAGGAGAAAAAAAAAAACTCATGTCAGAATTATACCATTAACGACTATTTTTGCCTTTACGTTACCTGGTATTCTATTACTAAATGGGTCATAAAATTTATATTTTTTTGCAAATTAAGATTTTTTTCTTCATTTTTGCTATGATTTACTTGAACAGAATATTAATTTTGTACTCGTGTCCTGTGAAAAAAATGACAGCAGGCTTTGCCAATCTCATTTTGAATGAAGCTGTAATAGTGCTATTCTGAGAGCCATTTTTAATGCTCTTGCAGGCTTCTTTTTTCAGTTTCTTTATCCAAAATCCCTTGCAGTCTTTTGCTCCAGCACAGATTTATTTTAATTTTCCATTTTTTCATTAGATTTAAGACTATTTTATTTAATTTATTTTAATTCTTCAGCTTCCACAATTTAGCGTTTATTCACATTCTTTCATTTTTCTTTAAGTTTCTTTTCAAAACTGTGAATATTCCACATACGTTATAACTAGCCATCCTCGGTAATCACCAAATTTGATGTTCGTTTTATTTATTTATTGTTTTTTTTTTTTATATTCTCTAAGATTAATTTCCCATACACTGAGTTATTGCAGCCTCGCGATAGTTTTCGTCATTTGTCTAAATATAATTAATCTTAAAGTTTTCAGAATTCAAATCTAAAAGTTTTTCCTTTTAAACTGTTCTTATCTATATTTATCACATATATTTCTAGTTATTTAGGTTTAGGTCTATACCCCTCCCCCCCTGGTAGTTAGTAATAAAATTATAATCTCTCTCTCTCTCTCTCTCTCTCTCTCTCTCTCTCTCTCTCTCTCTCTCTCTCTCTCTCTCTCTCTCCACAGCCGTATCATTTTGGTAGTATATGCTAACCCAATTACTATTCGTTTGTTCATCCTACTTCGATAATTGTTTTAACCAATTTTTCCAGTCAGCAAACCTATGGACGTCCAATCTACTCCAAGGAATATAACGGGGAATCGAATTCTCCCCCCCCCCCCCACACATATTCTATCCCGAATCAACTCTCCTTCCACTTCCAGCCAATAGTTTTCGTTCGAAAATCTGAATTATTAGCTTAGATATACTCTCAACCCGGTTCGTTTTCACTAACGTATAAGGAACCTCTAGTGAATTATTAGCATTTAGAAACTATGATATGATTCGAGAGGCTGCCAAGAATCTCTCTGAAACGGTGAAATAAGGAGGTTATTTAGAGAGAGAGAGAGAGAGAGAGAGAGAGAGAGAGAGAGAGAGAGAGAGAGAGAGAGAGAGAGAGCGTTGATGTTATTGAAAATCGTGGTACGAGTGTAAAAATATGGAAGATTGCACCGGAAATGAAGCAGAACTGAAATTCTGGTCCAGGAGACAGAGAGAGTATGTGTGAGTGTGAGTGTGTCTTTCATCTGACGTTGGTCTCATTTCTAAACCTTTGGAGTATAAAAGTGAGTCTTTAAAAACATGTTTGAAAAAGCGTTATGGGGTCAATGTTCAGTACGGACTTATTTCTTGAGCAACTCATGCTGCTTTTTTTTTTTTTTTTTTTTTTTTTTTTTTTTTTTTTAATCCTACACTTCTCTCCGTGGTGTCGAATGCTTTTCATTGAAGTTTTCCTTTTGTTATGAACTTTGCATATTCTTTCAGCTGCTTCTTTCAGCTGCACAGATAAAGCACTTATGTCATTATGTAAATATTTGATCATAGATTTGTGGTCATTGCTTATAAATCATTCATCCGTTATCTGCATTCATGCGTTTGTTGGAGATATGTGATTTTTTGCGTATGGTACTTTCTCGTCGCTTGAAGATTACTCAAAGCTTATCCTATCGCCCACCAGTTGTGTAACTATAATTGTGTGCCAACGTTAGTTTTGGTCCTGAGGAAGCGGGAGAGTGCGTGTTTAACCTTATCGCTAAAGACTAGCCTACAAACCGGAAGGTTTACCCTTCTGGAAACCCCCCCCCACCCCCAACACCCTCTGTGAAGAGGAAAAAGCATAACGTTGAATCAGGACATACTGAAAAGAGTCTGAATAGATCAAATTGAGTCAAGATTAAAGTCATAAAATGAGCAAAGGTTAACAAATTTATGAGACAAGTGGATATTTGCATGAAGGAATGTCAAAAGGCGCTAATAAATAAACGTAAGTTGGACTTCATTCTCTCCTTTCATAGAGGGAACATAAAAAACCACAGCACTACCAAAAATGAAAGACATGGTATTAGGTGTGCCGTCTGGCGCCTCAACAACATGTAAATGCTGACGTTTTGAGTAGCGAGTAACGCATACTATCACACAAAACACAGCACTAATGACAATGATAAGAGTTCACTATTGACATATAACTGATGGATTCAATAATAGTTGCAGTTGGTGGGAGAAAGGAAAGCTTCCGTAAAATATCCCTGGATGCTGACCCTGGCTATGAAGCCACTGTACCAACCGTGTGTCACACGATCGTACATACTTCATTTTGTGCTTGTATCTTCGCCATCCCCTCGCACTAAAAAGAACCTGAAATAACATGTCTGTTTTCTCATCGGTAACAGTGTCGACTTTTGAACATGAAAATTCTTGTTGCTTGAGATTTTGTATATAAAGGAGAGTATTCTACAATAAACTCACTCAGTTGCTTTCATACTGCCTTTGAGTTCACAACCTTCTCTCGGCCCGTCACACCACCCAGTGTCAGTAATGTATCTACCAATCAAGTTTGAAATCTTTAGTTGCTATTTTTCTCCCTGAAACATTCTCATATATTTAGACATTTTCTTTTGTGTTTGTAAGTGTAAAGGGGAAAAATTTTGCATCGCAAATTCAGTAAAAGGTGGGAATAGGAGATAGGAAGGAAATAAGTAGCGATTAGAATCGATCACATCTTAGTAAACGTTTACCTTCAGTCAATAACCAACATGTCTGACGATATTCTCTCCCCGAGCAAACGTTTCTGTCATCTGCCTATTTGGCATATTAAGAAAAAAAAAATGAAACTTTTCCAGATGTTGGTCTTGTTGGCGCTTCCCCTCGAGGATGATATCGGCTGATTCGGCAGAGTGGAAGACGCTTAGAGAAGCATGATGAATATTTACACTGTTTATGAAAAGAGAAAGATATCCCAAATAGTGATACATCATTCGAAGAAAAGTTGTCTTCCAGATTTTCCATCCGTTTTCGAATAGTGGTTTTGGAATGTTTGTGTGGATGATAGCTGATAATTTACTCTCTCTCTCTCTCTCTCTCTCTCTCTCTCTCTCTCTCTCTCTCTCTCTCTCTCTCTCTCTCTCCTCTCTCTCTCTCTCTCTCTCTATCCGGAGATTTTAACATTCCCTTCGTGGTTTGGAAAGAATGGATAGAAAAAAGTGGTTGTATATATACATATAAAAAAGAGAGTAATAGTAGCGCAGAAGATATGAGGCAATTTGAAAAGCTTCAAGATATGCTATTAGAACATAATATGCAACAAATAAACCACATTCCAACAAGAAAGGAAAATGTCCTAGATTTAGTATTTGTGAATGAGGTGAATTATGTTAAAGAAATAATAGTGTACAACACGGGAATTTCAGACCACAATGTCATAGAATTAATAGTCCATTCCAAAGCAAGTGATCGCAGAGATAATCAAAGCACAAAACGATGGGAAGGATATGGAAAATATAATTTTTTTAGTAAGAATATAAAATGGTCAGAAATAAATGAAGAACTGAACAAAGAATGGAAAAATGTATTCGTAAGTGATAATATACAGGTAAATACAGATATACTGTACAAAATACTGAAGAAAATTGTTGAAAAATATGTACCGAAAAAGAAAAACAATAAACATCAGACATGCATACCAAGAGACAGAAGGATCTTATTTCAGAAAATTAGAAAGTGGAAGAAAAAATTTGCAAAAGAAAAAATGTATGGAAAATGATGGAAATAAAAAGTAAGATAGAAAATGCAGAACAAAAGATTATGCAATCGAAAGAAAATGAAAAAGGGCCTTAGAAGAAAAGACACTTCAAAATATCAAAAATAAAACCCAAAGTACTTTATTCCTATGCAAAAAAAGATGAATAAAGGGAGATTAGAAATAGGCCCTCTACGAATTGAAGGACGGTTAACGAATAAAAAAAAAAAAGGAAATATGCAACATATTTGCAGAAAAAATATAAGAGTGAGTTCACGCCAAGAATTGCGAATGAAAATAATGAAACAGAAATGAGAAAAGAAAATTATGAATATCTAACGGATATGGATATTAATGAAGCAGATATTGTCAAGGCTATAAGCGAAATTAAAAATGGATCGGCAGTTGGACCAGATGGAGTTCCAGCGATTTTGTTAAAAAAAAAAAAAAAAAAAACTGCACACACTATCGTGAAGCCTCCTGCAATACTGCTAAGACAAAGTGTAGATATGAGCGAGATATATGTTAAACATAAATTAGCTTATATAACCCCTATTTTCAAAAGTGGATCAAGACTAGAGGCAAGCAATTATAGACCTGTTCGTCTAACATCACATATTATGAAAGTTTATGAAAGGGTAGTAAAAAAGAAAATAATGAATCATTTTGGTTAAAAATAATTTGTTTAATATAGGTCAACACGGTTTTGTGCCCGGAAAAAGTAAACAAACTCAACTGATATCACACTATGAAAACATATACAAAAATATGATAAATGAAAAAGACACAGATGTGATCTATCTAGATTTTGCAAAAGCCTTTGACAAGGTAGACCATAATATATTAGAGAAAAAAATGAGAAAGCATAATATTGTGGAAAAGATAGGAAAATGGGTAAAAGAATTCCTGCAAAACAAAAAACAGATAGTGGTTGCAAATGACGAGAAATGAAATGAAAATAAGGTAATATCTGGCGTGCCACAAGGTACGGTATTAGCTGCACTGCTGTTTGTTATTATGATCTCAGACATAGACTGATGTTGAAAAATCTGTAGTGAGAAGTTTCACCGATGACACAAGAATAAGTAGAGAAATTACTTGTGATGAAGATAGGAACTCACTACAAAGAGATCTAAACAAAATATATGAATGGGCGGAGATAAATAGGATGGTATTTAACTCCGATGAATTCCATTCAATGAATTATGGAAACAGAGAAGGAATGGTATATGCATACAAGGGACCTAATAACGAGACAATCACAAACAAGGAGGCAATTAAAGACCTTGGTGTATTGTTAAATAGGAATATGTTATGCAACGACCAAATAGTAACACTGTTGGCTAAATGTAAAGCAAAAATGGGAATGCTATTCAGACACTTTAAAACAAGAAAAGCTGAACACATGGTTATGCTTTATAAAACTTATGTACGTAGTACACTCCAGTACTGCAATGTGATATGGTACCCACACTACCAAAAGGATATTGCACAAATAGAGAGTGTACAAAGGTCCTATAATGCTAGAATAGAAGAAGTTAAGGACCTTGACTACTGGGAAAGACTGCAATTTTTAAACTATACAGTCCAGAAAGGAGAAGAGAACGCTACATGATAATACAAGCATGGAAGCAAATAGAAGGAATTACTGAAAACATCATGGAGCTGAAAATATCAGAGAGAGCAAGCCAGGGTAGATTAATAGTGCCAAAAACTATACCGGGAAAACTAAGGAAGGTGCACAGGTCATTAATCCACTACGCACCAGCATCGATAATGCAGCAACTATTTAATGCGCTGCCAGCTCATCTAAGAAACATATCAGGAGTAGATGTGTTTAAGAATAAGCTCGATAAATACCTAAGATTCATCCCAGACCATCCAAGACTGGAAGATGCAAAATACACCGGAAGATGCATTAGCAACTCTCTGGTGGATATACGCGGTGCCTCACGCAGAGGGACCTGGGGGAACCCAAACATAGAATAAGGTAAGGCTCTCTTTATATATATATATATATATATATATATATATATATATATGTATATATATACATATATATATATATATATATATGGGGTCCTTTGACTGGTCAGACTGTACTACATTGGATCCTTCCCTCTGGTTACGGTTTATTTTTCCTTTGCCTACACATACACCTAATAGACTGGCCGATTTTTTTACATATTCTCCTCTGTCCTCATACACCTGACAACACTGAGATTACCAAACAATTCTTCTTCGCTCAAGGGGTTAACTACTGCAATGTAATTGTTCAATGGCCACTTTTCTCTTGGTAAGGGTAGAAGAGACTCTTTAGTTATGGCAAGCAGCTCTTTTAGGAGGACACTCCAAAATCAAACCATTGTTCTCTAGTCTTGGGTAGTGCCATAGCTTCTGTACCACGGTCTTCCACTGTCTTGGGTTAGAGTTGTCTTGCTCGAGGGTAAACTCGGGCACACTATTCTTATTGCTCTTCCTCTTTTTTTATTAAAGATTTTATAATCTATATAGGAGATATTTATTGTAATGTTCTTACTCATAAAATATTTTATTTTCCTTGTTTCCTTTCCTCACTGGGCTATTTTCCCTGTTGGAGTCCATGGGCTTATATCATCTTGCTTTTCCAACTAAGGTTGTAGCTTAGCAAGTAATTATGGAAGAGGTTGAAATAATGATCATATAAAAAAATAATGCAAAGTAACAAATAATGATTAATGCTCCATTGTGAGCTAATATTGAGCACGCAAAATAGACTAAAATATCCATCCCATCAACCAAGGGTGTCAGAAGACAGATGGGAAGAGGCTGTAGCTCTTCCCCTTTTTATTTAGAATAACCTTGATCATTTTTTAGGGTTGATATTCATAACATAAGGCTGTAAGGGGAACGCAAGTCCCGAAGCAGTATCTGTTTCACGGTCGTAATGCCTCCACCCTTCCCTGCCTTACTGTCTAGCCACAATAGTAAAAGAAAATTCACTTTGGTTCAGCTAAAGCTGTTAAAACTATAGTATAACTCCATTTTTTTTTCTCAATATTCCTCGACTGTTGTTCTTGTGAACATTAGCATTACATCTATTCTATTGTTATTATTATTATTATTATTATTATTATTATTATTGTTGTTGTTGTTGTTGTTGTTGTTGTTATTATTGGTAGTAATAGTATTATCATTATTATTTTTATTTGAATAAAAAAAATGGTAAAAGGTTTATTATGCCAGTACACGTTTAACTAAACTTTTCTGTGGAGTTTTTACTGTGGGTTTTCTTGCTCTCCTCGGACGTGAAGAAAATTCAGTGAATAATGTTGTGAAGATTCAGAATTATGTTTTTCTTGTTATTGATTTTATTTAGCTTTAATTTCAACTTGATCACTCAGAATGCTCTATATCCAAACTACGTACTATAGCTCTCAAAATAACCTTAAAATAATATGCTGTATAATATGACACACCGGATGATGTTCTTTGACATGTTGCATAAGAAAAAAGTAGTAGGCCTGATTGGTGGGGTGTGAATGCCATATATGACTTGGGAGAGCATTATACTTTATTTTCTAAATGTAATATGGATTACTCTGCCATATCATGTAGATATGTTTGATGCTGTTGTAATACCACAGTAAAACTAGATCACTAATATTACATGGGCACAGAAAATAATTGGCCCCTCGACGAGTAACCACACAACCAACCCTGGTGAGACGATAGGCAATTAATCAACCGCCATTCTGTTCATTTAGCCATTTTTCCCAACACATATTAGCGTTACTTTTGTGAATTATACGACTTTCTTGATTTCAATTACAGTTTGTGAAGCGACGGTCAATTTGATCTCTATTGGTAATATTTTCGCAATCCTAGACCTGTCTTGTTTAATGTTCCTCGTGGTAGAGTTATGATACCATTGTAGCTAAACTTCTTGTCACATAATTATTCTACCATAGATTGAAATAGTAAAGAATAAAGATATTCGCCCCACAAAATTACTGATTGATGTTGATCCTGCCTTCGTAGAAATCTGTTGATAGTGCGTGGCTGAATTCCAAAACTTTATTGATTAGCCAGTCACAGTTCGAGTTTAATTTTCACGGTTCATTTGGCATCAGTAACATGATAGTTGAGTATGTTGTTTTCAAAATATTGGAAATATTTATCAGAATAATAACTACGAAAATGTAACTTACAAAACTACTATGTGAAAAGAAGGTGGGAGGGATAAGCTTATAATACTTCTGGATGTTGCCCTTATTGCGTAATGCCTTTTATATGGGTGGTAGAAAAGACGGATAAATGCAAATGAAATAGCTCCTAGCTGTCGCTAGGTGACAGCGTCCACAATAGTCCGACTATAATGAGATGAATCCCCAGATGCATTGTTAGAATATCCAAACATAATCAATATATCAAAGGAAGGGGGGTGGTGACTCTTGGAGCTATTGGAAACTATGATTTCTAAGTAGTGCTAGGTAATAAGGAAATAGAACCGAATAAGAAACATTTCAAATGCAGTATAAGATCATTATATAATCAGAAAAAAATAATGACCCTGCACAAGGAAGCTACATAGTACTTAATTCACCCTGACACTTGCAAGATTTTCGTTCCCTCAATGGCGTTCACTTGGGTATGTTGGTGACTAGATCCTTCAGGAACGAACGTGAAATGTTTGAAGGGTACGCGAGAGCATCCTATGTCGTAGAGAGAAATTTGAAATGTTAAAAAAAAATTGACACGCATACATGTTCTTTGCCATGTGCATACCAGTTGATACGTACGTACAAATGCACCCCCTTTTTGGCCACCCATTGCATAGATAGTGCATAACTTATGTATGCAGAGTGCGTGAACAGGCCGTAAACAATGTTTCAACGCTGCCTACCACCGAAATGGCAAGCCTTTTCACGATCCATTGCGTGGACAAAATTCGTGCAAGTGTCGCAATGGCATTAGCCTACAAATGACTAACATGGGACACTCGCTTTGCAGAGCATCATTATACAAATTCTGTTATCTCGCTTCCTAGTGCCGGAAGCCATACTCTTCACGGTAAAGCTTAAACATGACCTGTTCTGATGTTCATGTCTGTTTACATATCTTTAATATTTATCTGTGTCTAAATCCTATATCCTCTTGCTGTTTTTTATTATTGTTACGGTTCAGTACAGTGACCTGTTATGACTTATCTATGAGATTTTTTATAATAATGAAAATAATGATATATCCTTACATTGTGAATTGAAAATTTATTATAGAATATTATCAGGGCTGAGCATTTGGTTTTTAATATATTTTTAAACAATTCAAGAATTTGTTATTGTTAAAGTTTAAGGGTTATGTCGGGATTGTATTCACAATTATGATATTATAAATAAATCAATAATAATGAAATAAGGGTAATGACAGTAATATGAAACGAATGATGATGATAATAGTAATAATAATAAAGTCGTTCTTGTTCTATTATTAAAAGATCTGAATGTAGAGGAATGTGATGCTATTCCTGCCATCTGTAGGAAAGGTAAAAAATAAATAACAGGATTACCGTGCCATCTTAGCAGGGCATTTGAACAAGCTTATCAGCATAAGTGCTCGCTTCTCTTTTTCTTCCTTCCCCTACCAGAGAAATCCGTTGATAAAACCCTTGAAATGTTTTTCTTTCGGAAACCCTAAATGGCATAAACGAACCCAAACGAAGAATCAACGTTGAGAAAAAGGATTCGTTCACATCTGCACATTTGCTTCGAGATTTATAGCATAATGAGCATTTGAGGAGCACCATTTTCTTAGCGCCCGTTTTGTTTGTTTGTTTGTTTAGGGGGGGAGGGGAATTCGTGCATGGGCTGCAATGTGAGCAAACTTTGTGTGCGTTAGATTTGTTATGTATATTTTTCCAAAGTACTTTTCTGTCTGCCTGAAATTGCATTATATTTCGAATGATATATGCTTGTGATATTGTTGTAGCATGGAGAACAGCCAAGTAACAGATTTTGGTTAATTGTTTGAATTGGAGAAATTATAGAAATAACCAATACCTAGAATTTTGGAAATATAGCTTTCGAAATTTATGTAACCTCACTTGCTCTTTAATATATAGGCCTATATATATATATATATATATATATATATATATATATATATATGTGTGTGTGTGTGTGTGTGTGTGTGCGTGTGTGTGTATATATATATATATATATATATATATATATATATGTGTGTGTGTGTGTGTGTGTGTGTGTTCGTAGAAATCATTAATCTTATATAATGGCAGTGAAATAAAAAAAAAATATATCTAAAACCATTAAAATGCCTAAAAAAGTAAAAGAGTGAAGATATTCTCAAAAAAAAAAATTATTAAAATGCTACTGAATACACCCAGATCCCTAATACAATCCAAAATTCTAGCCGGAACCCCTGGATAAAATACCAGTTCCCAATACAGTCCCATAACATCAGTCCTTAAGGCTTAAGATATGTTCTGGAGGTATAGTGTAGAATGGCCTCCTGTTGGAGGGAAGGACATAGTCTTGGAGAAACTTGAATGTTTAGAACAGAACGCTTCATCCTGATGAACACTGCTTCAGCAGTCCCCAACAACCCATAGTTATCCTCCTCGTAAATAACTTTTGTGTCCCTGATACCAATAGGGAATGTATAAGACAGATGTTCACGAACAATGGATACCCCAGCAGCAACATAGAGGAAACGATATGGAAGAAAATAGATGAATTCTGCAGGCCCAGAACTCAGATGGTGACAACAAAGATATAGTTCTCTGTCACAATAAGGACTACGGAATACCCTACAGAAAAGAATCGTTAGGGGTGGCGTAAAACCAAAGGCACTCATTTTAAGAAGTATTGTTTGAAATATACAGCAAGCCAAACGTGACAACTGCCCTTGTGATGAAAAACAGTCAGGCCTCCATGGTACCCAAGGAATCTAAGATCAATGAAGTTTATAAATTCAGATGTTCTGAAGGTGAGTGTAAGGGCTTCATCATATACTGCACTGGCCATACAACGACTATGGACAGGGGGAGACTTCAAGCTCACCACAATAATGGGGCCATATATCAGCATTTAGTTGATGCACATGACAAAAAAACCTCCGTTATGTGATCTTATCAGGAAAACACAAGTTGTTCATGAAGAGGAATATGGGAGGCTGGTGATTGGTGAAGCAGTGTCCATCAGGATGCAGCAGCCTGTTTTGAACCTTCAAATTTCCTTGCACTATGTTTTCCCTTCTAGCGTAATGACATTCTGCACCATGACTCTGAAACATATCCAAAAGCCTTCAGGACTGATGTTGTGGTACTGTGTTGGATATTGGGATTTTCTCCAGCACGAGGTCTCTTGGGCTCTAAAGGGGTTTTTTGGATTTGTTTCATTGATCCAGATCAATTTATTGGGAGAATTTCAAATTTCGTATTATTGTTTTTTTTTTTATGTATTATGGTGTTTTAGATATCTTTTAATTTTCTTTTATATGAGCGCAATGCCTATATAAAAAGATAATGATTTCTATGTAAATATGCCCTGACGAAAGCCATTAGTTAATGGCTGAAGCAGCTGTCGGTTAGAATTGAGTAAATCAAGCAGCAGAGTAACAAATTCTATCTTTTCCTTCAAAATTCTATTCCCGAAGGCAAGAAAATAAACAAAAAAACAACCGAAATGTTGCCTGAAAATAGTTGATGTCCTAAGTGCTTTAGCATTTAATGAAAATATCCTTACAAAAAGAGTATTTAATTATATATATATATATATATATATATATATATATATATATATATATATATATATATATATATACATATATACTTTTATATATATATATATATATATATATATATATATATATATATATATATATATATATATAAATATATATTCTCAGCATATTTTCTCTCTCAAATAAGAAAAAATTCGAACAACCGATATCAGCTTTGATAAGAAATGGTTTTATAAAAACGTAAATGAGTTTTTTCTTCTTTTTCTGTCCATCAGCGTAATTTGATTATATATCCGCTGGCAATCGTGGCCTATTTTTTACCCGTAACTATTAAAAAACATACCAGCAACATATCACAGATGAACAAATAGTGTTGGTTATTGCCGATTCAAGTAGCAGGAAAGAAATCTGCGGAATAAGACGCCATGCTTCACTTTTGACTATCGGTGAAGTATTTGTGAGTTTCAGTCTTCCTTCTTTTGGGATTTCCATGATGGGTTCTGTAAGGCAAGATCCACGGATGACGTTCTTTCTTTCATGGAATCTTGGAAAATCATTCGTGATTTCCTATCATATTTTTATATTAATGATGAGCTTTGCTGGTCAGTGGTAGTAATGAAATTAGTAATATAGTACTGTAGTACTGGTTAAGGAAAAGGGAATATAGAATAAAAAAAAAAATAAGAAAAGCAATAAAGTAGGAAAACAATAAAGGAATTAATTAAACTCTAAACAGCTTAAGAATTCTTCACTGGAATTTTTCATTTTCCTAACCCCATTAAATCTGTGGGAATGAAGCGTTTGGAAAAATAGGCCGAGCCGCCCTTGGGTTTAAAAGGCCAAAAGATGAAATGTAAAAGTGAATTTCCGTACTGATAAAATTACATTTTTTTTTAATTGATACCTTCAATGAACCAGGCTCCAAACATTTTATCTTTTTTTTTTTATTGCTTTATTTTTTATTTAGCTTTTTATAGAAAATTCACGCTTTCAAAAATATCAGATTCATGATATGTTTTGGTAAAATTTGAGCCATCACTCCTGTCGAAAAAAAGCCGTTGCATAATTAGCCGGGGATAAATGATATTATAGTATTTATGCTTCTCTCTCTCTCTCTCTCTCTCTCTCTCTCTCTCTCTCTCTCTCTCTCTCTATATATATATATATATATATATATATATTATATTCCCTACAAATGAGTTTGCTATTACAACTTCAATCAGATTTAATAGTCCTCTTTGTAGTACTAGTAGTAATAGTAGAAGCATCAGTAATAGTGGAAGTAGATGTAGAAGCAGTAATAGAAACAGTAATGTTAGTAATAGTATTATACTACACTCAAACTACAGTCCTTTTATTACCTTGTTTTTTTATTCACTTTTATTTCTATACTTTACGTATGAATAACGTTGAGGACAGAGTTCCGTACCTAGGCACACATGTGGACCATAAAAGAAAGAAAAGTTTAAAAATGCCACTAACATAACAGATTGTCGTTCTCCATCCTTTCAAAAGCAAAATAAAAGAAAAATTAATGGGGCTTATCAAAAATTACAGAGTGGATTATGCTCCATTTTTATATCTATACTTCGAGTTAAGTAACGGTCGTCTAAAATAAGATTTTAAATTTTATAAATCTTTTTTACCATAATCATTATTTTAATTTCTCCCACATCCATAAAGTAAAAATATTCGATAAAATAACGAGGGATTAGGAAAGTCATAAAAAAAAACAGGCTATCGTCCATGTCAACATTGGAGGGCCAGTTATCGTCTATGTTAAAATTCCTGTATATCAAATTTGTTGTTTATATTTTCTCCTGTATATTTCTAAACTATGTTTGAATTCATTCTATTTCTATTCTATAAATGGGCAATTTTTTTTTCGACTGTATACAGTCTTTGATAAATTAGTATTAGTTTTGTTGTATAGGAGAAATTTAAGTGTTTTTCACAACATATAAATTCTCTTCATTTATTTTAATCACTAATAATGCGTTTTTTCAGGATAATGAGGCAAAGCTCATATATATTAAACAAAAATAAATTCTTTCTATAAATAAGTGCGTTTTTTAAAACTAAGTTTATCTTATTATTATCATTATTATTATTATTATTATCATTATTATTATTATAATTATTATTAACACTATTATTATTATGATCATTATTATTATTTTTTTTTCATTTGCTAAACTACAACCCTAGTTGAAAAAGCAAGATGCTCTAAGCCCAAAGGCTCCAACAGAGAAAATAGTCCAGTGAGGAAATGAAATAAGAAAATAAATAAACTACAAGAGAAGTAATTAACAATTAAAATGAAATATTTTAAGATCAGTAACAACATTGAAATAAATCTTTCATATATTAACTATTAAAACTTCAAAAAAAGAGGAAGAGAAATAACATAAAATAGTGTGCCCTCAAGCAAGAGAACTCTACTGTAATAAAAATCTATAATCACAAATTCCTATTCCGAATTTATGAGAAAATACCTTCACTAACATGAAAAGTATTGTTTCTTAGAAGAACAATATATGTGTTTTTTTTTTTCCTCTTTTTGTATTTTTTTTCTTGTTTACCTGACATTGTCTCCGCCTGTTCGGCGACAAATTTAAACGTAGTGTTTATTACTTGTCGACTTTAACGTTACTGGATAAATATCAGACATGCAGTTTCATTTTAGTAAAGGTTCTTGGCGGTACAGAAAACACTTTTAATTCTCAATAAATTTAGTTATATTGGTAAAACTATACTTGAAGCCTCAATATTTCGAAAGATTACTAAAGAAGAACTGTCATCATTGCAAATCTAAGAGTTCAAGTGTATTTTTTTTTTCAAATATATCAAGATTTATTACACTGTATAAGGTAAGGATGTCATTAATTTTCATCTTTATTGAACATAATTGTTTTTCCATTTTTCATGAGTTTGAAGTAAGAAGAAAAAAGCTATTAAAAATTGTCACTAAAATGTGTTGACTTTTTTAAAGTAAATATACATATAAATTTGAGCACAAAATAATGAAAATTCCTTTTGCAGTACTAAATTTTCTTATTATTATTATTATTATTATTATTATTATTATTATTATTATTATTATTATTTCAGATTCGTCCATCTTTATGGCAAGTCATCTTTAGTCACATCTTACGGTTTTAAGGTAAAGTAGATGTTAAAGCAGAAGAAACTATTTTTCAAGTAAAGTATTACTACTTTTGTCCATTGTCATGGCATATGATCATGATCTATGATTTAAATGAATTACCTAAACTTTATTTTCCTGTATCTATATCGTTTAAAGTGTAACGATCATTCCACCTTTTTTTTTTATTTTCTCGAAGAATACTCTCTCTCTCTCTCTCTCTCTCTCTCTCTCTCTCTCTCTCTCTCTCTCTCATTAATCTTTCCTTGAGTCTCAAGAGGATTGTTAATACCAGGATATACCATCTTTTTTTCTTTAAAGAAACTAATTACAAATAAGTAAACATTTTTTCTTGGCCTTATTACAGAATTCTTCTTCTTCTTCATTTGTGTTCCTCTCAGAAGCATTTTATTCTTTTTTACCATTTTTATTTGATCTGACTTTCGTGAAAGTGCGCATATTATGCGGATGTAATATCTCAGGCATTTAAACAAAGATATAAAACAAGATCGTGGATTTGAATTTCGACTATTATTAATTCACTATCAATACAAAGAATAACATTACAACGTAAAATATTATGCAAAATTTATGTATTTGAAAGGAGAACTGTGTAGAACCATAATGTCGACTTTATTGTTTTGAAAAATTCTATAGTCCTTTACCTATTTCGTAATATCAATCAGAAAAACGGCAATATTTTTTTTCTTTTTTCAAGCTTGAAACTGCTAACCCAGCACCTCAACTTACGTTGCAAATCGTCTAGCCGTGGAATTTATTCTTTCGTATTTGTATTAAGTTCTTCGCCAATCACTGCTGAGTCATCATTTGTTGAGGTGAAAACGTCTATTATACATACCCTTTCTGGATGGGGACACCTTAGCGTGGTCAAATGGTTTGTGTATCGCCTTGATTAGCAAAGCTGTACTAGTCAGGGCCAAAGTCTAAAGATATGTAGATCTTGGTCAGGGCCACCCATTTAAGGATGGTTTGCTGTGAGCGATCAGACAAAAGTTCCCACCATCACCAATCCCCAGTAGCCAGTGTGGTGATGAAAATGGCCAAACCCCCAGACGTGGCTAAGGACATGTCTGAGGCCTTTGTCCTGCAGTGGACTAGAAACAGCAGCATTTGTTGTTGTGTATACGCACACACACACACACACACACACACATATATATATATATATATATATATATTTTTGGGCTCAAGCCATGTCGTCCTGATGGAAGTTCCTATAGGGTAGCTTCCTAGGGTATATTACAACTACGGCGATATTCCCAGAGAATTTACCTTAAGGTACCAGAATTCTAACTCCTGGAGCGAGTATCCCTCGTGAAAGGGATATCGCGACATATCAGAGGACGTATTCTAGACACGTCACATGGCAATCTACATCCTGGACAGAGATTTCGTCTCGTAGGAGGTGATTGGCGAGATACGAATTCGGGAAAGAAAAAGGGGAGCCGCTCCCAAGGCTTCCCTATCCCCCGATTCGTATGCGTGCCTGGCGCCAATCCTGGCGCCATCTGTATTCCTTTTTGCGTAGCTTAACAACTCGGTGTTTTTTCCTGTTTTTCTCGCAAATCTTGGATTTATTCGACTTTTCATGGCTTCTTCGTCTTCTTCGGCCTCTGATAAGTTGAGTATAGTGTCTGTTATGTATAAATGTAGGCTCTTGGTAAAATTTTGAGTGATTAATAGGATTAATCTTTGATACAAGAGCCGTAGCCTACCAGAGGCGTCTTGGACGCTGTCGCTCGCTAGGTATAAGTTAGTTAGTCAGAGCGACATTCCTGGTTGTTTTGCTTTAATAAATTTTAGCTATTTAGCATTACATAGGATTTCCTTTCGTGCTTAGTATTATTTGGCGAAGTATTCGCCATTCTGGCCTACGCTAGGCCATGTAGCCTAGTCGTTTGGTCCTAGTACTTCATGCATGATTATGGTTTTTCCGAGTGTAATTAAAATTTTATTGAAGCTTTAGGCTATATTTTATACATTTTAGACTGTGTGGAATATTTCCAAGATAGTATACGAGTGAGTTTCGGTGAATTAGGTAATCGATTCTCTTGGTGCCTAGGCTAGTTGCTTATGGAGCCTTAGTATACTTTATCATACTCCCCGGTTGCTTTCTTTTCTTCGGAGAAGGTATGCAATCCCTTTTCCTCTGTTTAAGCCTTGGGCTTATCCCTAAGTGGTTTTTTCCGAAATTTATTTTCGATAAAACTATACTAGGGTGTTACTGTACCTTCCTGTTCCTGTAGGATGGTTCAAGAGGGACAGAACAACAGAGTTTTTAGTCTGAGTCTGTGTTGTCTGGCTTGGGGCTGAGTCCCCCTCGCTGACCTAACACATACAAAGGGAGCTTAGCTCCCTTAGGTCACTACCGAAGGTTTCTGTGGATATGATTCCTTCTTTTGTGATCTACCAGACTAGTCCTGTTGCTGTTCTCGCGGGAGGATAAGTTCTTCCCTTGGGAGTAGCAACGCCTTCCTTGCTTTGGTGCTCTGGAAGCTGGCAAGTATTGCTGGCCTTTCCCCTTAGATCTCCCTTAGGCTAAGATAAGTTTCTTAGCTGCGGGTGATCTGTCACTAAAGCAAGGTTGGCAGGACCCTCTTGTCCCTTCCCCCTCTTTCTTCATACTGTACTGTACGTTGTTCTACATCTGGACCTAGTATAGGTTAGGATGTGGAATTGACTCAGCCCCTTGCCGGCCGGCAGAGCTGGCCGGCAGGGGTCTTACTGTACTGTACGTCGTTCTACTTCTGGACCTAGTATAGGTTAGGATGTGGAATTGACTCAGCCCCTTGCCGGCCGGCAGAGCTGCTGGCCGGCAAGGGTCTTATGTTTTTCGAGTGCTGCCCGGACCTCTCTTGGTCCCTCATCCATGCCTGCCGGCAGAGCCGGACGGCATGGGTCAAGGAAGCCTGAATTAGTTTCTCCCCTTCCTTATATGCACTCTTTCGGTTGCCGGGCTTGGAGGTTGTGTACACTCTTATCCCGGCATCCATTCTATTTTTCTTCTAAGTGCTGTACCTGTCCCGGCTGCCGGCCTATGAGGCCGGCAGCCGGGCAGGTGTAGTCCTCTGGTTCTTTTGCTGCCGGCTGGCATCGGTCTTGTACCTTTGCCGGCCGGCTTATGTCAGTCCTTGTCTGCCGGTCACCAAGAGTGTGGCCGGCAGCTGGGTACTACCTTGTGTAGTTGCTGGCCGACAGCCATTGCCGGCCAACACTGGCTGTTACCGGCCGGCAGTTGCTGCCGACCGGCACAGGCATTTGAACCAGAGTGCTGCCGCCCTATAGCTGTTAAGTAGTATACTTTAAAGCTAGTTGTGGTGTGTGCCGGCCGGCAAAGGCAGGCCGGCACACATCCCCTATACTGTACTAGTATTCTTCTGTATAGCATATACAGTAAGAGGAAAACTATAGTAAGGGTTTTGGTACAGCACTGTGTCTTCTAACACTATTGTGTTTTCTTGCACACCCCTTTGCTGTTGCCCTCAGATAGGAAGCTGAGTTCTTCCCTGTCTATTATCCAGGATTTTAAAATCATTGCTTAGGTGTGAGCTCCACCTGTTTCCTCTGGAAACCTTGCATTGGTTACTCTAGAAGAGATAAACCATTTTTGATTTTATTATCTGGAAGGCTGCAACAATGGGTTGTGAGGGAAACACAAGTGTGTGTCTTTCCTTTCTGAATTGTTATGCTATACTATGCATATCCAGTGATACATAGTTCACTTGATACTCATGGAAATTTCTTCTCTTTACAGAAGGACACTCCGAAGTGGGGAAGTGCTTTCTGCAATGTCAGCAGCAAGAACCTCTGCGGACATGAGTTTTGTAGGAGACACGCAGCATACGCTGTCTCCAAGGATGATCTCCGGTATTGGGACCCTCAGGTATGTACTGTGTGCACTAACCTGATTTATGAGACATTTAAATAGCTAGGAAGAAGCTTCGTACCTGGGTAAGGGGCTTCCAAAAGAACACTTCTGGCCCTTATCTTCCAAGTGAGAAGATGAGGGCGTATCCTTTCCCTAAGGCATCAGCTGATGCAGTGATTCCCCAGCCTCAAGAGGAGATCCCCTAAGTTCAGATCCAGGTGGATGCTGAAGTCGCGGTCGCGATGCAAGACATCCAGCTAGATGACAGGATGTCTGATGTGGACGGGTGTCAGGAGGAAGACCTCCTGGCAGAAGCCCAGGATGAAGTTCAAGCCCCTCTACATCGGCCGGTCTCCCAGTAGAGCTGGGACAGGCCCTCTCTTCTATTGTTGGAATGATCCAACAAATGCAGAAGGAGAATCAGGAGAAGGCGGCTGCAATGGAACTGCGAATGCAGTGCCTTGCAGAATCACATGGGCCCCAGAAAAAGCTCAATGTGAAAGACCTTCCCTTGTGCTCAGATGCTAACCCATGGAGGTATGCTGAGCACATGCAGATGACGACTGGAAAGATCGTCATCTCGGATAAGCTGGGCTCAGTTCCCCTGGAGGGTGGAATTCTGGCCCAGCAAGGCATCATATCCGGACTGTTATGTCCGGCTGAGGAAGGAACCAGCTTCAAAGGAGGAGACAGAGCCGAAGGAGGTCATAGTGATGGACCATGCTAAGGCTCAAGCTCTACTTTCATCCTCGATGAAAGAGAGGGGCTTCTCTAACTCAAAGGTAGCTGCATTGAATAGGAAGCTCCCTTCCTTTGTGTCCTCGCCTACTAGAGCCTTCCCCTTTTTACAGAAAGGGTTTCTGGCTGTACTAAAAGCAATCGAGGCCGGCAGGTCTTGCCCCTCCCTAGAGGAGTGGAAACCCTTGTCGCTGGCCCTGCCTATGGACCACAAAGACTGGAAGGACGTCCATCTTACGTTCTCAGTGGGAAAGTTGGAGGCTGATATTGCCGGACGTCAGTTCGGCAAGGACCTCCCTAAGCTGTCTGACTTTCTTTTGCGAAGTGAGTTCGATACAAAAGAAAGACTGACTGCCTCAATGTCTCTTCAGACTACTCTCGAGACGATGGCAAGTGACCCCAAGGTCCATGAAATGTTCATGGTAGTGGCCAAGCCTCATCTGGCCACAGTGACGAAGGACCTTTATGGCTTCGTCAAGGCAAGGAGAGCTTGTAGGGAGTTCGTGTTTACCTCGGCTACGGTGAGGCACGAGCTAAAGAAACTAATCTCCTCCAACATTTGGGGAAAAGACCTTTTTCCCTACCGACTTGGTCAAAGAAGTTGTTGATAAAGCCGCCTTGGAGAATAGAAACCTTCTCCAGAAGTGGGGCCTGGCTATCAAAAGAAAGTCTTCCCCGGATGAGGGTCCTCAACCAAAGAGGAAGACTATGAGGACTAGGCTACCGTCTCGGCCAGTCAAGCCTCTTAGACAGCAACAGCAACTGCAATTGCCATTGCCCCCAGTGCCCCAGATCGTGGCACAAACCCCGACCACCTTTCAGTGGGTACCCCAGGCCGTGTCGACACAGTCCACGGCATTCACCCCAGCGTTCGAAGGGCAGTCTACTTCCTTTCGAGCAAAGCCTAGAGGAGCAGCCAGAGGCTCGTCTAGACGCCCCTCAAGGGGAAGGGGATTCAGGGGTGGTCGTGGTCAGGAAGGCAAGACCTCAGGACGGCAGTCCAAGTGAGGTGATACCGGTAGGAGGGAGACTTCTGAAATTTCGGGATCGGTGGACCTTCGATCCCTGGGCCCACAGCCTACTCAAGAATGGACTGGGCGGGAGCTGGTACAGCACTCCACCCCCGTGCCTTCGGTTTTTCCAACACTCCACCCCCGTTATGGAGGAGTACGTTCAAGAACTGTTGGAGAAAAAGGGTGAAGCCCATCAATTTCTAAGGGAGGCTGTTTTGTGTTCCCAAGAAAGACTCGGAAAAGCTCAGAGTCATTCTGGACTTGTCGCCACTTAACAAGTTCATAGTGAATTGCAAATTCAAAATGCTAACACTGCAACACATAAGGACCTTACTGCCCAAGAGGGCATATTCCGTCTCTATAGACTTGTCAGACGCCTACTGGCACATTCCAATTAGCCATCGACTCTCCCCCTACCTAGGGTTCAGGCTACAACGAAGACTATACGCCTTCGGAGCCATGCCATTCGGGCTAAACATAGCCCCAAGGATTTTTACGAAGCTTGCGAGCGTAGCTCTCAAACAATTTCGCCTAAAGGGAATTCAGGTAGTAGCCTACCTGGACGACTGGTTGGTGTGGGCAGCATCTGAGACAGAATGCTTGCAAGCTTCCAGTCAAGTGATCCAGTTCCTAGAGTACCTAGGCTTCAAGATCAACAGAAAAAGTCTCGACTTTCTCCATCTCAAAAGTTCCAGTGGCTGGGAATCCACTGGGACCTTTTGTCACACCGTTTCTCCACCCCGGCGAAGAAAAGGAAGGAGATAGCGGGTTCTGTCAAGAGACTTCAAGATTCCGAAAGGATATCAAGACACGAGCAGGAGAGAGTACTGCGCTCTCTCCAGTTTGCTTCGGTGACAGACCCAGTGCTAAGAGCACAGCTAAAGGATGCAATCGGAGTTTGGAGAAGTTATGCATCAAACGCGTGAAGAGATCTGAGAAGACCAGCCGCTTCGGCTAAGTACTCTTCTCAGGCCTTGGTCCCAAGCCAGACATCTAAAGAAGTCAGGTTCTTCTTCAGCCACCTCCCCCGTCGGTGACGATTCACTCAGACGCCTCGAAGGAGGGATGGGGAGGTCACTCTCATCGGAAAAAAGTCCAGGGGACTTGGTCCAGGCTATTCAAGACCTTTCACATAAAACTTTCTAGAAGCTAGGGCAGTGCTCCTTACCTTAAAGAAAGTCTCTCCGCGTCATTCGATCCACATAAGGTGGTGATAGACAGCGAGGTAGTTGTGAGATACTTGAATCGACAAGGATCGAGGTCACCACCTCTCAACCAGGTGATGTTGGCCGTCTTCCGATTGGCGGAAAAGAAGAAGTGGTACCTGTCGGCAGTTCACCTTCAAGGAGTCCGCAATGTGACAGCGGACGCTCTATCCAGGTTCACACCGATAGAGTCGGAATGGTCCTTAGACGCAGGATCATTCTCCTTCATTCTGAATCAGTCCCAGAACTGCAGATAGACCTCTTTGCGACGAAAGACAACAAGAAGTTGCCCCTGTACGTGCCCCGTACGAGGACCCCTTAGCGGAAGCAGTGGACGCGATGTCCCTCGACTGGAACAGATGGTCCAAGATTTATCTGTTCCCTCCTCACAACCTTCTGTTGAGGGTCCTCAACAAACTGAGATCCTTCAAAGGGTAGCGGCAATAGTGGCCCACAAGTGGCCGAACAGCGTGTGGTTCCTCCTGGCATTGGAACTGTAGCTGAAGTTTGTACCACTACCAGATCCAGTTCTGACCCAGCGAGTCCAGAAGTCAACTGTCTGCGCTTCATTACAGAAAACCCGGACCCTGCAGCTCATGATTTTCTCTCCTTAGCGGTGAGAAAGCGTTTCGGGATTTCGAAAGCCAGTATAGACTTCCTTGAGGAATATAAGTGCAAATCTACTAGAAGGCAATATGAGTCATCTTGGAGAAAATGGGTGGCCTTTTGTCAAGGCGAAGATTCCGCAGGAGATCTTGACAGACTTCTGCTTATCTTTTTTCCCCACCTCCATGGTCAAGGGTTGGCAGCGAACACGATTTCAGCGTGTAAGTCTGCTTTGACAAGACCCATTCTATATGCCTTCCAGGTAGACCTAGGTAACGAGATCTTTAATAAAGTCCCGAAAGCCTGTGCTAGGCTCAGACCTTCAGCACCTCCAAAGGCCATTTCATGGTCTTTAGACAAGTTCTTCATTTCGCTTCTCTGTTGAGCAATGAAGAGTGTGCGTTAAAGGATTTGACACAAAAAGTTATTTTCCTATTTTGCACTCGCGTCCGGGGCCAGGGTTAGTGAGATTGTAGCCTCTCGAGAGAGGCAGGTCGTGTTCAGTTCCTGGATGGGGAAGAACTGAACCTGTTTCCGGATCCTACGTTTCTCGCCAAGAATGAGTTACCCACCAACAGGTGGGGTCCCTGGAGAATCTGCCCTCTGAAAGAAGATGCATCTCTATGTCCAGTAGAATGCCTAAAGGTCTATCTTCATAGAACTTCAGACTTCAAGGGTGGTCAACTATTCAGGGGAGAAACATCAGGCTCAAATTTATCTCTGAATCAACTCAGAGCGAAAATCACATATTTTATTCGCAGAGCGGATCCTGACAATACACCCGCAAGTCACGATCCGAGGAAAGTTGCCTCATCCTTAAATTTCTTTAATTGTATGGATTTTGAACATCTCCGTTCATACACTGGCTGGGAGTCTTCCAGAGTGTTCTTTCGCCACTATGCAAAGCAAGTAGAGGAACTAAAAGAGATCTGTGGTAGCAGTGGGTCGCGGTGTTAACCCTACTGTTTAACTCTGCGAGGAACAGTGGTCTTAATTGGGACGATTAATTCCAGGGTGAGTGTGTAGTTACATACTGTACTACAAACTAAGTGAGGGCACTGTGTTGCCCATCCAGACTGTTCCATTTCCGAAGGTGAACCTAGCATAAGTGCAGACATGTGTGCCGAGCGTTTCTAACGCTAATGTCATTGATTTGTAATACAGGCTTTTATGACTTTGATACCTCGGTATCTTAAAAGTGGCATCTAATGTTTTTTTTTTTTTTTTCTTTCAGACAAACAAGCACTGTTTACTATCATACTTATGCTTAAAGTTTTGGGTTATCCTCTTCTTATATATATATATATATATATATATATATATATATATATATATATATATATATATATATATATATATATATATATATATATATATATATAATTGTGGTTAACCTGTCTATTTATTGCCTGTCAATAATCTGGTTCTTGAGAACCTTGCGTCTCCTTCACCTGTGTCAATTTATTGGTATAATTGAGCATTCATTCTATGTACCTTATCTGGGATAATTCTAATAGAATTGTTCCTTTATGCAAGCTATGTTGCATTGGTTTTCCTCCTATGCGGATATAAAACCTTTGTCCAATACAAGTATTGTGCGGAAAACTGGTCGATATTTCATATTGACGCAGTGGTCCTTTACAAACTATGCTTTACTTAATATAGGGCGAGACCACTATATTAGCTTGCCTGGTATTCATACATAGATATATGTACTCTTCGAGACTTTTCCAGAGTCTAGTAGGACTCTTCCCTGTAGGGGGCAGGAAGCTCTAACATAGTTTATAGTTAGTGTAAAAGATGTATAACGGTAACATCTTAGGTCTCTAGGTCTAGTCGACCGGGAAAAAAATTACCTCCGGGGAGTACGGCACGTTCTGAGAATCCACAGATACAGTAATGCTCTGGTACACTTCCATCAGGACGACATGGCTTGAGACCAAAAAACGGATTTTGAGCGAAGCGAAAAATTTATTTTTGGGTGAGATGGCCATGTCGTCCTGATGGACCCGCCCTTGCCTTTCTAAGAAAGGGCTGTAGGACCCCTCCCTACATACAGTATCTGTAGCACCTCGTGTACGCTACAAGGAATACAGATGGCGCCAGGATTGGCGCCAGGCACGCATACGAATCGGGGGATAGGGAAGCCTTGGGAGCGGCTCCCCTTTTTCTTTCCCGAATTCGTATCTCGCCAATCACCTCCTACGAGACGAAATCTCTGTCCAGGATGTAGATTGCCATGTGACGTGTCTAGAATACGTCCTCTGATATGTCGCGATATCCCTTTCACGAGGGATACTCGCTCCAGGAGTTAGAATTCTGGTACCTTAAGGTAAATTCTCTGGGAATATCGCCGTAGTTGTAATATACCCTAGGAAGCTACCCTATAGGAACTTCCATCAGGACGACATGGCCATCTCACCCAAAAATAGATTTTTCGCTTCGCTCAAAATCCGTTATATATATATATATATATATATATATATATATATATATATATATATATGTATGTATGTATATCTATATCTATATATACTGTATATAAACTATGTACCTGTTAATATTTTCAAAAATGGAAAGGTAGGTTACAGAGAGAGAGAGAGAGAGAGAGAGAGAGAGAGAGAGAGAGAGAGAGAGAGAGAGAGAGAGAGAGAGAGAGAGAGAGAGTACCTCGTGGGTCTTTTAATTTATTCACCGCCCTTAATAATGTGAATATCTTTTTAAAATCTCACGAATGGGAATCGAATTAACTTTACCTTAAAAGAGGGAAGAAGGAGTTCATTAATAAGACAGAGGGAAATGTGTTTGTTTTGTTACAATTAGCGTCCCTCCGCAAACGAAAATCACTCTCGAATAAACAAACATCTTGAACAGCGCAGAAGAGAAGGAAGTGGAAGGAATCGTCTGAAAAAGGGAAGATGAATAAGGAGAAGACCTCTTGTCCTCCTTGTGGGAGAGGAAATTGAAGATAGCCTAATGGGGCGTTTTCACTGGGTAAAGATATCAATGGATTAAGAAATGAACGTTGCAAAAATTATGCAGTTTCCTCCCGTTGTAAGGGAACGTCATCCTAAGAAAATGTTTGGCCCGGCGAATGATTTAGATACTTAAAAAATCTGCTGTTAATATATTGCTCTGTTTGGGTTCATTTTCTGTCGTGTTGCTTAAAAAACGCCAGCAGTATAATCGTTATCAAATCTTCTTTGCAGATGCGTTCAACTACAGTTTAATTGCTCTCGGCCTTTTACTTTTCACCTGTTCCCCTTTGTTCTTTTATCATGAAGCTAGCTCACTTCTTTAACCTTATCTATGAACAAATCCTTGAGTTGAGCCATACGAAAAGCACAGGAAAGTGACTCTAAGGTTGTTTAAGCACCTAGTATAACGCAGGCTTCCTTGTAAAAAGTGCAAGTAAATTTAACCATACATGGATAAGTTTCTGAAGGCATAAATTAATATTGGTATTAGGTATTTTTATTTATAAATTCAGTCACCTTTCAAAATCTTTTTAGGCAGATTTTTAGAATTTGTAACATTTTTCTCTTCATTGCAATTTCTGAGACTATAACTTGCACATAACACCTCTAAAGGGGTAAACAAAAATTGAACAGCACTCATTAATGTAAGCCCAAAAGTATATAATTAATATTGTTTGTCCTGTTGTCTATAATTTCAATTGCTTAATCTCTATATGGAGTTTTTTTTATGCAAATATTCCGTCTCGAATTGAAACAAAAATTATTTAGAATTAGTACTTGAAACAATAGACTTCAAATAGCTAAACCATAAACTGGAATATAGTGAACTGTTTCAAATTGGCTTAAAATTTTTTCATGAATTTTCATTTCATGTGTCAGCCTTGACAAGCTATCCGGCCATTTTTCCTTTTCTCCTCATAGTGTGACTTTTTTTTTCATTTCAAATTTTGATGTTATAAACTATGAATTCAGCGAGTTTCGCGTGAATTTGTTATTCAAATAAAGTCACGACAAACTGACGCTGGTATTAAGCTCGTTACAACAATGAAGTGAGAGTTTTGCTTTCCATATGAATATGTTGCGTTTGTCGATATGCAAGCATCATTTTATTCTCTTAGAATCAAGTAAAATCATTTGTTTCTTCGTAAATGGAAAAATAAGATGGGTTGAAGTGCAGTTCATGAATCTGCGAATAGATGGATGAAGAAGGTATTCGGTATTCAAGGTCGAAATTATTAAAAGCCAAAAAAAAGTGAGCGACAAAGGTTCTTGGTTGTTGGGTCTTAGTTTAAAGGGTGAGCTTTTGTCTGCACAATAGTCAGAGATTGAACTAATTGATTTGAAAAGTGGTTGAATGTAGAGTATGGAAGGGAAACAAAACTGGTATATAAGATAAAAATTTTAGGATAAACTGAATTTGAAAATATTTTTAGAAATGATTTTTGAGGATGTAAGATGACAATATAAGAAATTGAAGGATTTGATGGTACAAATAATGAATGGCTGCAAAAAAGAGATATTGCCGTAAATAGGTAAAAATATGATTGAGTTACTCACCAGTGATTATAAGCTATGTCTGGAGTAGGGAAACGTTCCATAAGTAAAGTTGTTTTAGAGGTTGACTAAGAAAATTAGAAATATAATTATTAATAAGGAAATACCAATGATTCGTGAAAGTTTACGTGACTGTAAGGGCTGCTTTTATGGTCCTATACAGCAGGGGAACACTTCTGTCTATAGAACCTCCACAGTCATTTTATCATGTTCGTTCGAAAGTAACATTTCACACGGCATGTTGCTCGTTTATGGTCAAATCCACACTATCGAAGCACTTTGAGAAGAAGGAAGTCTTCAGTTTCCTCTTGAAAGCCTTAATACCTTCAGTCTTTCGAATGTCTAGTGGGAGCTTATTATATAGTCTCGGTGCGGCATATTTAAAGGCTCTTAAAGCCTACAGCACACATATATCTAGGTTCGAACAACCATCTGTAATTATTCTCGTGTCAACACGATTTGTTGGCAGCACAATATGTAGCAATTATCTTAGATATTTTGGACGTCCGGTTCTGATAACTTGATGGGCTATTGTACATATTTTAAACTCAATTCTCACTTTAATAGGCAGCCAGTGTAAATTAATAAGAGTGATCCTTTCTAGAGGTGGGACACTTTTTATCAGTCTTGCTCCTATGTTTATTATGTTTTGTAATTTCTTAAGTTGCACTTTAGGTAAATTGTCGTAGATGGAGTTACAGTAGTTAATCATGGTAATAATAAATTTAGTTTATCACAAGTTTCTTTACTGAATGCTCATCTAGGTACTTTTTTATGAAAGCAATGTTTTTAAGATGATAACCAGCAGTTTTTACTGCATGATTTACTTGGTCATTAAAAGACAAATTACAAGATAACACCGCTAGAGAGTTATTGTATCCTGTGACTGGCCAGACAGTACTACATTGGATCTCTCTCTCTCTCTCTCTCTCTCTCTCTCTCTCTCTCTCTCTCTCTCTCTCTCTCTGGTTACTGCTCATTTTTTGTTTTGCCTATACATACATTCATTTACACTTCTCCTCTGTCTTCATACACCTGATACACTGAGATTACCAAACAATTCTTCATTGCTAAAGGAGTTAACTACGGCAATATACTGTTCAGTGGCTACTTTCCTCTTAGTAAGGGTAGAAGAGAGACTTTAGCTATGGTAAGCTTTTCTAGGAGGACACCCCAAAATCAAACCATTGTTCTCTAGTCTCGGTTAGTTCCATAGCCTCTGTACCATGGTCTTTCACTGCTTGGGGTAGAGGTCTCTTGCTTGAGGGTATAGTCTTTTTAGAGTCTAGGTCATTGAAAAGCTTAATGCTCAGGCAACCATACTTATTCCCATAATTTTTAAACCCATAGTAATTTCGGTTAGTTTTATACGCATTTATTTCTCGATTATTTACTCGTCGCCAAGAGATAAGTCATAAGAAGAGCTGGGTGGAGTGGTTTCATGGGGTGCATAATTGTTCATTACTTCTTATATCGTTTATTTATTTCCTTATTTCCTTTCCTCACTGGGATATTTTTCCCTGTTGGAGCCCTTGGGCTTGTAGCACCGTGCTTTTCCAACTAGGGTTTTACCTTAGCTAGTAATGATAGACTAGGGTTGCAGCTTAGCTAGTAATAATAATAATAATAATAATAATAATAATAATAATAATAATAACAACATTGGTGTATGTTTTGTCATTTGTTCTTTCATAGCATCATAAATGAATTAAAATCCAAACTCTTTTTAATGTTGATTCTTTATTCGTCATGATTCAATTAACTGTATTCTCTCACTTCTGTGATATCTGTGATTCTTCTTTCTTTGTGTGCGGAACTTTTATCATTTCCCTTTTGTCCTTAAATCCGCATCGGACGTATTTGTTGTATTGTCATGTTCCAAACCTTCAAAATCATAAATGGAATCCTGTGACAGCTCAACTCGCAAACCTGTTTTACGATTTAGTTGTTGCGTCAAATGATTGGACGTGACGTCCTTGACAGCTGTTTCCTGGTTGACAAAAGCGTTTTGCATTTGTCAATTTTCTGTTCCCTTTTTTTATATTTGTAAATTCACTGTTGCAAATGCGAAGTTGGAATGTAGTCGAAATGGCTTTGCGCTTATTAATTCAGAATTCAATAAAAGTCATAATAAATTGACGCCACTATTAAGCTTGTTATGCAAATCAAGCCTTTGCTTTGCACTTTGTCACATATTTGAAAGTGCGAGTGCGCGTGCGCGGACTGTGCTATGCGAGTGAGCTATCAGCAAGATAACTGTAGGAAGAGGTAAATTGTGAATCAGCGAAGACACTTACAGAATTGAGTGTAAAAAGCGTAGTTTGGTATAAGTCGAACAAAACCTGAAACATAGCTGTGCTGTAACACTATCTTTCAATGTCTTAGCTCGAAAATATTTCGTTATAATTGAATGATATATATTAATCTATGTAAAACGTACACACACACACACACACACACACACACACACACATATATATATATATATATATATGTATATATATGTGTATATATATATATATATGTATATATATATATATATATATATATAGCATATAGTATATAGTATATACACAAGAAGCGTACACAAGACGTTCCCTTCTGTTTTCTCCAGACCATTTTGTTTAACTATTATGTAACTAAAATAATTATTTGATATAGTCAGAATGATATGTTAGCTTCTCGATATCTTCATATATTATCGATACACTTATCACTGCAAATCCTGCAATCGACAGATATATGTAGGCCACCTATAAGCGATTTGGACTTTTTTCTCTGCAGTCCAGTGGTCGAAGTTAACCTCATTGAAACCTGCTGCGTGTGAGTTCGAAGCCAACCATGGAAATTAAGATATTTTCATTTATTTCTACGTTTGATTTTGGCCTTTGTAGAAATAACTGAGTCTAAAGAGCATGGTTAATTCAAGAAGTTGATAAGCAACTGCAAATATATACTGTAAATCTTGCGAAAAACTGATTAATAAATGTATACATACACACACACACACACACACACACATATATATATATATATATATATATATATATATATATATATATATATATATATATATATATATATATATGGTATTTTTATATAATGTTGCTGGATAGTAATAATAAATGTTATTAAAGTTGGATCGTGTTCGCTATTATTATAGTCGTTTCTGAACATTATTGTCAGTTTCCATCCCCTTTTGTACCATCCATTTAAGATTGATGAGCTCTTTGTATGTCCCCTATATATCACTGCACTGTATATCGTCTCATATATGATCGTATTGTTTCTAATCGCTTCGGTGCGCTACTTAATACATTACTGCTCTGAACGAGAAACTGTAGACTTCAAAGTCACAGTCGAGAACCGAAACTAGTAAACATGTTGATCATTTTACAAAATAGTTTTCTTAAGATAAGGATTTTTTTCTTTACACTTTAATCTTCAATTATTTATTTCGCCGCTCGATTGTTGTCCTCATCTTTTTCTTCCTTTCTTTCATCCACCATTCCCTGTTCCGAGAGATCAGGTCGATGTGCAAAACTCGCAAAACTGTTTCGAGCGATTCGGTGGATTAATCGTCTCTCATTCTTTGTGGTATGTTCTCATTCACGGAGAGAGAGAGAGAGAGAGAGAGAGAGAGAGAGAGAGAGAGAGAGAGAGAGAGAGAGAGAATCCATCATTGTGTGGAAACGTAAATCTTGGTTTTACAAAAGTTCAAATGTTGAAGTACGACACCATGTTTTGTGAACATCGTAATAAAAAGGCTTTGTAAATAGTATTAATAGCATTACCGTCTATCAGAGGCCTCAGGAAATAATAGCTAAGATGTCTAAGAAAAGTTCTCATAAGAGGAAAGATCATACTCTCCTTTCAAGAATCAAAGGATTTGGGAAAAAACAAAAGATTTCGTTTGTGATGAAAACTTTAAATGAGAGAGAGAGAAAGAGAGAGAGAGAGAGAGAGAGAGAGAGAGAGAGAGAGAGAGAGAGAGAGAGAGAGAGAGAGAGAGATGAAAATGGAGAGCTTCCATTAAATATAAAATTAATTAAGTAGAATGGGAAAAATCTGAAATCAATAAAATTTTGAGAACTCATGATCTTCATTTTGGGTTCAGGTTTGAACCCCTTTTAACCTGCCTCCTGTTTCACATCACCTCTTACCTTCCTCATTTTATGTCTTCCTTAGAAGTGGTGTGAATTGCGTAGATGGAGAGGGTTTATAGCATGGAGGTTGTATAAACCTCGTTGGTTTATTGCTTTCTCTCTCTCTCTCTCTCTCTCTCTCTCTCTCTCTCTCTCTCTCTCTCTCTCTCTCTCTCGCTACAGAGTTAAATATTTGCATTAAAAAAACGGTAAATACCTTGCAACATTTATTCTAGGGTTTTTCCCGTTTTAAAAACGGATATATTGACGTAAAGGGGTGATAATACGGACACCAACCCATAAAAGATAATAACAAAGTAGGGTAAATATTTCGGTCGCCTGTATTTACTGGAATATGGCCGAGAACAGTATATTGTTACGGAGAATTTCCGATTAAAATTACGGTTTTTTTTTTTTTTTTTTACAGTGTAGACTGTTAGTTATAGTCTTTTCATTCCAATGGAATATTTAGAAACTGCCTACCCGAGCACTTTATGTGAGGTCTTTCTCTATAAGACATTCAGGTATTATCAGACTTTCTTAAGTAAATTAGGTGTAATTACTTCTTACTTGACGGGAAATGGTTGTAAAAAAAGTCTTTTAGATAACCAAAGTCATCGGAGATGATGGTAGATGTAATTGTGTTCTCTTTATAATTGGAACTATTGGTAAGTTCAACAGATTATTATTGTCCATGCAAAAGTGTCTTTCTATATGCGAGAGACTTAGATTTTCCAATGGTACTAACTGAATAAATCTTCCTTTCCACGTTTTAAAGGCGACGATTGTTGACATAGAAGATATCATACACATAATTCGGAAAAGAAAAAATAATAAGCCGATAATACTTTTAAATGGAGTTAGTGCCCTACAATCAGAGGGTTCTAAAACAGAGTAGAGAATTAGAAAGGATGACATGGAAGAAAAGATAAAGGAACATCTATAAGATTTCTCGATAGTGCCTTACCACAGACACTCACATACATTTACACACACACACACACACACACACACACACATATATATATATATATATATATATGTGTGTGTGTGTGTGTGTGTGTGTGTCTGTGTTTATGTGTGCGTACACACAAACACACACACACACACACACATATATATATATATATATATATATATATATATATATATATATATTATCATTAATTTCTAAGCTACAATCCTAGAGGGAAAAAGCAGAATGCTATAATGTTATATTGCTTGAAGAAATAATCTTAAAATTATGAACACCTTCTTTTATAAAAAGGAACATAGAAAATGGACATGGAGAAGCCCAAATGGAGAAACGAAAAATGAAATAGATTTTATTCTCAGCGAAAAAGTCAATTTAGTTAAAGGTGTAACAGTGTCAATCAAGTTAAAGTCAGGCGATCATAGAATGACGAGAAGCATAATTTATTTAGAGCTAAGGAAAGAGAAAAAAAATATGTTAAAAAGGTAAATAAACATTCCTGTAATCTTTAATTGGTGAACTGGAAGTAAGTTAAGTATATATAAACAGTAATTTGACAAAATTTGTATGGAAATCCTCATAAGAGATATGTGGAAAAGTTCCTAAACTAAATCAAGGAAAACTATCAGGAAAACCAAAAATCTAATAGTGAAAAGATTGGAAATGCTGGTAAAATCCAAGAGAGATGAAATGGAATTAGCAGAACTATCTAAAAACAATAAACAAATGAAAAAATCCAAAATAATCGTAAATACAATTATCCCAAATGGAAGAAACGCTAAAGAAAGAAAGAAGCATTTAATTGATAAAAAGGAGGCTTGGAACAGGCCGCCAACAGATGTTTGCTTTTTAAAGATGAAAATGGAAATAGTGTCCACAGTACAGATGGAGTAATAACAATTGCATAGGATTTCTATAAATTGCTATACAATAGAGGAATAAATAATTTCACCAATAGAAATAATGAAACCCCTGAGCCGTTACCAAACTTAACAGTAGGAGAAGTAAAGAAAGCATTAAAAGGCATGAAAAGAGGCAAAAGGAGCAGAAGATGTCCTAAGAATTGATTTAATAATAGATGGAGGAGATTTCATAGAAGTAAAACTCGCTGAACTCTACAGCAAATGTCTGCAGGAATGCTCAACACCAACAGCTTGGAAAACTTTTATCATTATACTAATTCACGAAAAGGGAGGCACAAAAGACCAGGAAAATTACCGCCCAGTAAGTTTACTCTCCATAATATATGAAATATTTACAATTCAAAGCCTCAGCCGTAATGAAACCCCTTCAAAAACAATGAATAGAAGAATCTTATGTTAGATCACTTGAAAATATCTATACAGTAAGTACTGGAATCCTAAAACTGCATAGAGATAGGGAGAACATTTCGGTTGAAAAAGGAGTTAAGCAGGCAGACCCCATCTCTCCTAAATTATTCACAGCATGCCTAGAAGTTTTTAAGAATTTAGATTGGGAATATGTAGGAATTAATATCAAAGGGGAATATCTTCACAACTTAAGATTCGCAAATGACATAGCTGTGTTTAGTGAATCATGGGAGGAAATACAAAAGATGATAGAAGATATGAATAAAGAAAGCAGAAATGTAGGACTGAAAATTAATGTGAGTAAAACTAAGATAATATATCCATCTATCAAGACACTTTCCCCAAATTTTGGGGGTAGCTGACTTCAAAAAAAAAAAAAAAAGAACAAAAGGGAACATTTATTCTCTTAGCTCCTCCCAGCCTGACGAGAGATTCAGCCGAGTTTATTTGGTACTGCTAGGGTGCCACAGCCTACACTCCCCCCCCCACCCCCTCCCGTTATCCACCACAAATGAAGCTTCATATGCCGAATCCCCTTCTGCTGCTACCTCAGCGTTCACCAAGGCTACTGGAGGAAGAAGCAGGGCCTATCGGAACTGTGTCACAAACGCTCGCCATTCATTCCTATTTCTAACACGCACTTTTGTAACTTTCACATCTATCCTCCTTTCACCTAGAGCTTTCTTCACTCCATCCATCCACACAAACCTTGGCGTTCTTTTTGTACTTCTCTCATCAACTCTTGCATTCATAACCTTCTTCAGCAGATGGCAATTTTCCATTCTCTATACATGGCCAAACCACCTCAACACATTCATATCCACTCTAGCTGCTAATTCATTTCTTTCACCCGTTGTCACCCTCACTATTTCGTTCCTAACCCTATCTACTCGAGATACACCAGCCATACTCCTCAGAAAGTTCAGCTCAAACACATTCAATTTCTGTCTCTCCGTCACTTTCATTCCCCACAACTCACAGTTGGTACAATCACTTTCTCATACAGAACTCTCTTTACATTCATTCCTAACCTCTCTATTCTTTACCATTGCCTTCACTGCCCCTAACACTTTACATCCTTCATTCCCTCTCTGACGTGCATCTGCTTCTACTCCAGCAACAAGAGACCCCAAGTATTTTTACACTGATCTACTTCCTCGAGTAACTGCATTCAACATGACATTCAACCTAGCACAACCCTCCCTTCTCGTGCATCTCATAACCTTACTCTTACCCACATTAATTCTCAACTTCCTTCCCTCACATACTCTCCCAAACTCATTAAAAGAATCAGGAGAAGGAAGAGAAGACGATGTATTGACGAACTAGGAAAGTTTGTGGGTGTGTACTGGTACATAAAGACCATAAACAGACACTATTGGAAGGACATATCTGAGGCATTTGTTCTGCAGTGAACTAGTAACGGCTGAGGATGATGATGATGATGATTAGTCATATATATATATATATATATATATATATATATATATATATATATATATATATATATATATGTGTGTGTGTGTGTGTGTGTGTGTATATGTGTGTATATATAATGTGTGCATGTATGTGTTTGTGTGCTAGACATAAATTAAAGGTATTTGTAAAACCAAAGCTATATATAAAAGACAGGAGATGAAATAACACCATCCCCACCTATCCGACAGTTATATGATGTATTGTAGAGGAAAAGATCTAAAATAATTATCAAGAAGTGATAAAAAACCCTCTAGTTTATAAAAAACCAATGTTATTAACTTTAATCTATAATCCAAGGCTGAATGAAGCTACCTTAACCACAAACGCATCATAAGATACGTGCAAAAGGAGATAAACAACTCAAGTTATTAACGAGATTCAAAAGATATTAAGCCAGGAGAACTCGCCAAACCATCAATTTTCATGCCATTATTGTTTCATGAAAATCAATACAATTCACATCTTAATGAACAATCTTTGTAAATTTTTAATATAACCACCAACATTATAAGAAATAGAACGTCACAAATAAAAGATAAATGAGAAACTAACAAAAAATACGTATGCAATACATCTAAAACCAAAATTTATTTAATCTTAAATCAAATCCCTCTGAAAATATTTTTTTTTAAATGTTTGAAGGAGTTAGCAGCAATGTGAATGAAAACAAAAATGACAACAAAATATTTGTAAAAATTAACGGCAACGGAAACTATAACACCCAAAACTAATGTTAAAATGACAATTCAAATCAAAATCGATCCATTTCCAAATCAAATAGATATTAGCAAAGCAGTTAATCCCCATGATCTGACAACCCTTCCCTAAGACGTCAATCTTTAAATTAACCAATGGAATGTAACAGATCTTAAGCGGGGTTTACACGATCAAATGGTTTGTCGAACCCGGTTGTCGTACCTACTTGTCAAATGGTTCAAAAGGTGGAGGCAGTCACAAATGCATAAGGTTTGTGGACAATGAAGCCCCGCCCACAAAAGTCAGGCTAGATCTGATTTTCTTCGAACAGTTCGACGAACGTGTGCTACAACCAAATACCCCGTTCACACGCTCGATTATCACTACAAACACTTGTCAGTCGAACTGCTTTCAACGAACCGTTCAACCGTGTAAATCTCGCTTTTGATTAGAATTCTTAGAGTGAACTACTGAACCCAGTCCATTTTCCTTGCTAAATAGCTGTGTATTGAAGATGGCTAGGGCAATGGTTGCTCTTCTTTTGACGACACTTCTGCATTCTAGCCATTAAAGAAGTTCTACCCGCTTGTGTATGACATTATTATATAGCCTTTATGGTTTCTTTATAATAAATACACGCCACTGTGCTCGTACTTATGCAATCCCTTTTTTTTTTTTTTTTTTTTTTTTTTTTGTCGTCGTCGTTACTTCAGGTTTTCCTTTTACATTAGTTCGCTTAACTTCCATGTCGATATCTATTTCACTTTAGAAATTCAATACCAAAATTTTTTACGTTTTGTTCAATTGTATTGTAGATGAAAATCATGTTTGTGCTCAGTTCCTTGATCAAATACCTTCCGCCATCTCCTCTTCCTCTTTGGGAGTTTTGGACAAGGATATGGTCTGCCTAATTTCTTTTGATTTTCATGTACGTGTATCATGAACCTCACTGCAAAAAACAATGTAATGGACCAAGCTCAAGATCATTTAGATAAGTAACAATACTCAAGAACAATGATCCTTCAGTTAGTATTATGACCGAAATCGCTTTTCTGCTCTTGTCGGTTGTTTTCGCACTAAAGCTTTGCTCCGATGAAATTGTTAAAGTTTTTTATAATTTATGTTATCTTCTTTATCCGAGCTGTTATTTTTTAAAAGATCTTTACCCCTTATTTAGTGTGAATATTTTAGGTTATTCACACACCGTGCAAACTTGAAAATAGAAAGGAGTGATGCCCACTCATTTAATTTTTAATCATTTCATATTTCACTACCCATCCAATTTGAATTCATGTATATCCACCAAGTTCAGACAGGTGCAACGCCCTTTAGACAGAGATTGGCCAATTAATAATCTCACAATTTTACCTCTGATATAGTGAATTAAAACTAATTAAAGTGCACCACTTTTAGTCAATATGATTACTTTTGATATTATATAAGTATAAAAGAATTTATTCCTCAAAAAATTACTAATAAAATAAGTCTATTCTAAAGGCTAGGAGAGAGAGAGAGAGAGAGAGAGAGAGAGAGAGAGAGAGAGAGAGAGAGAGAGAGAGAGAGAGAGAGATTCTAAAATGGAGGAAACCCCTAATCCCGGTGTAAGATGTGTGACCATCATTTTGGATTTTGCGTCTCAACACCTTTGGCTCCCCTCGTGCTGCCGGAAGTGAGAAGTGTGCTCCCCTCATGAAGGGGACGAGATGATATTCTCATAAGCGAGCTCTGCTTTTTCAAGTCTTGGGGAAAATGGTGTAAAATTCACTTTTCGATTTTGGGATATGAGGGACATTCTCTCTCTCTCTCTCTCTCTCTCTCTCTCTCTCTCTCTCTCTCTCTCTCTCTCTCTCTCTCTCTCTCTCTCTCGAGTTGTTTTCTTTCGTAAAATACATTATTAAAAGCAGAATAGATTGTAAAGCCATAAATTTTCTCTCTCTCTCTCTCTCTCTCTCTCTCTCTCTCTCTCTCTCTCTCTCTCTCTCCTCTCTCTCTCTCTCTCTCTCTCTCTCTCTTTCTATATATATATATATATATATATATATATATATATATATATATATATATATATATATATATATATATAATGTATGACATCTGCTAATATTTTCCTGCCATGTTTTGCTTTTGTAAATGTGTTAAATGCTAAATAGATCTCTCTCTCTCTCTCTCTCTCTCTCTCTCTCTCTCTCTCTCTCTCTCTCTCTCTCTCTCTCTCTGCGCAACTATGTTTACTAGAGAAGTGCTTTTGTAACCGGAGTAGTAAATGCTAAATAGATAAGGCCACATATAGCTATTTCTCTCTCTCTGCTCACACATCTTTTCTAGAGCAGTCTGTTTTAGCAACCACAGTGTTAATTACTGAATAAGTTGTAAAACCTCTCTCTCTCTCTCTCTCTCTCTCTCTCTCTCTCTCTCTCTCTCTCTCTCTCTCTCTCTCTCTCTCTCTTTCAATTTAGTCATCAAGAAAATCGGTTTCACTTCTATAGTTTGGATCCTGCACCTGATTTTGATTTGTTTCTTTTATTTACTTGAAGATTTTGTTCGTATTTGTTTAGCAAGGGTCATAATGGAAATATTTCGTTTTGATAATTGATAAGCTTATATTCGTGCGTACCATACATTACTATTCAAAAGATCTAAAGTCATGAACATATTCGTTACAAAAAAGTAAACAAAAGAAAGTTTAATTTCCAACAATTCTTCCCCCCTCCTCTTCTCTCCAGCAACCACCATTAAGGCAAGGACGTTAAACTTCAAGAGGTGCTTTGATCCCACCTAATAGCCAGGATTCCCTAAGCACAGATGACCTGGTTAACTTAACTAGATGTCTTTGTCCCAGAAACCGAGTTCTCGGCATCTGATGACATCGAAGAGGTTGGCCATTAAAGCAGTGATGTCATTAATTAATTAGAGTGGTTTCAAATAATTTATGCTTAAGTGTTTACATTTCGACTGTTCGTGTCATCTTCAAAAGCCTTATTACTTATCACATTTAATGTGGCAGTAACTGTGTAATCATCTCTTTAACTACGATTGAAGAGTTACTTGATTAAATTTGGAACAAGAAATTACCATGTCTTGCAATATTCATTCACAGCAAATAGCATTTTGAAAGGAGACCTCTTCATTAAGATCCCAAGCATTAAAATTTCCCAAAAGGAAAATCTCCTGTTCATTAGCACTGTTCTTATCTCTTACTCATACGGCAGTTTGGCTTAGGGTTTTGTTAGCAAATTTTGCTAGCTTATATTGGTTTCATCTTTGTCTCTGTAAGCTGGTCTTTACCTAGTTTTTTTTTTTATGCATTTCAATATTATTAACAACATAATTAGCCTCTTTAAAATTTCTGTTTTTCAAAAAACTTCATTGTGTATTGATGTTCGGCACCTATTGCTTATTAAGTTGTAAATCTATTTTAGTCTTCCGATGTTATTAAAGACTAATGAGCTTGTACTTATATCGTTCACTGACCTTTCGTATTCTTTACTTACTACGTACTGAACGTTATTTTGAAAATGATATAAAGTCCCTGATTAGACATCCTAGTGAATGTTTTGTTGACTTTAGTCGAACTTAATTTCGTTGCAAACTTTTTGTTGTGTTATCAACAGACTTTTGAACAGATTTAAAATGAATTTACTTAAAGTAGAGTGGGAGAGTCACTTTCTAAAGATTATTTATTAAATGATTAATTAAATTTGTAGACTGTATCACAGTATCAGAAGTGCAAACATACACATGCAGTGAGCTTTATTCATGCAGCTTACAAGAACTGAAGTTGGAAAGCGATCACTTTAGAACAGAGCAGATTAATAACGTGTTTCAAATTCTTATTCCCTTCCTAGTGTTAAATATAAGTTATTCATATTAATCTCTAAATCAGATTGCCAAATTCACAGCAAAATTTCTTATAGTTTTTAAGTTCTATAACATGAGTAAAATATTCAAATTTCAGCCAGTTGGCTACATGCTATAATTTCGTTAAGTGGCAATTGAATCATCTACAGTATATCATTTTCAGTGAGGTATACTGTACAAACGTCAAGTTAGGGGAGTCCGTGGGATTGTAGTTCTTACGTGTTTACGTTACAGGGATGAGTTTCATTTGCATTAAGTACAAACGAATATATTTTACTGAACTGTTATTTTGACGTATATTCAAGACGCAATTTCTTTAAAAATCGTGTATTCGAATTTTTTTGTTATTAGATGATAATAATATTCATATATTTGACACATACAAGTGACATTTTAGTAAGTGCATGTTTAAAATAATGAAATAAAATTTACACATTCTTTACCTTACCAATGAATAATGCTGTTTTGCGTATTTCCCAGTGAGGGTTATGACTTTTTTACCGTAATGAAACTGGCAATTATGTAGAGAATATGAATAGGACTCGCTTTTTCATCTTAATTCGCTAATTCTGAATTAATTTTGAGCAAGCGCAGTTTTATACAATGGTTAGAATAATCTTGTAGTACTATTTAGTATTTCTTACTTACTGATAAAAAAAACCTTTATTATAGAGCTATGTATAATCATACAATGCATTCTTGCATTCATTGAGGAACCCCCCCCCACCCCCACCCCCCACCCCCCATGTCACCATCAGCCGTTGCTAGTCCACTGCAGCACAAAGATCTCAGACATGTCCTTCCACTCGCGTCTGTCTATGGTCTTTTTCTGCCAGTCTATACCCGCAAATTTTCTTAGCTCGTCTATCCATCTTCTCTTCCTTCTCCTGCTTCTTTTGCAAACTCTAGGGACACATTCTGTTATTCTTAATGTCCATCTATTAAATGGCATGCTCGTTATATGTCCTGCACATGTCAATTTCTTTTTCTTACATGCTGTTAGTATATTCTCTGCTACTTTACTTTGCTATCGTGTCCATGTTGCTCTCTTTCTATCTCCTAGTGTCATTCCCATCATTTTTCTTTCCATAGCTCTTTTAGTAGTAACTAGCTTATGTTCTAAGGATTTAGTAAGGTTCCAAGTTACTGTTGGATAAATTAATACTGCTAGGACCATTTGATTAAATACTTTTCTTTTCTAGAGAACGTGACATTTTACTTTCCATAACCTCATTTTGTTTACCAAAAGTTCTCCACCATGTACTGCATGTGTTTCACTGTTGCCAGTCTCTTACACTGTAACGGTATTTTCTTTTTTATTGTATATCTCGCTCTACACCTCACTGTTAAAACAGAACCTGTTTAAGCCTGTATTTTCATGAATTATTTTGATTGAATTTTTGTGACCTTACCCTGACCCTGTTGTATATAAGCTTACTACCTGTTGAAATAAAGTTAATTGCATTCACCTCGCCTCTCGGTTACAGCATAACGGCTCACTCTTAAAAATTTCTTCTAGGCATGCTGTGATAAATTTAGGAGAGAAGGGGTCTCCCTATCTATCTCCTTTCTCAACTGAAATGTTCTCACTATCTTTATGTAGTTTTAGGATTGCTGCATTTCCCGTATAGATATCTTCAAATGTTCTATCATAAGATTCGTCTAGTCCTTGTCTTTGAAGGGCTTTCATTACTGCTGAAGTTTTAACAAAATCAAAAGCTTTCATATAGTCTATATTGATTTTACCTTTAGTTGGTTAATTACGTGGATATGGTCAGTTGAATAACTGCTTCTAAAGCCTGCCTGATCTTCTGGTTGATTAAAGCCTAGTTGTCTTTCTATTCGACCTAATATGATCTTTGTAATTATTATTATATATATATATATATATATATATATATATAGATATATATATATAGATATATATATATATATATATATATATATATATATATATATATATATATATATATATATATATATCTATATATATATATATATATATATATATATATATATATTACTGAGAGTAAACTTTTAGGGTGGTAAATTTTCAGGTCTTGTGTCATTTTTTTTTTTTTTTTAATTCAGATAATGATGAATTTTTTCCAAGTTGTAAGTATAGAGCATTTTTGCAGAGTTTTGTATAAAGTTCAGCGAGTTTTACTACTATGAAATCTCACCCATTCATTATTAAATCAATTGTTATGACATCTTCTCCTGCTGCCTTGCCTCTTTTGTGCCTTTTATTGCTTTACTGTTTTTTCTACTGCTACTATTGCTTTAGGCACGGGCTTAGTTGTTTAATTATTTCTATTGCAAATATATTTCTTATATCGCTATTGTGTAGCATTGTTTAGAAATCCTCTACAATTTTTAACACGCCATCTCTTTTGTCGATAATATTTCCAGTTTCATCCTTTAAAGCAAATATCTGTTCTCCTCTTCTTTAGTGTTTCCTCAGTGTTTGATCTGATTGTGTTTACGAATGTCTTGCGCTTTTAGTTTGTTTATTGTTTTAGATAGTTTTGGTAATTCCATTTCACCGCTCTTGGATTTTTACCCTCATTTCCAATCTTTTCTTTATTATGTTTTTGGTGTTTTCTAATAGTCTGGTCTTGTTTATATGATTGATCACTTATGATTTTAAGAATATACGAAACTTATACATTGATTTTATATGTTTTTTTTATCCAATCTTCATTCTACGTTATACCTGATGAGATGTGATATTAGGGGTTTGGAATATGATTTGACCATCATCTTTACTACCCAGGAACAGCTATGGGTAATGATTGCAACTCAACTCCACATAGCACCAACATTAAAGAACATAATTGTTATTTTCAGAGAATTAGATCCTCATTACTTACCAAACCTGTGAGGTTTAAACATTTTTAGCCGATCTGTTTACAGTATGAACTTTCGACCCTAAAATCATGTAGTCCTCTATACAATTGAAAATAGAAAACGTATAATAATCGTTGTACATAGAAAACTATTTTCATTTTTAATTGGGATACTATTACGAATATCCTCACGTGCATATCTCTCTCTCTCTCTCTCTCTCTCTCTCTCTCTCTCTCTCTCTCTCTCTCTCTCTCTCTCTCTCTCTCTATATATATATATATATATATATATATATATATATATATATATATATATATATATATATATATACAAACTTTTCGGTCATGCTCAGCTCTTCCTGTCTTTCAGGTAAAGGGAATAGGAGTAGCCATACCCTAGGGAGAAGGAGGACGTGTGCGTGCATATCTATCTAAATATTTAGGTGTTATTTATGATGGGCCGTGTACACTAGTACTGTAGAATGTAGTTGGATACATACATAAGATACTTGCTCCGTAATCCATAGTTCACAGTAAATCAACTATAGTCCATTTCTTTTAGCGAGTCATATTTGCACCGACTCGCAATGGTGCCTTTTAGCTCGGAAAAGTTTCCTGGTCGCTGATTGGTTGGAATTATCTTGTCCAACCAATCAGCGATCAGGAAACTTTTCCGAGCTAAGAGGGCACCGCTGCGAGTCGGTGCAAATATGACTCGCTAAAAGAAATGAACTATAGATAAGAAGGAAAGGCAAAGAGATGTTGTGTTACCTCTTGCAATAGGAATTTCATAGCAAGTTTGCTACTTTTTTCTAAAGTATCAAACTCATAGTTAGATTTAGCGAATAGAAAGTAAATTACTCTGTAGTTCTTTAACCCGAAGTCATCAGATGCATTTGTCATAAATGGATTAGCATCCAACTTGGAATGATCGTATCCAGGCGATATTTTAATCTAATTTCCAGATAATTGCGGTGTTTTTAAGTGATCAGTGAATACATGGTAACTAGAATGCCGGATAATTTTCTTGCAGCTTCATCTCAATGGTGATATGGGTTGGAAAATTTATAAACTCCTCATGGGTAGATTAAGTTTCTCAAGGGAAACACATAATAGTTTGTGATTTTTCCTTGTACCTGTTTTATTTCTAGTAAGTTTAACCTAGAAAATACATCTTAAAGGTAAGATCTGTTAAGTTTATGTTCTGTGAATTCTTCTTCAGTCTTCGTACTGTTCAGGAATATTTCAACAAGATGTGTAGATATGCATGTATGTATGTTTGTATGTATCATCATCATCATCATCATCATCATTATTATTATTATAATTATTATTATCATTATTACTTGCTAAGCCACAACCCTAGTTGGAAAAGCAGGATGCTATAAGCGTAAGGGCTCCAACAGGGAAAATAGTCCAGTGAGGAAAGGAAATAAGGAAATAAACTCCAATATAAGTTTAAGAACAATAATAACATCAAAATAAATCCTTCGTATATAAACTATAAAAACATCAAAATAACAAGAGGATAAAAACTGCAAAACAGCATGAGTAAGAAAAACAAGATAAAATTGTGTGCCCATGTGTACCCTGAAGCAAGAGATGTCTAACCCAAGACAGTGGAAGACCATGATACAGAGGATATGGCACTACCCAAGACCAGAGAACAATGGTTTGATTTTGGAGTGTTCTAAAAGAGCTGCTTGCCATAGCTTAAGAGTGTCTTCTATTCTTACCAAGAATAAAGTAGCCATTGAACACTTATAGTGTAGTAATTAACCTTTTGAGAGAAGAAGAATTTTTTGGTAATTTCATTGTTGGCAAGTGTATGAGGAAAAAGGAGAATGTGTAAAGAATAGGCCAGACTATTCTGTGTCTGCGTAAGCAAAAACGAACTGTGCCGTAACGAGAGAGATGGATCCAATATAGTAGTCTAGCTAGTCAAAGGACCCAATAACACTCTAGCGGTAGTATCACAACGGATGGCTGGTATATAGAAGGCTTATAAATAGTGTCAAACGGTTCAAACCTCACTATATGAATGATGCTCTTAAATCTCATTTTGCATGCACTCAAGAACTTCCTGGATATCACAGCCGATGTTTTTATTGCACCTTTCACGCTATCTATCCAATAGTTTTAAGCCTTTTTCTCTTCTCCCTCCTAGAACTTCTGTATCCTAGAAGCTAATCGATTGCTGTCTATTCCATTTAAGGACTGAACCAATTCAAATGCTGTAATCGATCTAAAATTTTATTGTTAACGTGCTGCCACTTCTATGTATCTCTAGTTTTTCAACCCTGTCAAATTAATTTCATTATATAAAATCACATGCTCAACGTAAACAATTCTGCTCAGCAGTTTACCATATTTTTATATCATATTCATTCTCCATTCATACTTCATTCTTGTAAAGGAGATTTGGTTCTATAATTCCTCTAAACATTCTCACTTAGACTCTTACAGAAAAGTAAATGTTTACTTATCTTTTGCATGCATCCTGTTCCCGTTATTGTTTCTTGTATTCTATGACTCGCTCTTTTCTCATCTTGCTATAATTTGACACATATACTCACGGGTACTTATATGAATCATCCGGTGCTATTCGCTTACTGTACTATCTAGAGTCTAGACTAACATTTATTACTCTATTTTTCTTGTGTCCATTTATCCTCATAAAATGACTCTTGTTGACATTATTCACAACTTTCTCCTCTCACAGATACTATCAAACTTTCTTCAGTTTTTGCCGTTTTTCATCAATGTTCCCAATCGGGCCATTATTTGCTTCAAACATCAACCATTACACAACACATTTTCCTGTACCACAACTTTGCATGTAAATTCAGCCTCCTTGTTCTAACATCTTGCATCACTCCATCTATAAACATGTTTAACAATCATGACATTCATAACACAACCTTGTCTTAAACCCATTTTCAATGCAAGCTATTACCCTTAACTAAAGCCTTCCATTTCTATTTGAATTGCTGAAATCTAGTGCAGAAAGCTTCAACATTAGTAACTCCCTATGTCTACGTAGAAACATCATTTCCAGTTCTGTGCCATTTACTTCTCTCTCTTCCTTCCTATATACTAGGCTATTGCTCGTATGACCTTCTAGGTCTTTCTCGCTTATCTCCTCCCTCTATTTTATTATGTCATTTCACCTTCTTATCATCATCCATTTTTTTTTCACATGACCAACCCATCTCAAAACACTAATTTGTCTTATCTCCTGTGACACTTTTTTTTAATTCCCTAAGCTATCTCAAGATTTCTAACCCTTTCAGTTCTTGTGTTACTTAAACTACTTGAACAATTATCTGTACAGCTTCTACCTTTCATTTTTTTCCCTTTAAACATCACACTTCACTTTTATAGAAAGAAAGGGATTTAACAAACCCCTCATATTTTTCCACTTTGGTTTCCATAAACACAATATTTCTTCCTAAGCTTTTTCTTTAACATGCATCCTGCTATCTTCCTTGTTTCACCTATTCTCTGGTGTCTTTTCTCATTCTTCCATCATATATGATATTCTCTACCAAATATCCATGTATTTACTGCTTCATTCGTCCACCGTCCATATTAAGGTTTATTCTGATTTATCTTTACTCCCATAACATCACCTCTACCTATCGATATCCAAACCTATGTGGCGTCTTTAATAAACTATCTGTTCGGAAACTTGTTTTTAATGGTATGAAATGGTTAATACATATGACGATATCTGAAACTGTATGTTTTGCACTATGGTAGCAAAACAATTTCCTCTATTTTTTGCAATTTTTTTCGTTTACGTTGCTTCTCAATATGACCGTCTCCGCCATGCGTGGTATGTCTGTGGTCCGTGGGTATGTCATACATGTCTATCGTTACATAACTTTATCAACATTTTCGTGAATTACTCTCCGGATTTCACGATCACACTTTAGATTATGGGCAATGCCATTTGCAGTCTGTTTCTGAAGTATCATGCTTTGTATACATTTATACAAATTAGGATTAACTGTATATGATACTTTTTGTCAGCTGATGCATTAACCACATCACCATAATCCCTATATTGTTATGTTTTATTTGCTACAGTTTATTTTTTCTTTCTGTTACTTAACTTTATACCATACTATGTATTCTAGTCATTGCATCATCTCTAAGTCCTTATTTTCAACAATTATTATCATTATCTCTAACTTACCCAGTGCATTTTGGGAGCAGGTATATTCGTCACATTTACATCCAATAATGATTATCAATTCTAGAGACAATTTCTTAGCTCTAATATCTTTATATACATATTTATTTTTTATGTTGACGTCTAGACCTAGGGCAAGTTGCTAAGTCACATACTGGTTCATTCTGTGTATTTTCTAGTTTAGCAATTATAGAAACTCGTTCAGCGATTGTAATTGCTTATCAACAACTGGGTCATGTTGCTCAATTTCTTGTCTCATTTTAATAATTCTCTTTAGTTTTCCTCACTTTTAGATATTCTCAAGTGAATTTTTTTTCTTCAAGTCTTATAAAGTTTTTTTTTTAAGTTCAACAGAATAAATTTTACTAAGAAAAATAGATCTGGTTTTCAAAATCAGAGAGCAGTGTACCACAACTCACTCACTCCCATAATTTGATGCCATGAAGTGAAATTGTACTTATTTTAATAACAAAAAAAAAACCTGTTTAAATTATCAGTGAGGAAGGAAAAGAAGCTGGGAATGGGAGGCGATGCGGCTCCTGTACTCAAGTATGGACTATATTTCCATACCCGCCTTTTTAATATGGCTGCTGTAGGTCACACACTCCTAGAACCAAGTAGAGACACGTGGTTTCCTATTCAGTCATATTATATATCATTGACAATACTAGTGATTATTTGAGGTTTGTGAAAAGTACAGTAATGGCAGAAGAGACTACATATTGGAACCTAACACCAAGAAAGCAGTAATAGTTATGAAAACAAGGTTGAATATGATAGAATTTAAAGAAAATTATAGAAACAGTATTGATAAGAATAGGCTTTGTGTGTTGTGTAGGGAGACAGGATACTATGGAGCATATGTTTTGCTGTAATGCATTAAGAAAATTCAGAAACAATGGCAAAGAAGTACGGGATTTAGAAACACCAACTAAAGATGTTGCCAGGTATATTAGGCAGACCCTGGAAGTTAAAAGTAAAAGTATGTTTGCTGTGCTGTGTGTGTAGGAGGTAACTAATGATAATTAATTTTCTGCAGATTGCGCCCCTTTGCACCTTTTACGCTTCTAGTAGTGTGCCCACAACCACAGTGTTGTGGAGAGAGCAACGAGGAACCTGAAACCCGGAGAAGTGTAAAAGAGTGTTCTCTGTAACTGCTCTCTGAATTTGCTGCTGCTAAAATCATAAATCCAGGGGACCAGGCATCCTTAAAAAAGAAGAAGAAAAAAAAAAAAACATATAGTCGAATTACCCATAGTCCTATCATCGCAGACTTTATTACAATCACCATGAGTCAATTTTCACTACCAGACATATGAAATTCCTATCTACCAAAAGACTATATAATCACTTACCATGGGGTTTTGCTTAACTTTAATGGCTTTACGTTTACTTGTTTGGTATGATGGAATTTATGTAATTCGTTATGCATGTTTCATATCTTGAAAGTATTTGATTTAATTGCAAAACTGTGTGAAATTTAGTTTTATGCATTGGCTTAAATTGGATGGTACGAAAGTTGAAACTTCATAACAATCAAATGTTCCCTCCTTGTTGTTTGTTGCCCACCGCTCGAAATTCGAAAGTGAAAAAGTCATTGCCACATTTGTACTATTTTTATTTTTCCATATATTTCGGTTTTGATGATGAAATACAATTGTTTTTTATTAACCTAGTTACAATAGCGATAAATAAAGCCAGTAAACATCGCTGTCGTGTACTTTGACAAGACTTCCCGTGCCCGACATCTGAATTTAAGGATTTTTATTAACTCTAGCGACCTCTCGCAGGGTATGAGCGTACATTACAACATATACAAAATTATAATTTGACTTGCAATAATAGTATAAGATGGCATTAAAAAGAAGCAAAACTACTGTGCATATATCTGATAGGCTGACTGGCCGTAGTAGTACTAGTCTGTTCAGTTGCTAACTTGACAGTCGACTCGTTTTCAGTGAATCAGTATTATCAGTAATAGTTGAACAGTCAATTGTGTTTGTGTATGTCAACAGTCAACTCCAGTAGTCGTTGGCCACTGGATGTCTGGGCCATGCCGTCAGTTATAATGTTACTTTGATCTAATAAATGTGTTTGTTGCAGCATTGCATCGTCAATTGCTGAGTGAAATTTGCAGAGGAGACACTTGTGATAACCTGTCGCTACCATGAAGTTCAGAGGTAAAATGACTGAAGGAGGTTGCATCAAGCAGTTCATAAGTAAGTGCATCATTTACTTTTGTGATTTACATTTACTTCATTCAATTCACATTATTTAAAGTTTATGATATCGACTTCAACTAATTTCGGGGTTTCAATACCTTTTTACTATATTTTTATCCATTTGAAAGATAATCATTTGGTAATGGGGAATTGGCTTCTAGTTGCCAGTAGGCCAACCTAAGGTTTCTTTTTTTTTTTTTTTTTTTTTTGTAGGAATTATTCTAAGCTAGAATAAGATATATCTAGGTTAGATATTTGATAGGGTAATCTCAAGAACATTCTAGCTAGTCTATAAGTGTACTATAAATTATGTACTGGTAGCTGTTAGAAATCATGTACAATTCTGTTCTTACATTATATGTCTTTTACTTATTTCTTGTGGTACCCAGTTTATGAGTAGCCTAAGCCCGAGACCTACTGTTCCGACTGCCTTAGCACAACCTTGGAGCCGTTGTATATCAGCGGCCAGTTCCTCGCACGTTCATTAAAATTGGACAACAAACCTTAACTTTCCCCCCCTAACCTAGCCTACAAGCCGTGTCCTTACCTACTTACCTAACGGGGGCCGCCTGCGACCCCCCTTACACTGCCATATTCTAAGTTAGACAATAATACATAGGTGGCCGCTATCATACATACTCCCCTAAATATGTACCCTTACAGTAGGAAAAGTAAACAGTGACCTAATGTTCCTTTCCTAACCCAACCCAGAACGCTAATGATGGGGCTAGGGTCTTTAGGTATAGCTTTATTTGTGCAGAGATACTTTGATTTATGTTCACGCAGTGTCTCAGTTTAGGCAAGTGGCAATGTACAATAGGAGACAATGCTTCAATCCCAGTGCTTGGCTTAATGCCTAAATCCTATATTCAATTCAATTCACAATGCTTCAATAATGATGACATAGCGTCGTATGTGAGGCTAAGTGTGAGCAAGAGTTTTACTGTAGTGGTTAGATGTATGCCCTCATATTATAAATAAAGATTTGGGAGCAATTTGAGCATGTGTACGTTAGATCATGTCTCTTGATGCGTTGCTAGGTCTGTACAGTATGCAAAAAAACTGGTAATACGTTTTTATTTTTGTTTCGGACAAGTATTATTCTTAAGTTACTACTTGGTATTAAAACTTATATTTCACTTTGTGTATGTATGAGATTACGTTGGTCCATTGTTATGTAGAATTTTATCATAGAAAAATATTTTATCGTTAAGAAAGATGATGCTTGAATAATATTTCAAAAAAAAAAATGAAATATGTTAGTATAGCACGAATCCTTGTGTCACTGTGACTCCACGAATTGTCTGTCTGGATAAAAGGAAGCTGGGGAAGAGGGCATCAAGATGAAGAAAAATCAGTAAATTTATAGAAAAACACAGGGCAACATTTCTAAGAGAAAAAAAAAACTTTTCTTACAAGAAATGATGTGCTTTCAACGAATTTGACCTTTATTTCCACTGAAAATAAGCTGTTGTACCGTTATAGATACCCCCCCTTCCCAAGGGACACAGGTGGGAACCTGTAATTTTGAGTGTGCAAAAACAGGAAAAATCATGATTATTTACCACTTTTGAGATTGTAAAAAGGTACAGAACCTAACAAGCCCACCTAACCTAACCTAGTAGTTCCCAGGTTACAGCCCCTAGCTGGGGTCAAGCCCCCTGGACCACACAAGCCCACCTAACCTAACCTAGTAGTTCCCAGGTTACAGCCCCTAGCTGGGGTCAAGCCCCCTGGACCACCCTTCCCAGTTCACAGCCCCTAACTGGGGGCCAAGCTACCCAGATCACTAAAAATATTAAATCACAAATAAATATGAAAAGTACAGGTAAATAACAATTAATTGTATACATTATGATTGAGACGTGGAAGGTTAGGGGGTCGTCGGGATCCTCTTGCCACCTGGTGTTGTTGTGGGGGGGTAGAGGTGTAGGGATTCCTTATATTTGGTACCAACATATTCAATACAAGGAGCCCCCGGGTAAAGCCAAAAAGCCAGATTGGCAGGGACATCCACCCTCCTAATGGGTGTCACCCCTAATAAATAGTGTAGGTTTGTATTCCAGTTAAGGAACAAATGACAAATTCGTAGATAATTGGTATTATTCCTAACAATACAAACCTTTAGCTATTCATACAAACTTACCCGCCGACCCTATCCCCCTTGAAGTCCTACCTCCAAGCAAAGTGAGCTAAATCAGAGGTGTGTGAGTGGGACTGGTAGCAAGCTACCCTCCACCCCCCACTAGCTAGTGGGATGGGTAGTTAACCCTCGCTAAAATTTTAATGGCTCGTGCGTTGAGCTTCACCAAAAGTAATACCCCTAATAAATAGTTAAAGGTTTGTATCGTTAGGAAAAATACAAATTATCTACAAATTTGTCATTTTTCTGGTTACGCAATACCCCGAGGGGTCGGGAGATGAACCGCAGATGGTGGGTGGTAGACGAGAACCTCTGCAAGGAGGCCAATGTTCTCGTCCCTCCTCTGGTACTGATGCTGTCTTCTGATACATCAAAAGAAGGGCGGGGGGCTATATGCCGCACCAATCCATCCTCGTCCTGTGGCCCGGATAAGAAAGGTACCATCTAGCAGTAGAAATACTGTACTCAGATGGACAGAAGACAGTTACCGTAGGTGTCTCCCTCCACTTGCGTCATTCCTAGCAACAGGAATGTGCTTGCAGACAGTCTGAGCAGGGTGACTTAGATAATGGGCTCAGAGTGTCTTTGAGTCTTCTAGTAGCCAACAAAGTCTTAATATTGTGAGGTTCCTCAACTGTGGACCTGTTCGCAACGGCCCTGAACTTCAGGCTTCCACTCGACCATTCCCTAGTCCCGGACCCTCATATGCTCTTGAGCAAGATGTATTCCAACATTGGTGGAACAGCTTAGATTTTTACACATTTCCCCATTCGGTCTTGTGAGAAAGTCCTCAACCAAGTCAGAATAAGCAAGAACTTATCAATGACTCCAATAGCTCTGCTATGGCATCATGCAGAATGGTTGCCAGACATTCCGCAGCTTCCAAGGGAACATCCTCCACGACATGATCTACTAAAACAGCTACATGCCAACATCTTCCACAAAGCTGTAGCTTCACTTCAACTTCACACCTGGAAACTGTGCAGCACTTTTCATATTCAATAAGTGGTCTAAACACCTCAAGCTCTTTGATGGACAAGGAGCAGAGGTATGAGGTCTGAGGTTACCCAGTTTAGTCTGGGGGAAGGAGTAGAATGACTGGCTTTTTCTCCCTTCCACTTTCTCCCCCCTGGGGAAAACAGCACCATGATTCCTCAGCACAAGCTGACCTCACCTCTGCAGGTAAGGCTCATTTCACTTGTGTATCCTAAGTATAGAAACAATACTTTGTTGCATCCCCAATACCTCTTTGAGGGAGGGTGTTTGGTAAAGTCTAAGGAATCTGGGATTGACGTTCAAGTTCCTAAGTTTTAAGTTTTAGACCAGCCACGTTGTTAGTTTCACAAACACACAGACTTCTGCAGGCCGCTAATAGCTCTTGCCCCTAATGGGCATAGCATGAGAATTTAACGGGGTAGGGTACTTACTACTTTAGGCTTACCGAAGTAGAGAGAACCCGGAGTTAAAATACCAAAGCCAGTTGGTAAAGGACTTCCTCCCTCCAAGAGTGAGTCTATCCAATATAAATACAGTAGTGGAGTGTTTGCGTTTGCACTGGAACAAATGACAAATTTTTAATAATTTGTATTTTTCCTAGCTCACAAACACAACACTATTTATACACATTGGCCCGCCACTCTGTCCCCCAGAAGTCCTGCCAGTAAGAAAAGTGGTTACTCAACCTACGTGTGTTAGTGAGGGGGGGGTAGCAGGGCTACCGCACCCGCTAACTTGCGGGTGCGGTAGTTATCCCTCACTTGAGAATAATCGTGGCTAGTTCAGCTTCGCCAAAAACAATATACAGTACCCCCAATATAAATGTGTTTTTGTACTAGTAAAAATACAAATTATTACGAATTTGTCATTTTACTTTACAGGTTACTAATGGTTAGGTTATTATTGAATGATCCAAATGATTGTACAGTATATACCTCGGCTCCCTTGAAGGACATTAGCAGTCGGTTGACGGCAGACGTTACCCAGGATTAGTCTGGGATGGATGGTAAGAGTGACTAGCTTCCTCTTCCTTCATCTTCTCCCCTCTTGGGGCACAACAACCATGGAACTCTGTAAGCTGGCCTCCTCTTTTTGCAGGTAAAATCTTATTCCTTGTGTAACATGAAATGATAAATAGTACAGTATAGTATATTTGTTACGTGTCTGTCTTCCTAGTGAGGGGGAGTTGGGGAGTGGTTAGGTTAAGTAAGCAGCATGTTCCACTCCAAGCATCCTTACTTGGTCAAGTCACAGCGCTTAGGTCCACACACACACACACACACACACACACACACACACTCTGATTGGCTAGGCTGTCAGGTCTTTCATACGCGAGAGTTAATGAGGTGAGAGAGTGCCTCTATTAAGCTCGTGTGAAGCACAGTCACATCTCGGGTCAAGTTACCAGCCAGTTGGTTAGGACTTCCACCCCTCTAAGGGTGTCTCATATAAAGACCAAAACAGTTTGGATTAGGTGTCAGAACAAATAAAAAATTTGGAAAATAGCTTGTATTTTTCTTAACTATGCAAACCTTGAGTTCTATTCATACTGGCCCACTATCACTTTTCTCCGTAAGCCTTGCCTGCAATAAAAAGTGATATCATATAACCCTGCTATCCTCCCATCCTTGGTAATTAACAGTGGGGTTTGTTTACTTCATTAGAAATTTTATGGCTAGTTCATCTTCGCCGAAGTAATATTCTGATAGAGAGAGCTGAAGGTTTGTATAGTTAGGAAAAATAAAAAATATTTTCCAAATTTGTAATTTTTCTTAACTGTACAAACCTGAATCTTTTAAGTTTTACTTCCCTCATCATCCATCCAGCAACTCCTAGGCAAAGGTCAAAGCCGGTGGAGGGTCAGGGCTTACACGCCTCCTGCCAGTAACTTCGCTGAAATCATACTACCTATTAAAGGACTCCGGTTTGAATTGATAGGAAAAATAAAAATTTCTTTTTGAATTTGTAATTTTGATTTTTCTTTTCAGATATTGTAAACACCATAGCGAGAATGTCTAAAACTTGTGTCATGCGCATCACAAAGGAGCGGATATATTTTATCATCAGTGAAGGTGGCCTATCATTAGGGAATGCTCCAGGTTTATGGGCAGAATTAGATCAAGGACATTTCTTTAATGAATATCACATGGAAGGAGTGTCGGAGGAAAACAATGAAATATTTCTTGAACTGCAACCAGGTACAGTCATTTTATTTAATTAGTCCTAATTATTTTTTAGTTTATTTGTTAGTACTGTAGGCTCAATTAATGGAAAGTGTATTATTTCTATGAAACTCCCCTGATTTTTGTTGCTTCTCTCTTAAGCTGTTAAAGTGTTGACATCTACCCTAGACTAAAAATTTTCCCTGGTCTTATTCCTTGCAAAGTGCCTCCCCCTGTAATGGTTTGTGGGCTCTAGCCAGACGTAGCATGCAGGCTGCGTAGTGTCTGAATGCCGACCACACCCTAACTTCTCTATCTATCTATATACCAAGGCACTTCCCCCAATTTTGGGGGGTAGCCGACACCAACAATGAAACAAAACAAAAAGGGGACCTCTACTCTCTATGTTCCTTCAGCCTAATCAGGGACCCAACCGAGTTCAGCTGGTACTGCTAGGGTGCCACAGCCCAACCTCCCACATTTCCACCACAGATGAAGCTTCATAATGCTGATTCCCCTACTGCTGCTACCTCCGCGGTCATCTAAGGCCCCGGAGGAAGCAGCAGGGCCTACTGGAACTGCGTCACAATCGCTCGCCATTCATTCCTATTTCTAGCACGCTCTCTTGCCTCTCTCACATCTATTCTCCTATCACCCAGAGCTTTCTTCACACCATCCATCCACCCAAACCTTGGCCTTCCTCTTGTACTTCTCCCATCAACTCTTGCATTCATCACCTTCTTTAGCAGACAACCATTTTCCATTCTCTCAACATGGCCAAACCACCTCAACACATTCATATCCACTCTAGCCGCTAACTCATTTCTTACACCCGTTCTCTCCCTCACCACTTCGTTCCTAACCCTATCTACTCGAGATACACCAGCCATACTCCTCAGACACTTCATCTCAAACACATTCAATTTCTGTCTCTCCATCACTTTCATTCCCCACGACTCCGATCCATACATCACAGTTGGTACAATCACTTTCTCATATAGAACTCTCTTTACATTCATGCCCAACCCTCTATTTTTTACTACTCCCTTAACTGCCCCCAACACTTTGCAACCTTCATTCACTCTCTGACGTACATCTGCTTCCACTCCACCATTTGCTGCAACAATAGACCCCAAGTACTTAAACTGATCCACCTCCTCAAGTAACTCTCCATTCAACATGACATTCAACCTTGCACCACCTTCCCTTCTCGTACATCTCATAACCTTACTCTTACCCACATTAACTCTCAACTTCCTTCTCTCACACACCCTTCCAAATTCTGTCACTAGTCGGTCAAGCTTCTCTTCTGTGTCTGCTACCAGTACAGTATCATCCGCAAACAACAACTGATTTACCTCCCATTCATGGTCATTTTCGCCTACCAGTTTTAATCCTCGTCCAAGCACTCGAGCATTCACCTCTCTCACCACTCCATCAACATACAAGTTAAACAACCACGGCGACATCACACATCCCTGTCTCAGCCCCACTCTCACCGGAAACCAATCACTCACTTCATTTCCTATTCTAACACATGCTTTACTACCTTTGTATAAACTTTTCACTGCTTGCAACAACCTTCCACCAACTCCATATAACCTCATCACATCCCACATTGCTTCCCTATCAACTCTATCATATGCTTTCTCCAGATCCATAAACGCAACATACACCTCCTTACCTTTTGCTAAATATTTCTCGCATATCTGCCTAACTGTAAAAATCTGATTCATACAACCCCTACCTCTTCTAAAACCACCCTGTACTTCCAAGATTGCATTCTCTGTTTTATCCTTAATCCTATTAATCAGTACTCTACCATACACTTTTCCAACTACACTCAACAAACTAATACCTCTTGAATTACAACACTCATGCACATCTCCCTTACCCTTATATAGTGGTACAATACATGCACAAACCCAATCTACTGGTACCATTGACAACACAAAACACATATTAAACAATCTCACCAACCATTCAAGTACAGTCACACCCCCTTCCTTCAACATCTCAGCTTTCACACCGTCCATACCAGATGCTTTTCCTACTCTCGTTTCATCTAGTGCTCTCCTCACTTCCTCTATTGTTATCTCTCTCTCATTCTCACCTCCCATCACTGGCACCTCAACACCTGGAACAGCAATTATATCTGCCTCCCTATTATCCTCAACATTCAGCAAACTTTCAAAATATTCCGCCCACCTTTTCCTTGCCTCCTCTCCTTTTAACAACCTTCCATTTCCATCTTTCACTGTCTCTTCAATTCTTGCGCCAGCCTTCCTTACTCTCTTCACTTCTTTCCAAAACTTCTTCTTATTCTCTTCATATGACTGACCCAATCCCTGACCCCACCTCAGGTCAGCTGCCCTCTTTGCCTCACGTACCTTGCGCTTTACTTCCACCTTTTTCTCTCTATATTTTTCATACTTCTCTATACTATTACTCTGCAGCCATTCTTCAAAAGCCCTCTTTTTCTCTTCCACTTTCACCTTCACTCCTTCATTCCACCATTCACTGCCCTTCCTCATGCTGCCTCCAACAACCTTCTTGCCACATACATCACTTGCAATCCCAACAAAATTTTCTTTTACTAACTTCCATTCCTCCTCTAAATTACCAGTTTTTCTTACTCTCACCTCATCATATGCCATTTTCAACCTTTCCTGATATTTACTTTTTACCCCCGGTTTTATTAGCTCTTCAACCCTCACTAGCTCCCTTTTACATCCACCTACTCTATTCCCCCACTCTTTTGCTACAACTAATTTTCCTTCCACCAAAAAATGATCAGACATACCGTTAGCCATACCCCTAAACACGTGCACGTCTTTCAATCTTCCAAACATTCTTTTAGTTACCAACACATAATCCATTAATGCCCTTTCTACTACTCTTCCATTTGCCACTCTTACCCACGTATACTTATTCTTATCTTTCTTTTTAAAGAAGCTAGCACCTATTACCATCTCTTGTTCAACACACATGTCTACCAGTCTCTCACCACTCTCATTTTCACCTGGTACGCCATACTTACCAATGACACCTTCTACCTCTCCAGCGCCCACTCTAGCATTTAAGTCACCCATAACAACTACATAATTCCTTCTACCCAGTCCTTCTACACACCTAGTTAAATCATTCCAGAACTCATTCCGATCTTCTTCACTTTTCTCACTACCTGGCCCATACGCACTGACAAACGCCCAACATTCCCTACCCAACCTAACCCTTACCCACATTAACCTAGATGATATCTCCTTCCATTCCACTACTTTACCTGTCATCCATTCACTCAGCAATAACGCCTCACTGTACAAAAAAAAAATATGGTGGAATATCCAGAGATATGTGCAAAATGTAAATAGTCAAGAATGAACTGGGCACTGGGAACCACTCTTTTATTTTATACTGGGCAAAGGGACCAAGCTAGAATCTCAGAACTTCCTAAAATCTTTTTTTTTTATCTTTAGTTTGGCAAATAAGTAACTTAGATCTCGGGTAAGATTTCTCTTAAGTTTAAGTAAACCTTAGGGACATTAGGAGATAAAAAAAATAATAAAAGTAATAAACTATAGGTCGGTGGACAAGATACCGTAAGGGAGTAACTGTTATTGAAGAAAATATTAAAAAAAATTATTTCAAACCTGAAAAAATAAAGGTACGATAATGAGAAAGTACATACAGGCCTACAATTTGAATGAGACTTGACCAACCATAACTAACCTAAAAAAGATTGATTTGAGAAAAATAAGTCATTCACATGTTGGACACTTCCATAGCAATAAAACTACTGGTCTCACATTCATCGATAAATTTAAAGATAACCTTTTTATCAATGCTAGTTTCTGGACAGCACTATAATGAAGTTACAACTTGTTATCCTATAATAGAATATACAATGTGGATGGTTCTTTATGCAGCTTTTAAGAGGGCTGCAGACCAAAGAATAGTGAACAGAATTTAAATCTTTTGGAATTGAGGTTTAAATTAGAGCTTACAAATATGAGGGCACACACACTAGTAGCTATACAGGAGCAGATGTTCTCAGAAAGTACTCGAGTCAGGTTTAACAAGGCCATTAAGTTGGCGACGTAGATTTTCCACGGTATAAAACTCTATACAACTCATCAATCATTCATGCACCCTGCTCAATGCAATCCCTGGCAAGTCACTTCACAGATTTCATAATATATTCACTGTAAGACTACCTTGCACTATCGCAAATACAGGTAGTCGCCGACTTACAGCATATGTGACCTATGACTGTTCGACTTTACAACGAATTTTTCATTGTGATGACGTCACAAGTATGTCTGAAATAGTAACGCTAATAGGAAAATTTTTCCCTTGTAAATATTCTATTTTCTTGTATAAAATTTAACTGTTTTGTCTTGGTAGGTTTTTATTTTCTTTTATTAATAATATACAGTATCCATTTTCAGTAAAAAATATATTAAGAAAAGTTTTAATATCTGTCGAGTTCATATAATATGTCTGGTGACATCATATTACCGACGGAAAGCGAGCGGGCAGTAGAGTGATTTCCTTCCAAAAGGATAACGATTAGTATTAGTATTCATCTTATCGAAATATCAAATAATGATACAAAACATTTTGTGTGTGTATCGATTGTTATGAGTACTACTTAGCGTAAATTTGACAATACGCTAGTTTTATTTCATCTTGTATAGTAGATCGATATTACAGTAATCTAAAGAAGGTACTACTTAGCGTAAATTTTACTCTACGCTAGGTTTATTTCATCTCGTATAATAGATCAATATTAATCTAAAGAAGGTACACTAATAGGACAAATATTGTCTTAGAAATATATTTTCTTTTACATTATAAAAATTAAATACTTTTGCTTATTAAGTTACTATTTTCTTTCATTTCTTACAAGAAAAAAGAAAAAGGTTTTACATAATTTGGATGTCATTCTTTGTTGTGTTCACATCACAGTGTCGTGTTCCGTGATGTCATATGTATGGTGGAATGCGCGCTGGTGAACTGAATTATTTTGTTTCGGTGTTATTGAATTAAAAATCAAAATACGAAGAGTGAGTGAGCGAGAGAGCGAGTGAGTTCTTCCGCCGTTTACCGGGTGACATGGCCTATATTCTGTGGTTGGTGTCGTTGAACGAGTATCGCTCCTCTTAGTGCCACTCTCCCAGTGATTATGGAGTTTAGTTGTACAGTACCTCAGGGAAGAAAAACTTTGCTCAGTATCGGCGGTGAAAGGCTATTGCTCGACCTTAAGCCTTGCCAGTCAGAAGCCAGACTGCCCCCTTGGAATGTAGTACTTGTAATGCAATCCCTGAAAGGAGCGCATTACAAACCTCTTTAGTCAGTCCTCAGATTGTGACACAACTTTAAAGACGCTTTTCCTGTTAGCCTGGCCGTTGCTAAAAGTGTTAGTGAGCTACATCGTCTGTCCTAAAATATCACTCATTCAAAGGAATGGGGCCAGGTGTCACTATTTCATCCCTGAGTTTGTAGCAGACTCAAAATCCAGCCGTAGTGGACCCTAGATTCATGCCTTTCTGGATTGAGTCCCCGTACTGTAACAAGTGATCCAGATCAACTGTTACTATGTCCTGTTAGGGTGCTGAGGAAATACCTTAAACGGAATGTTCAAGCTTGTCCACAGGTCAGTATACTGTGTAAGCACACGCAGGGTCAAGAGGAAAATTACAAATAATTCAATCACTTCTTGGATCAGGAAGGGGATTGGACGAGCCCTCCAATCGAACTCAACCCCTAGAGCTCATGATGTCAGGGGTGATAGCACATCCCTGGCATTCAAAAAGAACTTCAAAGTGACGCAGATCTTATGTGCATGCGTGTGGAAACGTCGAAAGTTCACCGCCAACCACCTGCAAGACATAACCCAAAGGAATCTGGACACATTCTCCATAGGTCTTATAGTGGCTGCACAAAACGTGGTTAGTAACTCCTTGGCTCCCTTGCAGGACAAGTAGCAATAGGTTGAGGTTAAATTTTACCTGGTTATAAGTCTAATATGAATGTGCGTATGACTGGCCTTTTTGTCTTTCAATTCTCCTCTCTCTTGGGGCTTGAGCATCCGAGGAACTCTGCAAGCTGACCTCCTCTGACTGCAGGTAGATACTATTGTTCCATATCTCCCAGCAAGGTAGGACTCGGGTAACACCCAGGTAAGAGAGGAGCTTAGGTCCATAGTATGTCTTATCTTGCTGAGTCACAATGCTTAGCTCTCATATCTTCACGCAATTGCTCAGGGCGTTATCTCTCATTGAGAGGTAGCAAGGTGATGTGATAGGGTACGCTCTTCCACAGCTCGTGTGAAGTACAAGAGTCACACCCTAGGTTAGTGACCAGCTAGTTGGTTTTGGACTACCCACATGAATGCAGGTTTCCAGAGTAAAGAGCTGAAAGGGTTGTATTTGGTGGTGGAACACATAGCAATTTTGGAAATAATTTTTATTTTTCCTAACCAAACAAACCTGAAGCTTTTTACACACATTGGCCCTGCTTCACCTACCCTCTGGAAGTCCTGCCTGTAATTGCAAAGTGGCTTTTTTTGGCTACTGTGTGTGCGAGTGGGATGGTTGGTCCTACCCTCTGCTAAGTAGCAGAGGGTAGTTGCACCTCGCTAAAAGTTTTACAGCTAGTTTCATCTGTCGTCGAAATATTTCTCCATAGTACAGAGCTTCATGTTTGTATGGTTAGGAAAAATACAAATTACTTCCTTATTTGTCATTTTCTAGCTGTACTGAAATCTTACTTTTATTAAAGGACTCAGATTTGTATAGTTAGGAAAATTAGAAATTACTTTTGAAATTTGTGGTATTTGTATTCACTAAATGTGTATCCCTATTTATTGAAGCAATTTTTATTAATAATTATATATCTTATTTGACATAAGACCCTAGCAGTGTTAGCGATTGTCCTGTACCGAGTTGTACATCCTATTGCTGGCTTGTATTACTGTGAAACATTTGTTTTGAAGCATTCAAAATACTGAATGATGTAGGAAGGGGGTAAGCGAAGTATTTCAGAGTTCATCAAATTTATTTCTTTGAAAAAAATTTAAATGGATTTTGACTATAAAGAGAAGTTTAAAGTTTATCATTATTTCAACAGATAAATTTTCGAAGGTCTTAAGTTCGTTGAAAGTATCTCAAGCAGCCCGTAGTTTGAAGATAAAGTTGACAAGGAGGCACACACCATGCTTAACTCTGGAGGCTGATCTTGTAAGTTCAGTACCATATTTTAAGGTCATGAGAAGTTAATTGAATTTTACATGAAATGAAAAATTGTAACATTTCCCAAATTAATGTAATTACTCTTAATCAGAAGTGTTATATTTATACAGTACTGAAGAACTATACTCAAATAGATTCATAGTTTTATTTTTGTCATTATCTTTGATCAAAAGTAGATACATTAATGCCAATGCCAATAGGAAAAAACATAATTTTGATAATTGAATTTCATACTTCTATACTAGCCTGATGTTGATATTGCCTCTCTCAGGAATTTGTTTTATCGACATTTACCCCTAAAACTAAAATAATTCCTGTTTTCTTTCCTGTCAATAGGCTTAGGCCCCTAGTAAAGTAGTGAAACAATATAGGAGTTAATTGCTATAACTGATGGCTTGTTCAAACCACTAAGCCTTTTGTCTTTGTCGCAAAGTTGGGAAGAGGGTGGACATGTTTATGAACATCAGGTGATTTAGAAATAATAAAATTTGAAGCAAGCTGCCTTCTGGGGACATGGATCTCTGTAATTACAGTTGTAATGTAGATACTAAATAGCGATTACTATCACGACTCTAGAGCCAAAATTTAAAGCAGGTGTCTTCTCTGAAGAGACTTTTCATTTTTAGCTGGAAAAAAAAGACCCTCTGAGTCGGGATTGCAAGATGACCTGTGATTATTGTAATGAACTCCTGGTTCCTCCAAAAGGCAGCCTGTTTACTGAATCTTTCTCTCAAGGCTAAAACTATTAGAAATATGGGTTTTTGCAAAAGTCTTTTTAATTGAGGAGGATGAATTATTTAACTTGACCAAAAACTCAAGAATCCTTAACAGAGACCAAGATACCACAGAAATTTGGTGGCGATGGTCTATGTAAAGCCAACGACTGGGTGATGTTATGAAACATATCAAGAGTCTATATCCATGTCAAATGCACGCTTGACAGGTTCTGTTAAAAACTGTTAATATTTGAAATTTTAGAACTAGCTTTAGAATTTCCTGAAAAGAACTCTGGCCTTATTTTGCACTTACAGTCGGCCCTCAATAATTGCGGTTACTGGCTTCGCAGTTTCGATTTTTCGCGGCCTAGGGAAAAAATATTGTGATGATTGTTTACCCAACATTGAGAATTTGATTTCTTATAGTTGACAACAGCATTGGGATGGCCAAGAACAATGCAATACTTTAAATAAAAAGTTTCATAAAAATCGTGATAAAATTCAAGCTGGGTGATGATTTACATTTTGAGCGCTGCGCTCCACTACCTATCTCTACACCCAGCTGATCGTAGCTCTGTGTACAGTGTATATCCATTTACTGTGGTACAAAATTACAGCTTTACCTGATATAAACTGGATTTTGATTAAACTGGTGTTTCACTTAACTCTTTTCAATAATAATGTATGTAATATTCACATTTTAGTATCGTATTTATAATTAAAAATAGCGGCGAATTATAATCACATGTATTGTTTACATTCAAATCAGGTGATCAACCTTTCGTAGCCCGTCTTCAACCTATATTCACTTTCATGATATTATCCCACTAATATGACTATTCACTTTCATGATGTTATCCCGCTGATATGACCATTCACTTTCACAGAATTACCTCACTGTTATAACCTATCATGCATATTAGTATGATATCTCTTTCACATTTTTATTATAGTCCTTCACTTATTATTATTATATCCTTAATCCTTTTCCCAATTCCTTCCCAAACCCCCTTTTAAGTAAAAAATAAACAATAAACAAAAGTATTGTATGTACGAACGCACAATGCTACGACGTCTGCACATCAAACACATTAGCGATTTATTTTTCTTTTATTTCGGTAAGTAAATAACAGATCGTAACATTTTTCCTTTTCGTATAATGATTATTTAGTTAAAATTAATTTTATATCTAAGTATTTAAGTTAAAAATCCCAATGAACTGTACTCTGTGGTATGTACGAACGCACAATGCTACTACGTATGCATATCAAATGCATTAGCGATTTGCTTTCATTTCAGTAAATAAATACACAGATCGTAACATATTTTTCCTTATAGTCTAGTGGTTATTTATTTACAATTGATTTTATATCGATGAGTACATATTAAAGTTAAAAAAAATAAGGATCAGTACTTTCTGGTACGTATGTACGAATGCACAATGCTACTGAAGTTAGTTATACAGGTCTGTAGTTGCCAGGTTCTTCTTTTGGTTCCTATTTGTAGAGTGGAGGAATATTGCCTAGTTTCCATCCTTGTGGTACCTTTCTTTTGTTGGCTATCATTCAGAACATTTTTTAAAAGTGTGGGATTATCATTTCTTCTACTACTATAATTTCTTTTGGATTAATATTATTTGGACCTGGTGCCTTAGACTTACTGAGTCCTTTTATTTTCTTTTTAACATCATCCATTGTAAAGGTGATTCTATTTAATGGTTGTGGCCCTTCATATTTTATAGCTGGTTTGGAGAGGGTCGTTCATTCTTCCCTGGTGAATTCAGTTGTGAAATATGCAATCATCAGTTCGGCTTTTCTAAATCATTTGTTATAAAGATTACCCTCCGAGTTTCTTAATGGACTAATGTGTGTTTTTAAATATTAAATTTAGCCGGTGAATATATAAATAGCTGACGTCTCCGACGGCCCGTCAGATTCCAAAAAACTCGCGAGCGATCGCCATGAAGGTTGCGGGTGTGCCCACCAGCGCCGACTATCGGCCAGATACCGCATATACTTCTTAACCACTCCAGTTCTTCTCTGTCGGTGTCACCGACAACATTGGTTCCGCTCGCTCTAGACCTCGAGTTTTCTACCGAATTGGTGAAGTACTTGGTTTTGGTTTTATTGCTTTCGCCGTGTTGGATTATTCAATACTATCTTCAAAAGAAATGCTTTTGAAAGGAGAGGAAAAGTTTTTGCCCTTGCTTTTTTAATCTCGCTCTGGTTTTTCCATAGAGAAAAGATGGCCGACCCTTCCCTCAGTGTACGGAAGTGTGTTAAAGGCTTTTAGTAATTATTTTATCACTTTATAAATTATTGTTGATATTTATAGATTTACCTCTATATATTTTATATCTCACCCGCCTTTATTAGGCCTCTTCGATTAGCTTTCCATTTATACTAAACATCGAGATAAATTTTATGTTTTTGTTTATATGCGGCCTTTACCTATTCTTTGTAGGCGGTCCTGACTTGGAAAACGAAGTTAAACAACGTTGAGCCCATTCAACTTTTATTTTTGTTTAGATAAAAACAGTTGCTCTGTAAGAGTGATGAGATGAATATTTTTAGAAAATATTTTAAGAAATTTATTCTATGAATAGTCTTCGTGCTGTTTTTCAAAGATGAACTAACGTTTGGTTTATTTATGCTACGCAGTTTGCGCTCTATCGTTACGATAGAGAAAGAGAGAATCACGGTTTCACTTTGCAGAAAGAGTAAATCGATTTTGACGTTTTGTTCATTCTTCTTTCAAACTGAAGTTTTTTAGATACTAATTTAAAGGAACATGTTAATTTTCAATTTCTTAGTCCTTTCAGTTTTTTTCTTTAGTCAAATAACCTGTTATTTACGAAGAGTGAGTGGGCCATTCTCTTGTGAGTGACAAGAGAGAGAGAGAGAGAAAGAGAGAACGATCCGATCTTTATTCTCGTCCCAAGTCTCTGTACAAGGAGTTTGGGAGCGAGTAACGTTCTCGATTCAGATTTTTACTCTCGTCCCAAGTCTCTGTACGGGGAGAGAGGATAAAACGTTTTAGTTTTTATTCTCATCCCAAGGCACTGTACGGTGAGAGATTGAAAACGTAGTCCTTAGTGAACTAGTTTTTAGTCTCATCCCCAGTCACTGATCTTCTTAACTTTATATATTTCCGTTTTATTCGATATATATGTATATGTTTATTGATTTTTGCATGTGTGTTTCATTTTGTACTAATGTGCTTACATTATACGACTCATTTCTAACCTTTTGATTTAAGGGAGAATTGCGTGCTTCAGGTAGAAATCAGCTTTATTCATGTCTAATGTGAAATTATTAAAAAATGCGATATCAGTGAAGTGCAAAAAACATGTTCTGTGTTGTGGAGGGTTCGTTTGTTCGTGCTTGTCGCTTGCCTAGTCCGAGACCTCTTTCAGGCTCCCTTGCACCAGGGAGAAGGAATGTCGTAGGACCTAAGGGAGTGAGGAGTGTAAACCAACGAACAGACGTTCCCTCAAAGGTATCAGACTTTGCCTGTCAAGCACGTCCTTGCCATAAGACAGGAGAGACGAAGTTTCTCCTCGTCTTCCGATGATTCGTCTCTTTAAAAGCCTGGGCGTAAGGTTTCGAGACGGTTGAAACGTTTATTAGTTCCTTCAGAACAAGTTCAACGTCCTAGCTGTAGTCATCATGAGAGTCCCGTTCATAGCGATGACGTTCATGTACAGACGTTTCTGCCACAGACTCGACGTGACGTTGAGCGGTAGACACAACGTGACGTCGAGTGTCAGTCACCGTAGTCACGATAGCGCATCGATCAGCAGTCACCGCTGTTACTACGTGAAGTTTGAACGTCAGCCACCGCAGTCACAGGTTGATCCGAAGTTCAAGTGGTTTGCAAGATATGCTGTTAAAGCTTTCTTCTTTAATAGAAGCTTACGATCCTGTTCCTGTGCGAAAGGATCCTTTGCTTTTTGTACGTCACGGTTCTGGGATACGTGATTCGGGTCTTCAACCTTCTAAACGAGCTTTTTTACGCCACGCTGACGTTATCCCTAGTGACAGCTTTGCTGTTAAACGAGATGCGGAGCATAAATCTCGATGTAACTTTGATCGCTTTGAACGTCACCCACGGCAGTCACAGCGTGACGTTGAGCTGCAGACACCGCAGACACGACATGACGTTGAGCGGTAGACACCGTAGACATGACGTGACGTCAAGGGTCAGTCATCGTAGTCACGATATAGCATCGAACAGCAGTCACCGCTGTTACTACGGGACGTTTGAACGTCAGTTACTTCTGTCACGACGTGTAGTAGAATAACATTCTCTGCAGTCACAACGTGACATCGACCCTCCAACTTTACCTTCTGTTCATATACAAGTTGATGTAGCATGTCAGGCTTTTCCTTCACGTCATTCTGAATATAAATCTCCTTCTCGCAAGACTTTAGTTTTATCAGATGATGTGTCTTCTGAAGAAGTTGATGACCCCCTTTCAACTAATGTACCTTTGGGGAGTCTTTCAGAAGAGGAGTAACCTAGGGTGGTCCAACAATCCCTTGTTTTATAATTATGAATTTCTTTAGTGAAATTTTGTCCTACTCGTTTTGTAACAGCTGCTCCGCCGTCTGAGTTTACTCTTGGCATGACTTCCTTCGACTCCTACATTTACGAAGTCAGTTCTCTCTTGTTCTTCCAAGAGAGCCATGCTCTTACTGGGAGACTGGTTGGAATCCAGGAGAAGTTTAGGAAAGTCTGCTTTTGCTTTTCCTCCTTCTTAATTAGCTTCTCGCTCGGGCGTCTGGTGTGACACAGGAGAAGTTCTCGGCTTGGGAGTACCTGCCTCTGCCCAGGGAGACTTCTTAAGCCTAGTGGACTCTCCTCGTCGTCTAGCCATGAGACGCTCCAAGATTTTATGGTCTGCTTCAGAGCTAGACCATCTCCTGTTAGGAGTTTTTTTTGAGCGTTTGAAGTATTTATTTGTTGGATTGGTCCCTGGGAGCCTTAAGTAAGAAGGTCTCTCCAGCTGTCAATGTATTGCTGTACAATTATGTCATGCATGAACAAGGCTATCAGGGATGGCTCCAATGATCTGGCAGCCACGTTCACTGCAGGAGTACTTAAGATGTAAGTGCGCTCAATGTGTTCATTGTCAAGACAAAGTTCACGATGAAGACTACCAAATCTGTCTTGGCAGCAGTAAGGGAAGGCGACTGGATGGTCTCTCTCGACCTTCAGGATGCATACTTCCACATCCCGATTCATCCAAACTTTCAACAACATCTGAGGTTTGTGGACGGGAAAGTAATGTACCAATTTCGAGCACTGTGCTTCGGCCTCATTCCTGCTCCTCTTGTTTTTACAAGGCCCTTGCAAAATGTAGCAAGCTTTCTACATTTTTTGAGGATTCAGAGCCTTCCTTTATTTTGACGACTGGCTAATCAGGGCGTCGTCATTAAATCGCTGTCTGGAGAGCCTCTAATGGACATTAGACCTAACCAAGGAGCTAGGTCTCATAGTGAACGTAGAGAAGTCGTAACTTACAGTACTCCATCCCAGACTATTCTTTATTTGGGAATGGAGATAGTGTCGAATTTTTCGGGCCTTTTCGTCTCCCACAAGAATGGAACAAGCTCTGTTAAAAGTCCGTCACTTGCAAGAGAAAAACAGTTGCTCTGTAAGAGTTTGAACGAGCCTCGTGGGAACTCTTTCATCGCTGGATTAGTTTATCTCTCTGGGGAGACTCAACCTTTGCCCTCTCCAATTTCACCTAAACCATTGGAACAAGGAGAAGGGCTTAGAGAGTATCTCTTTCCCAATCTCCAACTCAGTCTAGACATGTCTGACTTGGTGGGACAGCAACATCAGACTTCGAGAAGGTCTTTCTCTTGCGATCAAGAACCCAAACCATGTGTTTTATTCAGATGCATCGGATTTGGGTTAGGGAGCTCCACTGGACAGTCTGGAATGCTCGGGTCTTTGGTCCACGGATCAGAAGGAACTCCATTTAAGGCAAGTAACATCTCTCTTTTGACGATATTTGTGCAAGGAGAAATGAATGTCTTGGCGGACTGCCTCAGCAGAAGAGGACAAGTCATCTCCATGGAGTGGACGTTGCACAAGACTGTGTGCGAGAAGCTATGGATGACATGGGGTCAACCCACCATAGATCTTTTTGCGGCTTCACTGACAAAGAGGCTCTTGACTTACTGCTTTCCAGTTCCAGATCCAGAGGCAGCCCACATAGACGCTTTCCTGCTGGATTGGTCTCACCTGGACGTTTATGCCTTTCCACCTTTCAAGATCCTAAACAAGGTGCTGCAGAAGTTCACCTCTCACGAAGGGACCAGGTTGACGTTGGTTGCTCCACTCTGGCCCGCGAGAGAGTGGTTCACAGAGGTACTTCTATGGCTGTTAGACGTTCCAAGAAGTCTGCCGTTGCGGATGGATCTCTTGCGACAGCCTCACGTAAAGAGATTTCATCAAAGCCTCCCCACGCTTCGTCTAACTGCCTTCAGACTATCGAAAGACTCGCTTGAGCTCGAGGGTTTTCGAAGGAGGCAGCTAGAGCGATCGCGAGGGCTAGAAGATCCTCTACCATCAGGATCTATCAGTCGAAATGGGAGGTATTTAGAGACTGGTGCAAGTCCTCCTCTATTTCCTCTTCCAATACCTCTGTAGCGCAGATTGCGGATTTTCTGCTTTATCTGAGAAACGGTCGCTCCCTCTCTGCATCCACCATTAAAGGCTACAGAAGCATGTTAGCTTCTGTTTTCAGGCATAGGGGTTTGGATCTTTCTAATAACAAAGATCTCCAAGACCTGCTTAAGTCTTTCGAGACTTCCAAGGAGCGTCATATTTCGACTCCTGCTTGGAACTTGGACGTGGTCCTACAGTTCCTTATGTCAGACAGGTTTGAACCATTAAATTCAGCCTCCCTGAAGGATCTTACCCTCAAGACACTTTTTTTGGTGAGCTTGGCTTCGGCTAAAAGGGTTAGTGAGATACATGCTTTTACCAAGAACATCGGCTTCTCCACTAATAAAGCAGTATGCGCTCTTCAACTTGGTTTTTTGGCCAAGAATGAACTTCCGTCTCGTCCTTGGCCTAAATCATTTGAAATCCCCAGTCTTTCTGAGATTGTGGTGAATGAAGTTGAAAGAGTGCTGTGCCCCGTTAGAGCTCTTAAATTTTATTTATCCAGAACTAAACCGCTACGAGGTTGTTCAGAGGCTTTATGGTGCTCCGTTAAAAAGCCCTCTTTGCCCATGTCTAAGAATGCGTGGTCTTATGTTATTAGACTTTTGATTCGGGAGGCACACTCTCATTTAAGTGAGAAGGATCGTAATTTACTTAAAGTCAAGGCTCATGAAGTTAGAGCGATAGCAACTTCAGTAGTGTTTAAGCAAAATAGATCCATTAAAAGTATTATGGACGCGACCTTTTGGAGAGGCAAGTTGGTATTCGCTTCATATTACTTGAAAGATGTCCAGACTCTTTATGAGGACTGCTACACACTGGGACCATTTGTAGCAGCGAGTGCAGTAGTGGGTGAAGGCTCTACCACTACATTCCCTTAATCCCAATATCCTTTTAATCTACTCTTGAAATTTTTAATCTTATTTTGGGTTGTACGGGAGACTAAGAAGTCTTTCGCAATCTTTTTGATTTGGCGGGTGGTCAAAATGTTGTTTCTTGAGAGCGCCCCGATTAAGGGTATTGATGAAGTCCTGTTATAGGGGTGTTCGCCCTGGATATAACAGCTCCTGGGAGTCTTTCAGCATCCTGAGAGGATGGCTGGGCTTCGTGAGGAAAGCGGACTAATGAGGCAGAGTAATCATCAGAGTCAGCTTCCTTACCAGGTACCTATACTTAAGTTTGTTTTTATGAAATATTTGTCAAAAACTCTTGAGCATATACGCCTTTATTGTTATAATACTGGTCTCTACCCACCACCATGGGTGTGAATCAGCTATTTATATATTCACTGGCTAAGTTTAATATTTAAAAATGATATTTTCATTATAAAATAAATTTTTGAATATACTTACCCGGTGAATATATAATATTAAAGGCCCTCCCTTCCTCCCCGATAGAGACCCTGCGGACTGAGAAGAACTGGAGTGGTTGAGAAGTATATGTGGTATCTGGCCGATAGTCGGCGGTGGTGGGCACACCCGCAACCTTCATGGCGAGCGCTCGCGAGTTTTTTGGAATCTGTCGGGCCGTCGGAGACGTCAGCTATTTATATATTCACCGGGTAAGTATATTCAAAAATTTATTTTATAATGAAAATATCATTTTTGATTGGTTTTCTACTGTTTACATATGCTAAAAATTCTTATGGGTTTTCTTTACTTGCTAAAGCCTCTCTTTTCTCTTCATTGATCTTGGCCTTTCCAACTAGTTTATCTACTTCTTGTCCTAACTTCTTCTGCTCGGAAATTTTATGAATTGAATGCTGTGGATCCATTAATTTACGTTTCCTCTGTTTACTTCTTATTGCATTGGCTTTTTTTCTGTTGAACCACTTAGGTTGTGAAGTTCCATTTGCCCTAACAATAATTATGGTCTTCTTGTTTTCTGTTGTAGTTTTACTAACTATTTATCTTTTGCCGTTGGAACCGGGATAGGACCTAACCTTTCTCTTTTTTATTTTTGAGGCCTAAGTGCTCCCCTTGAGAGTCAGAGTGAGAGCGACACTGTGAGTGAATGTGCGTGTGTGTTCATGTTCATTAGACGTAAGATTTGTTCGTTCGTCTGTCTTATCACCTTGCGTTTGACTGTCACTAACTTTCTATGAACGTGATCATAACTGATTTTGGTATTTCACGAGCTTGGAAAGAGACTGCGCATGTCGCTCATTTGCGACAACGTCGTCATAACTCAAAAATAGCTATTTTTCAGGAGAGCCATTTTAATTAATTAAAACACACTCATATTATGTTTTGTCGTTAGGACATTTAGGGCCTCTAGCGATCAATTTTTTAGCTACAATTATGACACTTTTGCCAAAAAAATCAGCATTTGAAGATGAATATGTCTATATGGATAACTCAAAAATAAATTTTTTGAGTTATGACGTTTTCGCAAGCGAGCGATGTAAGAACATGACGAATAGGCTACTGCATAGAATGGCAATAAATGGAAGTAAGGACAGTAGGCTAACTTTTACTTGTGAAAACAATGAACAATACTAATATGAAAGATATAAGACATGAAGATGATGGTATTTTGTAGAGATGATAATTAAAAAAAGAGAATTCAGGGTAGTACGAAAAAGACTAATCTCGTGCGTGAACAATTTGCATTGCTGGTAAGTTTTCGTCTTGTTGTGGGTGGGACTTTATAGTCAGAGGCTTTCTCTGTAATTTGAACAGTATGACAACATAGAAAAATATTAAAATTAGACCTACATAATCATGAATAAAGACAACGCAGTAAAGATGAAGTCATCATGTAAAGACCGCTATATCTTCATTATTTGTAAAAATAATTGGCTGAAACTGCTGGAGAGCATGTACGATATGTTTCTGCATACATAGAAGCAATAAAACTCTTTTTGATTTCTGAAAGTTGGTACTGTATGTCAAAACACCATGGCAGACGATCCCCTTAACTTGTAATAATAATAATGAAAATGATGTATCCTGATGTCACGGTGTGTATTACCAGGCATGTTTTGACACATCCCGACGTCTTCATAGCGAAGGGGTTAATAGCTTTGTAAACACTTGAGGGGTAATAATAAGGCCAAATGGCAAAGCTTTGAACCTGTAAACTCCCCTCCCAAGTATGAACGTTAGGTAAGGTCAGAAGTGATAAGAAATGGGAACGGGGCTGTAAGCATCTTTTAGATCTATAATATTGTATAGGTCTAAGAACCTCTGAGCAGTAATTGGAGGCATCCAGGATGGTGTCATTTTGAATGAATCGCACCTGATATGTTTGTAGAGACAGGAAAGGTCAAAGATCACTTTTCTCTCTGGGGAGTCTTTCTTCAATATGCCGAATAGTCTGCCTGTAATATTAGAAACCTGCACCTTATTGTGACTCCGTTTTTCAGCATCTTTATTACAAAATAAAGTTTCTGGGAGGTTTTGAAATCCAGGACCGACCGACCCCTTCAGACTATACGCCCACTGAGAGAAGTTCCAATGTTCCCCAAAACTATGAAGACAACCCCCAACCCAAAGCCCTGCAATGACAATATCCTCTGTCTCTATATTCTTTACCAACTCTTCTGTTTCCCTTGAATGGTCTCCAATGGTCCCCCCTTGCTCTGTAACTAGAGTTTGATTGCCCATGGGATAGGGCCTCACCTTGGGCAGAGTAGCTTTGCTGTCCCTGTTCCTCTCAAGGAAACATAGGTGTAAGTCAAGGCTTGAAATGGGAAATGGGGTGGGTGTCTTTGCGGGTTACTTTTGAGCCTGCAGCTGGGTCTTGTAGGCTGCGACTTTATGAAAGGGTGCCTCCTTCTATTTTGGGAAAGACCAAAAAACTTTCCTTCATTTCTCAAAGTGAATTGGCCATTGCCTCTACATTGGCTTCAAACACTAGGCCTTGGGTGAAGAGGGATTTGCATAACAGATCTCCAAACAGAAATTCCTCTACCTCTCCCTTCTCTAGATCAAATCCTGCCGGAACATGGCACCTCGCCTCAAACTTTGCTCTAACAGATTTCTGCAAAACCTCTTATACAGGTTTACACAGTACTTCTATTACTGCTGAAGTGGCCTTCAGGGATCCACCTTTAGCCCCCCACTTCCAAGGAATCCACAGCAGATACTAAATTGAACAATGTCTTCCAGGCACTGAATTCTGCACTCCCAAGGTGATCTGGGGATAAAGGAAAAATGGTCACTTGATTGGTACCTACCTGAGCATCCCATTTTTAAGGAAGAACAAATCCTTTTGGTACCATGAAACCTTCAAACCCTCTAGTATATACTCTCAAAAAGAGCTACACACTTTTGGCCGTGTAAAATCACCTTTCAGCAGCACATTTCTCATTGACTCGGATCCCAATTTCACCATTTTAGTCAAAAAAGGGAGATTTTTTTGTATTTGCATCCAGCAAACTGTGGTCTAGAAGGAAACCCTCATTGGCTGATACTGTCTCTGCTAAGATAGTCAAAGCAGACTTTATGGCATCTGAACAACCTCCTTCAGGGTTAGGTGGGGACATGACCTGAAAGTTGGATCTTTGAATCGCCATCCTTAGTCCAGAAATGCCAAAAAGCTCTAAATTTCGATGTCATCGAATGACAAGTCCGTATACTTATGCCAAAAATTATTCAACTTTGGCCAAAAGGTATGTCCATCACAGGATTGCCAAGGGTTTCTAACTAAGTCCTCCTCATTTACATTTCCATGGCAGAAGGCCCCCGCCCACTATCGAGCCTTCAATACTTAGAATAGAAGGGAGAACTCCCACTGGACCCTTCATAGGAAGCTGGGAACTTAAAGGTCCTGTCACAGCAGAGTCCAATTGGACGGAAGGAAGAGTCCACCCTGGAGCCTCCTTAAGAAGCTGGTAACATGAAGGCACAGCCACAGCTAAATCCAAAGAAATTGTTTTTCTTAGTTTGGACTAGAAATTTTTTCACTTTATAATTATTTTGTATGTTGAGATTGCCACTACATTTAAATTTTTTCACTTTATAATTATTTTGTATGTTGAGATTGCCACTACATTTCATTATTGTATAGTATTTGGTTTTGAGAGTTCAGGTTTGATGTTTTAGGGCCACATTATAGAGGTTCAAGGATTTTGTTATAAGGTACAATGTATAAAAATAATTCCCTTTCCTCATCTGGGGCTAATAATTCTTTCATAATCATGAGAAAATTGAAAATTGAGCTAAATCTTTTGGATTTGTAGCCCATAGAAGTACATTTTGTGAAATTTAAAGAAATACTACAGTATGTCTTATCTTTGGAGATAACTTTATATTACTTTCATTGTGGTTGCAAGTATCACCAGTTATATCCAAGTTCTCACATAGTATTATAATTTAATTTTAAAGACATTTTTTTTTTTGCTCTTGTTAAACTTACTAATGATTTGATGTCTCATTGTTTTTCTTACAGCCAACACTGTCAATTCATGCAAGATCAGTGGTGCATGATGTGCCAGTACAACTTATACCCCGGAGACAGTGGCAGATGTACAGTGAACCTGAAATGCCTGACTTTGGGGCATCTATATATTTGCCTCCACTTCGTCAACTGAAACACATCGTGGAACGTATGAAGTCATTATCATCACATATATGTGTGTCAGCAAACAGATCAGGCAAATTTATTGTTTCTGTTACTACTGATGATGTAGATGTCTCCACACACTTCAAGCATCTGTCAATGCCAGTTTGGGGTAATGGAACATTACTATTATTTCATATAGATTTTCATCTTCCTCCTCATCAATTTTATGGTTGATTTTCCCTCTACAGTGTTAGAAGTGAAATTATTTCTTTTTGTTCTCTTTTGTGTTTTACTGTATTTGCATGAACTGTTTAAAGGTCTGTTCTTCACCCATCCCTCTCTCCTCGATATCTTAATCTGTACTACAGATCTTTTTATTGTTCATTTGATAGGTTGCTTTTCTGAGGACTTTTCCTCATCCCTTCTCATAACAAGTTCAAACTGTCAAAATTGTTTTGAGTTTTTCAGGTTTTTTTTTACACAGCCTTTGTACCATACATCTCATGATACAGCCTTCTCGTTGTACTTCAGCTATGAGCCTTAAAATTCCTAGATCACACCTCTCCAAAGTCTCTATCCTTCTTGTTAGGTTCCATGTTTCTGCTGTATAGAGTAGTGCAGGCTGGATATTTTTATTGTAAATTGTACCTGCTCTGTCACTAATACAAACCTTTTTGTTCTTTATTAGGGAATATACTTTTGGCGAAGCTGGATGACTAGCTTATGAGATATAACCACCCCACTGCTAGTTGGGGAGGGTAGTGGGTAGCATTGTCCTCCCTGCTCACACACGCACCAGTTTTGTCTCATCACTTTTGCTTTCGGCTCAGTAATGAAGGGACATTGTCTCTCTCTACCGCTTAACCTATTTTTGACTGGCCTTTGACTAATTTGTTCATTGAGTTTTATTTTTACAGGTGTTATTTTTGCTGTTTAGGAGTTGGGCATTGGGGAAGTCAAAGAGGGACCTACCTGAGCATCCCGTTTCTGTGGTTTTCCTCGGGTGGATTTCCTTTTTTTCTTCTTCGAGAAGGCTGCTTCCAACCAACCCAGAGCCTGACCTCGGTCTTCCTCCTCAGAGCTGACGACTGTGCACTACCTTGTTCTGAGTCATATCAGCCGGCGGAGGGAGTGCAAGGTCTAAAAGCATGTTCCTGCTGCTCTTGGTGAAAACCTTTCCTGTTCGTGGTTAGGTCCTCTCCTGATTGGTTTCCTTTGCGCCTGACAACTATGCACTCCCTTATTCTAAGTTAGCTTAGTCGGCAGAGGGAATGCAACGTCTGAAAGCATATTCCTGCTCCTCTCGGGGAACACCTTTCCCATTCGTGGGTTAAGTCCTCTCCTGAGTGGTCTCCTCCACACCTGACAACTGCGAGCTCTCTCATTCTGAGTTAGGTCAGCCAGCGAAGGAAGTGCAAAATCTGAAGCATGTTCCTGTTCCTCTCAGGGTGACTACTAGCACGAGCCGATCGTCAGGTTCTCTCTCGTTCCTCCCAAAGCTGGAGTAGGAGGGTGACCCAGTAACTTCGGAAGCAGTATCATCATCCTAAGCAGTGCTTAATGCCTACCTTCAACTTGAACTCAGCTCATTGATGGGAAGCAGAGATTACTGATGGGAGGTCTGCCTCCAGGTGTTGGACAGCTTCACTTCTGAGGGAAAGTTAACCTCCACCAAGTGTTGGGCAACTTTCCCTTCCGACAGAGAGTAACCCTCCACCTTCGATGGACAGCAATCTTCCCACTTGCGGGTAGACTGACTGACAGCCACAACAGGGGTTGGTCGCATTTTCAGCCTGCGAGTGAGACTGCCTTCCCTCCGTACCCCTAAGGTACAAACAAGTCTTGTTAGCGGCCGCAGGACTGCTTGCGGTCCCCAGCTACCATCAACGATTCTTGTAGGCCTTAACTCCTAAGGGTTATTGCTGATATCGATGAGGCCAGATCCTTTGGGATCGGTTCTCCATGGGTGGTAACCTGTTACTAAGGAGAAACCTCTTGTAGGCTATATTCCTTCGGAGTTATTACCTTCATCGTTCCTCTTCAAATATATGAGGAAAAGGCTACAGAGAACGATGAACCCTATGCGCTAGCACTCTTAACCCCTCTCCCAGGGAGGTTAGGGGGCAAGGAGCACATCCATCTACAAGCTTTGCTCCTTCTTAGAATCATCTCTTGTCACAACAAATAGTTGATCGAGGTCATTGCTCAACAACAGTCACCACTGCAGACAGTTGAAGGAGATCAACACTCATATCTACAGCGTAACCCAACACTTGCCACATCTGCCAGCCTTGGTGCTTAAATACCTCGCTTGCCCTTAGTACAGTGAGAACAGTGCAAATCGGTCTATGTGATATATGTTAGGAAATTGTCTTCTCTCCTGGAGTAAGCTGTAACTATGCGAGCTTCGGTACGCTATTCAGCTATACAATAGAGAGTTATCATGCACGGGCATTTAAGTTACATGCAATGGCACATGCGCAGGCTTCAACATGGGCATATCTGTTCTCTTCAGCGCTCACAAACTTTCGACACGCTCTAACATCTCCTTGCTACTGCTACAACAACTACTACTACTCCTTATGTAGTACTGTGTCTGGTATGTTGGCTATCAGTCGCCTCCTCTTCTCCCTGTCTCTAACCATTTAGGTAACTTGATTTGGTATATACCGTATTTACCGTGTCATAAGACACTACAAGTGATAAGATGCACCCTTAAATTAGCAAAGCAGTTTTTTGGTAAAAAAGAAATTGAGGATTTTACAAACTATCCTAGCAGCAATTCCTAGTCAGTGTGATTTTTGTTAGGGACAGTAAATTTCATATTTTGGTTGTATTTGTACGTGTTGGTAACTTCCTTAACCTTAATTGGTGGGGCAAGGATACAACTTAAAAAGTAGGTTCTCAATGTCTATTAGAGTAAATACACAAGATACATGGGACACAAGAGAAGATAACTTATCAGCTAAGGGGATGAAGACACAGACAGATTGCATTATGGGAACACAAATGATAAGTGTTGCCAATGCTGACTTAATGTTGCCATATCATATCAATAATATTACAGGAATTAATCTAATGATATTCAACATCTGAAATAATGGTTGAAAGTACATAATACGGTTAGTAATACGTGCAATAGTAATAATCATGATAATGCAGTAAATGATACATACAATAATAATAATCATGACAATACTGGTACATGTAAAACGTGTCTTTTCATGTACCTAAAGTATTATGTAATGTTTTAAGTTAATATTAATTAGTAGCATGCTGGTTATCCCAATTTTATTACATTTTCATGTAAGAAACCTCTAACCCTGTCGTAGTTGCCACCACAACTAGACATTTAGTATTTGGTCATGATGTTTCAAGTGTTGTTTACATGAACGCAGTGTTGCCAAACGTTCTTAATCAACTTTTGGTAAAGAAGTATAGGGGCTAGACGCACCGTCAAAAAGCCCCTGTCCGGAGAGAAGCTCCGGGCAATCTAAAGAAGAAGAAGGTAAAGAAGTAAAATTCCAGTAGTATATCACAAATTCCTCTTATAGCCTACACATTTCCAGACAAAATAATTATTGATCAAAGAAGTCTCTAGAAATTCCTCTAGGTGGAATACTTTAGCTGATGTATGGGACTCTAGGTCTAGATACTCTTCTTCTAACTTGGTAACCTAACAAACAGCGAGATATTTTTACCAAGGTTGAATTCAACAACGGTCTGTTTGTACTATTTTGAAACTCAGGCAACAAAATTGTTATCAAAATATTGCTTTATCACAAAATATTAACAAAATATGAGAAAATAGATAAATACTGCATAAACAACTAATATGGCACAGAATAGTCTGCTTGGAGACCACTAGTTGGCATGTTTGTTTGTAGAAAGGGTTTGGTGAGTCATCAGCTGATCACCAAAATAAACAAATAATTTGCTACAGTACTTCATTAAACGAAGTGAAATTTTGAAAATAAATTTATTACTTATGAATGAGGTTGGGTCAGGTATTGGGTCGTTCATATGAAGAGAATAAGAAGTAGTTTTGGAAAGAAATGAAGAGAGTAAGAAAGGCTGCATCAAGAATTGAAGAGACAGTGAAAGATGGAAATGGAAGGTTGCTAAAAGGAGAGGAGGCAAGGAAAAGGTGGGCGGAATATTTTGAAAGTTTACTGAATGTTGAGGAAAATAGGGAGGCAGATATAATTGCTGTTGCAGGTGTTGAGGTGCCGGTGATGGGAGATGAGAATGAGAGAGAGATTACAAGAGAGGAAGTGAGGAGAGCACTAAATGAAACGAGAGTAGGAAAAGCATCTGGTATGGATGGTGTGAGAGCTAAGATGTTGAAGGAAGGGGGTGTGACTGTACTTGAATAGTTGGTGAGATTGTTTAATATGTGTTTTGTGTTGTCAATGGTACCAGAAGATTGGGTTTGTGCATGTATTGTACCACTATATAGGGGTAAGGGAGATGTGCATGAGTGTTGTCATTCAAGGGGTATTAGCTAGTTGAGTGTAGTTGGAAAAGTGTATGGTAGAATACTGATTAATAGGATTAAGGATAAAACAGAGAATGCAATCTTAGAAGTACAGAGTGGTTTTGCAAGAGGTAGTGGTTGTATGAATCAGATTTTTACAGTTAGGCAGATATGCGAGAAATATTTAGCAAAAGCTAAGGAGGTGTATGTTGTGTTTATAGATCTGGAGAAAGCGTATGCTAGAGTTGATAGGGAAGCAATGTGGAATGTGATGAGGTTATATGTAGTTGGTGAAAGGTTGTTGCAAGCAGTAAAAATTTTCTCCAAAGGTAGTAAAGCATGTGTTAGGATAGGAAATGAAATGAGCGATTGGGTTCCGGTGAGAGTGGGGCTGAGACAGGGATGTGTGATGTCGCCGTGGTTGTTTAAGTTGTATGTTGATGGAGTGGTGAGAAAGGTGAATGCTCGAGTGCTTGGACAAGGATTGAAACTGGTTGACGAGAATGACCATGATTGGGAGGTAAATCACTTGTTGTTTGCGGATGATACTGTACTGGTTGCAGACGCGGAAGAGAAGCTTGGCCGATTAGTGACAGAATTTGGAAGGGTGTGTGAGAGAAGGAAGTTGAGAGTTATTGTGGGTAAGAGTAAGGTTATGAGATGTACGAGAAGGGAAGGTGGTGCGAGGTTGAATGTCATGTTAACTGGGGAGTTACTTGAGGAGGTGGATCAGTTCAAGTACTTGGGGTCTGTTGTTGCAGCAAATGGTGGAGTGGAAGCAGATGTACGTCAGAGAGTGAATGAAGGATGCAAAGTGTTGGGGCAGTTAAGGGAGTAGTAAATAATAGAGGGTTGGGCATGAATGTAAAGAGAGTTCTTTATGAGAAAGTGATTGTACCAACTGTGATGTATGGATCGGAGTTGTGGGGAATGAAAGTAACGGAGAGACAGAAATTGAATGTGTTTGAGATGAAGTGTCTAGGAGTATGGCTGGTGTATCTCGAGTAGATAGGGTTAGGAACGAAGAGTACCTGTGAGGTATTATATGACCTGCTTAAAGTATTGCATAGCTACAAATAAGGTAATTTCAGTAGAATAGTGAATTTGCTGAAAATAAGTTAAAAGAAATCAAACTAAGTGTATCTCTATGGGAATCTTCAGTGCAAAAAGAAAGGAACCTAGTAATTTTAACAAAATGGCGTATAGGTCACACAAATGTGGACTATGGGTATTTTATATGCACACCTCATGAAAAATTTCCTAGGTACAATAAGTGTGACTGTATTCTAACTATAAAAACATATTTTTAACAACTTCAAAGTTTAAAAAAAAAGATTTATGTTTTGGTGATAGTTTTATTGACCATCTATTGGACCGAGAATTTCTTAGTTTTTAGGATTTTTACCTTTTTTTGAGTTAGAGGTTTTATATAAGATTTAGATTTTTACTTATCACAGATCTCTACCTCTTTATTTTTCATCCATTATGTTTAATAAATATTTTATTCATTTATGTAACATTAATATATTTTTTCTTCCCTATGTTAATCAGGCCAGCTCTGTAAGAGTTGAGTTTGAATCATTGGTCTGGTTAATTTCCTTTTAATACATACATACATATACCAAGGCACTCCCCCCAATTTTGGGGGGTAGCTGACATCAACAAATGAAACAAAACAAAAAAGGGGACCTCTACTCTCTACGTTCCTCCCAGCCTAACAAGGGACTCAACCGAGTTCAACTGATACTGCTAGGGTGCCACAGCCCACCCTCCCACATTATCCACCACAGATGAAGCTTCATAAGGCTGAATCCCCTACTGCTGCTACCTCCGCGGTCATCTAATGCATCGGAGGAAGCAGCAGGGCCTACCGGAACTGCGTCACAATCGCTCGCCATTCATTCCTATTTCTAGCACGCTCTCTTGCCTCTCTCACATCAATCCTCCTATCACCCAGAGCTTCCTTCACTCCATCCATCCACCCAAACCTTGGCCTTCCTCTTTAACTTCTCCCATCAACTCTTGCATTCATCACCTTCTTTAGCAGACAGCCATTTTCCATTCTCTCAACATGACCAAACCACCTCAACACATTCATATCCTTTCTAGCTTCTAATTCATTTCTTACACCCGTTCTCACTCTCACCACTTCGTTCCTAACCCTATCTACTCGAGATACACCAGCCATACTCCTTAGACACTTCATCTCAAACACATTCAATTTCTGTCTCTCCGTCACTTTCATTCCCCACAACTCCGATCCATACATCACAGTTGGTACAATCACTTTCTCATATAGAACTCTCTTTACATTCATGCCCAACCCTCTATTTTTTACTACTCCCTTAACTGCCCCCAACACTTTGCAACCTTCATTCACTCTGATGTACATCTGCTTCCACTCCACCATTTGCTGCAATAACAGACCCCAAGTACTTAAACTGATCCACCTCCTCAAGTAACTCTCCATTCAACATGACATTCAACCTTGCACCACCTTCCCTTCTCGTACATCTCATAACCTTACTCTTACCCACATTAACTCTCAACTTCCTTCTCTCACACACACTTCCAAATTCTGTCACTAATCGGCCAAGCTTCTCTTCTGTGTCTGCAACCAGTACAGTATCATCCGCAAACAACAACTGATTTACCTCCCATTCATGGTCATTCTCGTCTACCAGTTTTAATCCTCGTCCGTGCACTCGAGCATTCACCTCTCTCACCACTCCATCAACATACAAGTTAAACAACCACGGCGACATCACACATCCCTGTCTCAGCCCCACTCTCACCGGAAACCAATCACTCACTTCATTTCCTATCCTAACACATGCTTTACTACCTTTGTAGAAAATTTTCACTACTTGCAACAACCTTCCACCAACTCCATATAACCTCATCACATTCCACATTGCTTCCCTATCAACTCTATCATACGCTTTCTCCAGATCCATAAACGCAACATACACCACCTTGCCTTTTGCTAAATATTTCTCGCATATCTGCCTTACTGTAAAAATCTGATTCATACAACCCCTACCTCTTCTAAAACCACCCTGTACTTCTAAGATTGCATTCTCTGTTTTATCCTTGATCCTATTAATCATTACTCTACCATACACTTTTCCAACTACGCTTAACAAACTAATGCCTCTTGAATTACAACTCTCATGCACATCTCCCTTACCCTTATATAGTGGTACAATACATGCACAAACCCAATCTACTGGTACCATTGACAACACAAAACACATATTAAACAATTTCACCAACCATTCAAGTACAGTCACACCCCCTTCCTTCAACATCTCAGCTCTCACACCATCCATACCAGATGCTTTTCCTGCTATCGTTTCATCTAGTGCTCTCCTCACTTCATCTATTGTAATCTCTCTCTCATTCTCATCTCCCATCACTGGCACCTCAACACCTGCAACAGCAATTATATCTGCCTCCCTATTATCCTCAACATTCAGTAAACTTTCAAAATATTCCGCCCATATTTTCCTTGCCTCCTCTCCTTTTAACAACCTTCCATTTCCATCTTTCACTGTCTCTTCAATTCTTGAGCCAGCCTTCCTTACTCTCTTCACTTCTTTCCAAAACAACTTCTTATTCTCTTCATATGAATGACCCAATCCCTGACCCCACCTCAGGTCAGCTGCCCTCTTTGTCTCACGTACCTTGCGCTTTACTTCCACATTTTTCTCTTTATATTTTTCATACTTCTCTATACTATTACTCTGCAGCCATTCTTCAAAAGCCCTCTTTTTCTCTTCCACTTTTATCTTCACTCCTTCATTTCACCATTCACTGCCTTTTCTCATGCTGCCTCCAACAACCTTCTTGCCTAACACATCACTTGCAATCCCAACAAAATTTTCTTTTACTAACTTCCACTCCTCCTCAAAATTGCCAGTTTCTCTTACTTTCACTTCGTCATATGTCATTTTCAACCTTTCCTGATATTTACTTTTTACCCCCGGTTTTATTAGCTCTTCAACCCTCACTAGCTCCCTTTTACATCCACCTACTCTATTCCCTTACTCTTTTGCTATAATTAATTTTCAATATTTAACTTAGCCGGTGATTATAATAGCTGCAACTCTGTTGCTCGACAGAAAACTCTAAGGTAAAACTCGCCAGCGATCGCTACACAGGTTGCGGGTGTGCCCAACAGCGCCATCTGTCGTCCAGATACCCAGTACTCAATGTAAACAAAGACTCAATTTTCTCTCTGTCGCGCTATCGACAAGACGTACTTACTCGCTGTTGCTAAACTGGAGTTTTTTCACAACTAATTGGTGAAGTACATTATTCTAGTTTTAAGCTTTCGCTGTGCAGGGTTTCTCTTCACACAAATCCTTGAACTCTTTTTGATATCGGATTCTTTGTTGATGACTTTTTGATAGTTTTTTGAATTCCCCTTTGACCAATTCAAAATGGCTGACCCTTCACAAGTCCCAAAATTTAGGAAGTGCAATGCTAGGGACTGTTCAAGGCGTCTTCCGAAGGCTTCTATCGACCCTCACACTGTTTGTTCCAATTGTCGGGATAAAACCTGTCAATTGGAAGATCGGTGTGAGGAGTGCGTTGGGCTTTCGGAATTCGATTTTATCGAATTCCAAAAGTATACACGTAGGCTAGAGAGAGATAGAGTTAGGAGAAGTTCCTCTCGTTCTATCGATATTTCCTCTCCTCATGCCCCACAACCTATTCCTTCCCCTGTAGTGGTTGCTCCTAATCCCCCTCCTGGCACTCAGGAACCTTCGATGGCTGATATGATGTGTGCCATCCAAGCTCTGGGTGAGAGAGTTGAGTCCCTTGCTAGTGACCGTAATCAACTTATGGCGGATGTGAAGGAGCTGAAGTGCAAAAGTGCAGTGGGAAGTGTTAAAGTGAGTGATAGTGTTGTGGATAGTGTTGCGCTTGAGGGTTCGTCTGTTCGTGCCTGTCGTCCTCCTAGTCCGGGACCTCTTGCAAGCTCCCAAGTCCAGGGGAGAAGCAATGTCGTACGACAAATGGGTTCGAGAGGCTTTAATCAGCGAACAGACGTTCCCTCCGTGGTATCGGGCGTATCTACCCAAGATCGCCCCTGCCTATCTAAGACGAGAGAGCCCATTTATACCTCGTCTTCGGAAGGTGTTTCTCGCAAGAAACCCTGGACCAAGGTCTCACGACCGTTAAAGCGCAAGTCGGTCCCTTCCGCACAAGTCCAACGGCCCAGTTGTAGCCACTGGGTCAGTTCGGACTCGCTGCAGTCATCCGATGACTGCTCACCTCCTAAGAGAGGCAAAGCGGTACCGCTTCAGACAGTTACACCGTCTGTCGCCGCACCTGCTCCTGTAGACCCTAAGTGGTCTCTACTGCAAGACATGCAGTCTCAGCTAACGTCTCTTATGCAGGACTTTCGTGCGGAGAAGGTTGCTGCCGCACCAGCTAGTGCAGCTCCTTGCCTACAACCGCCCACACGATCGGTTGTGCGTCCGGTGGACGCTGAGGTAACCTTCTCACGCACACCAGTTGAGAGAGTTCCGCCACCCATGCGTTCCAGTGTGATCTGCCAGCCGCATGTTGACGTTCAGCGACGCACGGAGGTCTCCGTTGACGTTCGTGAGGTTCAACAACCGTCAGAGTTGTTTTGTTTTGACGCGGTGCGTCAACCTCCGCAACTCAGTGTGGTTGCCACTGCTCACCCACATCAGTCCAGACAGTCTGGAGTAGACGCTGTGCGTCCCCGCGCTGCTATGGTTGTTGCCAGCTCACAGACTGGGCAACAGTTCCATGACGTTGCGTCCGGCTCAGTCACGCATGCACCCGTGCGACCGGACTCAGCTTACCAGCCGTTACCCACTCCGTTGCCGTTCCCTCATCAGTTATCGGATGAGGGACTTTCTGATGATGATGTTGCTGCACACGTAGATGAACCGCATTCAGAACTGGACGAGCCTAAGTCTACGCAACCCTCTTTGGACTTTAGGAAAGTTTTGGCCCTGTTCAAAGAGATGTTTCCGGACCAGTTTGTTTCTGTGGCTCCGCGTTCTCCTCCGTCAGAGTTTGTGTTAGGCATGCCGTCATCCACTCCTGCCTTTACTAGACTCGTCCTCGCACGCTCGTCCAAGAGAGCTTTGCGTGTGATAGGAGAATGGCTGCAGTCCAAGAAGAGTTTAGGGAAGACAGCTTTTACGTTTCCCCCTGCTAGACTCTCTTCTAGATCGAGCGTCTGGTATGCCACGGGAGAAGTTCTCGGCTTGGGAGTTCCTGCCTCTGCCCAGGGCGACTTCTCAAGTCTCGTAGACTCTCCCCGCCGCCTTGCCATGAGACGCTCAAAAATATGTTGGTCATCTTCGGACCTGGACCACCTGTTGAAAGGTATCTTTAGAGCCTTCGAAGTTTTTAACTTCTTAGACTGGTGTCTAGGATCTCTAAGCAGAAAGATCTCTCCGACAGAGAAGGAGACTTCCTTGCTCATTATGTCCTGCATGGACAAGGCCGTACGTGATGGGTCTAATGAGCTTGCTGCATCATTTGTGTCCGGAGTCCTTAAGAAGCGTGAAAACCTATGCTCATTCCTTTCAGCTGGAGTTACACCATGCCAGAGATCCGAACTTCTGTTTGCTCCTCTTTCCAAGTGCCTTTTTCCAGAAGACCTGATTAAGGAAATTGCCGCTTCTTTGATACAGAAGAACACTCACGATCTTGTTGCGTCCTCCGCTCGCAAAGCCACCCCTTTGCCTACCTTGTCTGCTAGACCAAGGATGGACACTCCAGCGTCCCGTTTTATTCCGCCCTTTCGTGGCAGAGCCTCCAGCAGAGGAGGTGCTCGTGCCGAAGGGAAACGAGGAAAGAAGAAAGGAACCAAGTCCTTTAAGGGCAGAGTCTGACTGCCAGCTTCTTCAGACAGCAGTGGGAGCCAGACTCAAGAACTTCTGGCAGACCTGGGAAAAGAGAGGCGCAGATGCACAATCTGTGAAGTTGCTCAGAGGGGTACAAGATCCCGTTTGTACGGAAACCCCCTCTAGCAACGTCTCCCATTGATCTCTCTCCCAGGTACAGAGAGGAAGACAAGAGACGAGCCTTGAAACATGAAGTGTCTCTTTTACTAGAGAAGGGAGCGGTGGTCAAAGTCTCGGACCATCAAACCCCGGGATTCTACAACCGACTCTTCTTGGTGTCAAAGAAGACAGGAGGGTGGAGGCCGGTGCTAGACGTCAGTGCTCTGAATGTCTTTGTCACAAAGCAGACGTTCTCCATGGAGACCACAAAGTCGGTTCTAGCAGCGGTCAGAAGGGAAGACTGGATGGTCTCTTTAGACCTAAGGGACGCCTACTTCCACGTCCCCATCCACCCGGACTCCCAACCTTTTCTGAGATTCGTTTTCGAAAAGGTTGTCTACCAGTTTCAAGCCCTGTGCTTTGGCCTAAGCACAGCTCCTCTTGTGTTTACGAGGCTGATGAGGAATGTAGCCAAATTCCTTCATTTAGCGGACATCCGAGCCTCCCTCTATTTGGACGACTGGCTTCTCAGAGCTTCTTCCAGTCGTCGCTGTCTGAAGGATCTAAAGTGGACTCTAGATCTGACCAAGGAATTGGGTCTCCTTGTCAATATGGAAAAGTCACAAGTGGTCCCATCCCAAACTATTGTGTATTTAGGGATGGAGATTCACATTCTAGCTTTTCGGGCTTTTCCGTCGGCCCCCAGAACAAGCCAAGCCCAGTTATGCATCCAGAACATGCTGAAGAAGGAACGATGTTCAGTCAGGAAGTGGATGAGTCTGATAGGGACGCTATCATCCCTGGAACAGTTTGTGTCATTAGGAAGACTACACCTCCGTCCTCTTCAATATCACCTAGCATTTCACTGGAAAAAGGACAAGACGCTAGAAGCGGTCTCGATCCCCATTTCCGAGAAGATGAAGTCTTGCCTGACTTGGTGGAAGGACAGTATCAGCCTCAGAGAGGGTCTGCCCCTGGCTGTTCAGACTCCCAACCACGTTCTCTTCTCGGACGCATCGGACGTAGGCTGGGGCGCGACATTTGACGGTCGGGAATGTTCGGGATTATGGAACTCGAGTCAAAGGACAATGCATATCAACTGCAAGGAGCTACTGGCAGTACATCTGGCCTTGAAAAGCTTCAGGTCTCTCCTTCAAGACAAAGTGGTGGAGGTGAACTCGGACAACACCACTGCTTTGGCGTACATCTCCAAGCAAGGAGGGACCCACTCACTGACGTTGTACGAGATAGCAAGGGACCTGCTCATCTGGTCAAAAGGTCAAAACATATCGCTAGTAACGAGGTTCATCCAAGGCAACTTGAATGTCATGGCAGATTGTCTCAGTCGGAAGGGACAAGTAATTCCAACAGAATGGACCCTCCACAAGGATGTATGCAAGAGACTTTGGGCCACTTGGGGCCAACCAACCATAGATCTCTTTGCAACCTCGATGACCAAGAGGCTCCCAATATATTGCTCACCAATCCTGGACCCAGCAGCAGTTCATATAGATGCCTTTCTCCTAGATTGGTCACATCTAGATCTATATGCATTCCCACCGTTCAAGATTGTCAACAAGGTACTGCAGAAGTTCGCCTCTCACGAAGGGACAAGGTTGACGCTAGTTGCTCCCCTCTGGCCCGCGAGAGAATGGTTCACCGAGGTACTTCGATGGCTAGTAGACGTTCCCAGAACTCTTCCTCTAAGGGTGGACCTTCTACGTCAGCCACACGTAAAGAAGGTACACCAAAACCTCCACGCTCTTCGTCTGACTGCCTTCAGACTATCGAAAGACTCTCGAGAGCTAGAGGCTTTTCGAAGGAGGCAGCCAGTGCGATTGCAAGAGCAAGGAGAACATCCACCCTTAGAGTCTACCAATCGAAGTGGGAGATCTTCCGAAACTGGTGCAAGTCAGTATCTATATCCTCGACCAGTACCTCTGTAACTCAAATAGCTGACTTCCTCTTATACCTGAGGAAAGAACGATCACTTTCAGCTCCCACTATCAAGGGTTACAGAAGCATGTTGGCATCAGTCTTCCGTCACAGAGGCTTAGATCTTTCCAACAATAAAGATCTACAGGACCTCCTTAAGTCTTTTGAGACCACGAAGGAGCGTCGTCTGGTTACACCTGGTTGGAATTTAGACGTGGTACTAAGATTCCTTATGTCAGACAGGTTCGAGCCGCTACAATCAGCCTCCCTGAAAGATCTCACCTTAAAGACTCTTTTCCTGGTATGTTTAGCCACAGCTAAAAGAGTCAGTGAGATTCATGCCTTCAGCAAGAACATCGGATTTTCATCAGAAAAGGCTACATGTTCACTACAACTTGGTTTTCTAGCCAAAAACGAGCTGCCTTCTCGACCTTGGCCGAAATCGTTCGATATTCCCAGCTTATCGAATATGGTAGGCAATGAACTGGAAAGAGTCTTATGCCCTGTGAGAGCTCTTAAGTTCTATTTAAAACGAACTAAACCTTTACGAGGCCTTTCTGAAGCTTTATGGTGTTCTGTTAAGAAACCATCTTTGCCTATGTCAAAGAATGCTTTATCCTATTTTGTCAGACTGTTAATACGAGAAGCTCATTCCCATCTGAGTGAGGAAGACCAAGCTTTGCTGAAGGTAAGGACACACGAAGTTAGAGCTGTCGCAACTTCCGTGGCCTTTAAACAAAATAGATCTCTGCGAAGTATAATGGACGCAACCTATTGGAGAAGCAAGTCAGTGTTCGCGTCTTTTTATCTTAAGGATGTCCAGTCTCTTTACGAGGACTGCTACACACTGGGACCATTCGTAGCAGCGAGTGCAGTAGTGGGTGAGGGCTCAACCACTACAATTCCCTAATTCCATAACCTTTTAATCTTTCTCTTGAAATGTTTTTATTGTTGTTTTTTGGGTTGTCCGTAAGGCTAAGAAGCCTTTCGCATCCTGGTTGATTTGGCGGGTGGTCAAAGTCATTTCTTGAGAGCGCCTAGATTAGGGGTTTTGATGAGGTCCTGTTGTATGGGTTGCAACCCTTGATACTTCAGATCCTAGGGGTCGATCAGCATCCTAAGAGGATCGCGAGGCTCCGTAAGGAAGACATACTTAAAAAGGCAGAGTAATTGTTCAAGTCGACTTCCTTACCAGGTACCTATTTATTTTGTTTTTGTTATTTGGATAACTTCTAAAATGAAATAAAAACTCTTAGCTCATAATAATGTAAACATATATTGCTGGTCTCTACCCACCCCCCTGGGTGTGAATCAGCTATTATAATCACCGGCTAAGTTAAATATTGAAAAATGTTATTTTGATAATAAAATAAATTTTTGAATATACTTACCCGGTGATTATAAATTAAAGGACCCTCCCTTCCTCCCCAATAGAGACGCAGTGGAACGAGGAGAAAATTGAGTCTTTGTTTACATTGAGTACTGGGTATCTGGACGACAGATATTTCACCTGTGTAGCGATCGCTGGCGAGTTTTACCTTAGAGTTTTCTGTCGAGCAACAGAGTTGCAGCTATTATAATCACCGGGTAAGTATATTCAAAAATTTATTTTATTATCAAAATAACATTTTTCCTTCCACCAAAAAATGATCAGACATACCGTTAGCCATACCCCTAAACACGTGAACGTCTTTCAATCTTCCAAACATTCTTTTAGTTACCAACACATAATCCATTAATGCCCTTTCTACTACTCTTCCATTTGCCACTCTTACCCATGTATACTTATTTTTATCTTTCTTTTTGAAAAGGCTATTACTTATCACCATCTCTTGCTCAACACACATATTTACCAGTCTCTCACCACTCTCATTTTCACCTGGTACACCATACTTCCCAATGACACCTTCTACCTCTCCAGTGCCCACTCTAGCATTTAAGTCACCCATGACAACTACATAATTCCTTCTACCCAGTCCTTCTACACATCTAGTTAATTCATTCCAGAACTCATTCCGCTCTTTTTCACTTTTCTCACTACCTGGCCCATACGCACTGACAAACGCCCAACATTCCCTACCCAACCTAACCCTTACCCACATTAACCTAGATGATATCTCCTTCCATTCCACTACTTTACCTGTCATCCATTCACTCAGCAATAAAGCCACACCCTCTCTCGCTCTTCCCCTTTCAATCCCAGACACACTACCAGATATTTCACCAAACATCACTTTACCCTGTCCTTTTATCTTCGTCTCACACAAGGCCAATACATCCATCCTTCTATTCCTAAACATACTTCCAATTTCACATCTTTTACTCTCTATCGTACTACATCCACGCATATTCAAACACCCCAAAACTAGAGTGCGGGGAGCAGTCACTCTCCCCCCAGCTCCATCTCTTTGTCGATGTCTCACAGGATGTAGATACAGGAGAGTGGGTTCCCAGCCCCCTCGTCCCGTCCCTTTTAGTCGCCTCTTACGACACGCAGGGATAACGGCGCTATTCTAATTGTTTTTATGCCCCCCGCGGCTACAGGGGGCATAAAATAATTTTGATAATAATAATAATAATAATAAACACATTATAGAGAGGATAGAGATAATCAGATAGGTTCTAGAAATATTACCTCAAGATAAAGAAGAGAAGTGGAAGACAACAGAAGGTAGATACAATAAGGAGGATGAATCTCCTTTTATGGTTTTGCCTAAAACCATTGCAGAAGTTAATCCAGAAGAGATGACTTTGTTTAAAAGATTATTCTTCAATGTCTTCTCTGGCAGTAAATTCACTTCACATTAGAGAAAGCCCTCCTTTTACAGAAACATTTAAGGCTAAATTCAATAAACTTATAAAACAAATTATAGTGAAGCCTTTATCTGCATGGTTCAGTTTGCTGTAGGTTGTCAATTGTACCCTTTCAGAATGTCATTTTGTAGAATAGGTATATTACCGTACGTTCTATAACCATACCTGCAAATAATCAGACTAATTTACTGGAACAAATGATAGATTTTAACAGATGTGCCTTAAAATCCGAGTGTTAACCCTGACAGGTCTCAGCAATATGTTATAAATTCTCCCTTTTGGAGGTTCTATTTTAGGGGTCATATCCCTCATGCTATATACGAGATTTGTTACCATCGTATGTACAGGCTCACTTAAGGTGGCTTTATTTTCTAATGTATTTAACTCTAAACAACCAAAATATTTTTTCCATTCATTGTGAAGTGATTATAGAATAATTTTTCAGAAATTTCTTTTACATTTTCTCTAGATAATGGTAAAGCACTGTGATTTTATGGGTAAAAAATCCTTTATATTCATTGAAGTGCCTATGTTATTCGATAATAATTCGACGATAAATAACCGAGTAAGTAAGCAAGTATATCAGCTGATGACAAATCTCGTATATAGCTTGAGTAGCAGATCCATAGCCTCGTAGCAAAGGGGCTAAACAGTTAGAGGAATTGTCACGGTTAAGGGCCAAAGCCCTAGAATTCCTTTTACATCAAAATGTTTCCCTTTCTGGAGATTGTATCTTAAAACAACTCGATGCATTCTTGGCCAGATGCTCTAAGCAACTGTGCCCCCGGGACGTGCTATCCCTGAGAAACTCGGATTTAGCAAGTTCTCCTCTGTTCCCTTCTTCGGATGTGGTTATGGCCGTAGAAAAGGTTGGGAGGTTTGGACAAACTGCTTTGATGAGGGGAGCGGTGGCACCAAGGATTCCTGTCCTTCATTAGCAACAAAGGAAGTCGCCTTTCAAACAAGTTCCTTAGCAGAGACGACTTCTGCCGACAACAGATTCGCAACATCCTGGGAGGCAAGACACCAGACCCATCTTTTAACCTAGAGGATATCCCTCCGGAAGAAGAGGTCGCGGTCGCAGAGGCTCCTGCTTGGAAGGGCAAGTTCCCCAGGTTACCACTAGTGAGGGGATGCTTACAAAGCTAATGGTTCAGGTGGTAGTACTAAGGGGCCAATCCCTGGACTGTAGAAGTCCTTCATTCTGGATATCATGTCCTTTTCATACTGTCCACAGCGTGTGACCAGGACTTTACGCTCCAGGTGTCATAGACTTTTCCCATTTGAATCTGTTTATGCTACAAACAGGATTCAAAATGGAAACTCCGGTCACCATTCTCCAGTCCCTCGGGAAGAATGATTTATTTTTGACCATAGACCTTAAAGAGGCCTACTTTCAGGGCTCCATTCATCCTGCCTCTAGGAAATACCTAAGGTTTCCCTTTCAAGACAGAATTTTCCAGTTCAGGGTGCTATGTTTCAGCTTGTCAACACCCCCTCAGGGTTTTACCAGAATCTTTGCCTTTGTCTCAGACTTTAACCATGCATTTGAGGGACCTGGATGACTGGCTTCTCCTGGCAGAGCCCAGAGGACTACTGATAAGGCACGGGGATCTACTCATAGACTTCTGCAATGAGTTAAGGAGGAAACTAAACCTTGAGAAGTCCAACCTCATCCCTCAACAATCCATCAGTTACAGTTTCTAGGCATTGACGTACTTGGTCCAAGCCAGAGCGTTTCCATCTGCTGACAGGCTCCTGAGACTCAGGAAAATAGCAAAAACCTTTCTGAAAGGGAATCACTTCCTGTCTACTCGGGCAGAAACTAATAGGTCATCTCTCCTCTTTGGAGAACCTCGTCCTCTGGGAGAATTCATCTTTGCTCTGTGCAGTGGGCTCTGAAGAGCCAATGGTCGCAGACATCTGACCACCCTGCATCCCTGCTACTTGTGCTCCAGGAGGTTGTGACAAGCTTCCATTTGTGGCTAAGAGAGGAGAACCTGCTAGCAGAAAACCCCCTTCAGGCTCCTCTCCAATACAGTAGTTCCTTCTGTTCTCGGATGCTTCTCTCCTAGGGAGCAAATCTTGGGCCTATGGTCAGAAAAGGACAAGACTTTTCACATCAATTTCTGCAACTAGCATAACTCTACTTCTCGGAGACTAAAAGGTCACTCCATGGTATTGATGAGCGACAACTCCACAATAGTGACCTGTACATTATCTCCAAACAGGGAGGCATAGCCTCTTTCCTACTCTGCCAACTCACATTAGAGGCACTCAGGTGGACACAGACCAATACAATCTCCCTCTTGGGGGAAGTTTATCCCTAGGAAGAGGACCGTCATTGCCGATCATCTGAGGCGATCACGGACGACGTTTGGTACAGAATGGTCTCTGCTTCCTCTGGTGCAGAAGAGACTTATGACATTATTCACCACTCACCTGAACCACAAAATCCCAGTGTATTGCTCACTAGTCCCAGACCAAGCTGCAGTAATGGAAGACGCCGTTCAGCACCCAAGGGACGCACTAGACTTTTGCGCGTTCTTGCCGTTTTGTCTGATTCGGCAGATCCTGAAGAGAGACTGAACATCCCAGAGAGTAATTCTAATAGCTATAAAGTGGCCAACACCAGAGTGGTGTCCAGTCCTGCTGGCAAGAGAACTTCCAGAAGGGCCAAACCTACTATGTCAACCACACATTAGAAAGTTCCTTAGTGCAGCATATTGCCTGTCGCTTCACAGCTGGAGACTATTCAGGATCTCTTCCGAAAGAAAGGCTTTTCGGGACCAACCGCGAAACCACTTTCGGACATCTATGAAAGTTGTCCGCTGCAGTCCACCAGGCTAAGTGGAAAATCCTCTGTGATCGGTGTTGTAGGGGAAATCTTGTTCCACTCAAGGCCATTATTTCCTTGCTTACCGACTTTTTGGTGTTCCTGAGGAACGAGAAATCCCTTTGTCATTGTGGTAAAAGGTATACCGCTCAGCCATGAGCCACTTCATGGGAACTCTCGGCTCTCATTAGGAGTTTTGAGCAGACTTGTTCTCCACGAGAACTCAAACCCCCCTCCTAGGATGTGACAAAGGTTCTCAGGTCTTTGAAGCAAGCCCTTATGAACCTATGCATAAAGCCTTAGACAGACCTTACCCTAAAGACTGTCTTCCTCGTTGCCTTAGCTTGAGCCAATAGAGTAAATGAACTAAATGGTCTATCTTATCTTGTGTCACATTCCAAAGGATGGAAAGAATTATCCATATTTGTTTCTGAATTTGTGGCCAAAGCCCAAAATCCAGTTAAAGACGATATCAGATTAGGCCCTTTCATGATCTTGTCTATCAAAGGGGTAAGTGATGACCCGAATAACATTTTACTCTGTACCGTGAGAGCAGTTAAAAAATATTTAAAGAAAATGTATCTTAGGCCTAAAATTTTCAATTTGTTTGTGATCACTTGTTGCTTCAAAGAGAAAGTATCCAAAAGTGCAGTTAACTTTTGGTTAAGAGAGCCTATAAATCCTCAAGAGAAGCATCATTTGGGGGCCAAGCACATGATATCTGTGGTTTTGCTGCATCCCTAGCGTTCTGCAAAAGCCACTCGGTATCAGAGGTCTACAAAGCTGATGTATGTAAGAGACAAAACACTTCTATAGACCATTACCTTGGAAATTGTACTCGAAGGGCCCTGGACACTTTCTGTTTAAGCCCTATTGTTGAAGCAAAACAAATAATCTAATCATGTGCTTTTACGGGACACGCAACTTTTTATCAAAGGCATCAGTTATTCTCTGCATTATAAGGATATGTAATTTGGATCAAGGCGGATGGTTATCACAGATGGACCTGAAACCTTCACTTGGATTTAACCTTAATTCAAGTAAGCCTGCCATTTTTCTTTTTTCAGTTAGCTTTTATTTATAATGGATATATTCATTGTGACTTGATTTTCATATATCTTCAACCCTGACACAAGATAAATCTTCTTAGATTAAACATTACAACACTACCTCTTTACAAGGGGCTATAAAATTCTTATAAGTAATTGTATCTATCGGAGAGGAAGGGCATACCTCTGTGCCGAGACTTATCCCCACCAAAAGAAGACTCCTATTTAGATATCTCGTAAGTTTGTACTGTATTAGCGTAGGAATAAACTACAAATTTTCAATACAACTTGTATTTTTCCTCACTATACAGACCAGAGTCATTTATCAAAGGTCTCGCCTCAACCGTCCCACAAGTCTTTGACCAGAAGGAGAATGAACACGTCGTGTAACAGTGCCCCGCACTCCCATGCAATGTCACTTGAGTTTTATAGCCAGGAAAAAATATAAATTCCTTTAAGAATTTGTAGTTTTTCACATCCTTTTGTGCTACATTATATCCAATTATTTTTTATTTGTTGCAGATAGTCAAGATAATGGCGAAGCAGTTGATCTTGAAGAACTTCATTCAGCAACAGTTGATATTAAGAAATTTTCTTTGTTTCTTCAAGGGGAGCAAATTAATCCAACTAAGGCTATTTGCAGTAAGTTTTGAACAAATGTTGTATGATTAGATTACATGATATGATATAATTTTTGGTCTGAAAGGGAGTAAGACACTTTGGTGCCTTTTTTGGCACACTAGAAAATATTAAAAAATCCTTTGCAACCACTCAAATTTCCAGGTGCATTGTTTACTGTCTTTAATTTTCCATCGCTTCTGTTTAGTTTTTCCTTATCAGCTGTCATTTAGTGTGGCTTTGCTCTGGTTTTCCTATTTCAAAAAAGAATAAATAGTACAACTCATTGGTTAGATGATAATGATAGGTTTAAAGAATTAATAGTTAGCAGAGGGAGTTTGGAAGTAGTTTATGCAAAACTTAGGAGTATTAGAAGATTTTAGAAATAATGGTGAATCGTTGTTTTAGATAAAACTCTTTACAGGGAGGGAAAGGATAATTATTGTGCCTTGTTAGTTTGTCAAATCATCTTTGTAAAGATAGATTATACCCATAAAATGTCAGATATTTGGTTCTTATTTTAAAAAGTGAGCAAAGCAATAGACATATTTTGCACTTGTAATAATTTATGTATTTTACTATAGAGAAAGTTCTGTCATCACCCATCATCAGTTCATGTAGTACAGTATAGATGCACAGTGATCCTTCGGCTGTTGCGGTTGATATGGTCCAGCCCCCCCCCCCCCCCCCCCCCCCACACACACACACTAGCTGAAAAACTGGAAAGTAGATACAAAATTTTCTATAATTTTTCCTTTTTCATATTTTTTATTATCAATGAATTTAATCTTATAAGCCCTCCCAGCACTCTTATATACCTATTATACACTTTTAATCACTGTTTAAGCTAAAATTTACTTTTAATGTAAGCATATCCTTATATAAATGAGAATTTTTAAATCAAAACACTCGCCATTGAAGATACGTAAACTCCATCCTTACAATGGACTTGTAGGTGGTTACCACCCTTTTTTCTGTCTTGTTAAATAGACATTTGCTTTCGTCCTTACAGTATACACTATTATTTTGTTCCTTCTCGATGTAGTGAACTGTAGATTCATTGATGCTGTAATGGCAGCCTACGTCTTATAAATTCTCCCTTCCTTAAGCACTTCTAGGAGTTTCATCTTCACATTAGTAAGCATCTTCCTCAGATGCTTGGATTCTTTGCCAGAAACCTTAGAAGGTCGAGAATGTTTAGCATGCAATTCATAATTGTAGCAAAAAATGTTTGAAAATGCCACACAACACGTAAGGATGCAGTGATGGCGCATAAGTACTTGAAAAAGCAAACTGGACAGCGTAGGATACTCAAGTGTTATTCTGTGGTCCGACAGCCAATCAGCACCCAGGTTACTAATCGGCATGCTGTGATTGACCGTGCCTCCTCTACTGGCCAATAGTTATAAACTTGGGCAATGTTAGTATAGAGGTGGGATCAGTCTACGTATTCATCTGTATCAGCAGTTTTATAACCTATATAACCATGTAGTTCATGGTTAAAGTGATAACCAATTTTTTAGATGGTATTCTCACACACAATACATGATTGCACAGTATATGGCAGAAATTATCAGTGTAGGATTTGTCAGGCAGCAGTTGAGTGTTGGTCATCTGGTTTCAGCCTGCCAGGCTTTACTTGCAGATGGTCACTACACAGCTCACCACAATAAAATCTGTAAATATATACATTGTAAAGTAAGTAAAGAATAGAAAATTGAAGTAAAAGATAAAGTATGGGAACATGAACCAGATCGGGTTACCTCCAACAGGACCGTTACTATCTTTTATGATAAGATAATCCCAACAGGAAGATACATAGGAGGAGGAGCTATAAAACCTGATATTGTGATCTGGAATAAAGAAGAAAAAACAGCAAAGATTAATAGATGTGACAGTACTCGGTGATCTTGGCCTCAATAGAGCTGAGAGGCAGAAAATAACAAGATATTAAGAACTAAAGACGACCTGAAAAATACATGGGAGCAAAAGGACTTTAGAAGAAAAACTTGAAACAATACCTTCAGGTGATACAAAGTTGTCCAGGCATAAATGAGGTGCAGATTGCTGCCATCAGGGGAACAGTGACCATCTTGAAAAAAGCCCTCGGATACAAGGCTAGTGGAGCATAGAGGTGCAACCATAGACCCCAGGCTGGGGTTCATTGCACCACTAATATAAATTGAAACAAATTAAGGTATTAAGAATTGGAATAATAGATATTTAAGGGAGTTTGATGTTCCCACCCTCCTCTAACTGCTTATATGACCATGAGATGAGAGGGCTGGCCAGTCAGGTGCTCTTACAAGTAGTTCTTCCATACTCATCTGATATGAGTGTTGGAGGGAGAGAAGCCTTAGTCTTCTTTTTCAGATGGCTTAGAGTGGCTATCATACCATCATCTAAGAATTCTAATTTACATGTTTGGTCGGGTTGCCCAAATGTGAGCACACATTTTGCCTTGCACCTGCAGATCCATAAAAGAAAAGTAATCCAAGTTGCTACATGTGTGCCAGCTGAACGCACTACCACCCGCACACGTACCCACTCTGACGCGCCAATGGAACAAGCCACCATAGCCACGTGTGAGATAGGAGGACAGGTTGCCACCTTTTCATGATCGAGTCATGTGGAAGTGTGGGACAAGGGCATGTCTACCTTAGCCAAATTGAATAAAACGGTAACTACGACACTTATTGCTACATCAATGAAGACCATAAAGAAACCAGATTTTTCTCAAATTCAGATGTATGAGAGGAAGGTGGTGATGGAAATTTACCCAGATTTCCCTTGTGTGACTTTGCCCACACATTATCAAAATCAGCCTCCTCAGAAAAGACGGAGCTCAGATTTTCCTACTCTTTCCACTCTCAGGTACAAGCACTCTCGATGGGATACGGTATCCCGATGGATCTTTTTCTCAGCAGGTTTTCAGCTTACAGTACAGTATTAATAGTCCTAACAGTATTGGAGAATATGAGCCTCTACTTTTTAAGCCAAACTGGGAAAATGAGTCCATCATAGATAACAAGATATTCCCATTAGTGCAGTCAGGTTCATAAGTTATGATACTGTATACTGTACTATTATTTTCGGACAAATTGTCAACCTACAAAGCAACATCTGGGAACTACAGGATCTCGGGAAGCAAGTTCCCATAAAGTGGTTGATTTAAAGGGAGATGTAATCTTTCAAATTATCTTATTGGCTTACTTGTGATATTAGGCTCTGTTTTTACTGGAAAAAAATTTAAAAGGGAAACCTAAAATGAGAAAGATGCTTTATTAATCATGTATGGTTTCAATTTTTAAGCACTTGGGGTCATCCTTTTCTTGGCTGATTCTTGAGGTTCTTGTTGAAACAATTGATCGGCCTGGATACTGTTGTCAGACATATTTAATTTACGGCCGATTTTGATGGGGGAGGATATTATTTCTATGCATTTCTATCATAACTCGGTATACTGAAGCTTCCTGTCTTTCAGCTCTAGAATTTGTGATGTCCATGATGCTCCATCATCCCAACATCAGGTCAGTGAGAAGTAGGTTGGCCAGGGCACCAGCCGCCCGTTGAGATACTACCACTAGAGAGGTATTGGATCCTTTGACTGGCCAGACAGTAATGCATTGGATCCCTCTTTCTAGTCACGGCTTATTTTTTCTTTGCCTACACTTACACAGAATAGTCTGGCCTATTCTTCACATATTCTCGTCTTTCCTCATACATCTGACAACAATGAGATACAACACTTCTTCACCCAAGGGGTTAATTACTGTACTGCAATTTGTTCAGTGTACTTTCCTCTTGGTAAGGGTAGAAGAGACTCTTTAGCTATGGTAAGCAGCTCTTCTAGGAGAAGGACACTCCAAAATTAAACCATTGTTCTCTAGTCTTGGGTAGTGCCATAGCCTCTGTACCATGGTCTTCCACTGCCTTGGGTTAGAGTTCTCTTGCTTGAGGGTACACTCGGGCACTCTATTCTATCTTATTTTTTTTTCTTCCTCTTGTTTTTTTGAAATGGTGTGTTGGGCAGGCTTAATAGAAGGGCCATGGATGCCTGGTGGTTTATCAAGAGGTTGTCTTTTCCTTTTTCTGATTTTTTCTTCTCAAAACCATCCTTACTGTCCTCCCTTCAGTTGAAGTGGCTATCCTGGAGGGTATTTAGCCTTGCATGGTGTATCGGCTCCTCCATGTTGACCAGTTTTTCCGACTTTTTACTATAGTCTATGGGTATCATCAATCACTTTTTTTATTATTCTGTACATATTGTTTTTGTTATAATTCTTGTTAATCTAGTTTTTAAGTATGATGTCTCTTTCTTATTTCTATTAATTCTTATGCTGTCTGGAGACATGGAGCGAAATCCGGGACCAGTACGTCCTAGATTTCGTCAATGTCGTCTTCTGTATTGCAATATTCGTGGTCTGCATGCAAATATCCAAGACCTTACAGTTGCGTCCAGACAGTATGATATTCTTTTGTGCTCAGAAACTTTGGTTTCTAATATGAGGCACTCATCTGAGCTCCTTATAACTGGTTTTAAGAAGCCAATAATGCTGAAACGTGATACCATTACTAGGGCCAGGGGAATGGCGGTGTATATTAGGACCGAGTACCCTGCTTCTCATAAGTCCTGCTATCAATGTGGATGTCATGAGATTCAGGTAATAAAAGTTTGTGGCAGGCATAACAACTTTTATTTGTGTTCGATCTACCGGAATCCAGACATGGATGATTCTATCTTCGATTGTCTTCTTACCATTATGGCTAAGATACAAGAAGATGATAGAAAGGCTTCTTTTGTCTTTGTTGGTGATTTTAATGCTCACCATAGGGAGTGGTTAAGTTCTATCTCTCCTACCGATCGCCATGGCTTAAGAGCTTTAGACTTTGCCTCTGAATCAGGCTGTGAGCAAATCATAAATGAAGCTACTCACAGGTCTGGTAATTGCTTGGACCTCGTATACACTGACTCCCCTGGCGTTATAACTAGTAAGGTTGATTCTCCAGTCGGGACTTCTGATCATGCTTTGATTTCATTATTAGTGAAGACTGAGCAGCCTGTCCCTGATATATCATATTCCTGTAAAATTTATATGAAATCCCAAGCAGACTGGAATGGGATTTTGCATGATCTTTTGTGCTTGAATTGGTCACAATTATATAATAGTGTAGATCCTGTTGTCTCTTTGAATGAGAATCTAGTCAACATAATTGATAGGCGTATCCCTTCTCGTGTGCTAAGGTACCGAATGAAGGACAAACCGTGGTTCAATGATGATTGTAGACGTGCTTATTTGGAGAAGCAGGAGGCCTATCACCTTTGGAAGGGTAACAGATCAGATTTGACCTGGAACAACTATACTCAGCTTCGAGCTTTTGCTCAGAGAGTTTATGCCTCAACTGAAAAGGAGTACAATTTAATCATAAAAGAAACCCTCTCTGGTACAACTCAGGAACATAAATGGTGGTCTACCCTTAAATCTGCACTCTTTGGTGTAGATGCAGCAGTTCCTCCTTTACTTAAACCAGATGGCTCAGTCACTCACTGTCCAAAGGAAAAGGCAACCCTTTTGGCTGATGTTTTTGACAGTAAACAGAGTAATGAAAAACTTGAACTTCCTCATTCCTGTTTTCCTGAGGCTAAACTAACTAGTTTAGCTTTTCGATCTCGTGAGATTAAAGCTCTGTTGATGGACCTTGATGCTTATGGAGGTGTAGACCCAAATGGTATTTTTCCTTTGTTTTTTATAAAGACCGCAGATTTCTTAGCTCCAAAGTTATCTGTTATTTTGCGCAAGTTAGCAAGAAGAGGAGCTTTTAGCACTTGTTGGAGAATTGGTAATGTTACTCCTCTATGTAAATGTGTTTGTGGTAGCTCAAGTCCCACTGATTACCGCCCAATTTCCATAACTCCCATATTATCTAAAGTTTTTGAACGTCTTCTGGCAAAACGTCTTAATAGGTTTGCTGAAGGTAATCATCTATTCCCTAGTTTGCAATTTGGTTTTCGTAAAGGCCTTGGAGCATGTGATGCCCTTCTTACAATCTCCAATGCAGTACAGAAATCCCTTGATTGTGGTCGTGAAGTTCGTATGATTGGCCTTGATTTTAGTGCTGCCTTTGACCGTGTTAATCATGAGGCCCTTGTTTTCAAACTGAAACAGTTGGGAGTGGGTGGGTCGTTTCTTAGCATTATTATTGATTTTTTAAGTAGTAGATCTCAAAGAGTAGTTGTTGATGGGCACCATAGTGAGTATAGGAATGTGATATCCGGTGTTCCACAGGGTAGTGTTCTTGGCCCATTACTTTTCATACTATATACACATGACATGTGGTTTGGCCTAGAAAATAAGCTTGTTGCATATGCAGATGATGCTACTCTCTTTGCATCAATTCCATCCCCTGAATGTAGACCTGGGGTTGGTGAATCCCTTAATAGAGATCTAGCTAAAATTAGTGTATGGTGCAAGTTATGGGGTATGAAGTTGAATCCTAACAAAACTCAAAGTATGATTGTAAGTAGGTCAAGGACGGTGGCTCCTCAACATCCGGATCTCAGTATTGATAATGTTTCTTTAAATTTGTATGACTCTTTCAAAATTTTAGGTGTGATTCTCGACAGCAAATTTACTTTTGAGAAACATATAAGGTCTGTGTCTTCTTCAATTGCACAAAAAATTGGCTTATTGAGAAAGTCTTTTAAGATATTCGGTGATCAATCTATTCTGAAGAAGTGTTTTAATTCTTTTATTCTACCTTGTTTTGAGTATTGTTCTCCTGTCTGGTCTTCAGCTGCTGATTCTCATCTTAATTTGTTGGACAGAAACTTACGGTCTATTAAATTTCTTATTCCTGATCTAGATATTAATCTCTGGCACCGTCGTTCAATTAGTTCATTATGCATGTTGCATAAGATTTTTCATAACTGACCATCCTTTACATTCAGATCTCCCTGGACAATTCTATCCTGTTCGTAATACTAGGCTGGCAGTTAATTCTAATAGCCAGGCCTTTTCCATCATAAGACTCAATACCACGCAGTACTCTAGAAGTTTTATTCCAGCTGTTACCAAGTTGTGGAATGATCTTCCTAATCGGGTTGTTGAATCAGTAGAACTTCAAAAGTTCAAAGTTGGAGCAAATGCTTTTTTGTTGACCAGGCGGACATGAGTCTTTTTATAGTTTATATATGACATATTTGTTTTTGAAGTTGTTAATAGTTTATATATGACATATCTGTTATGACGTTGTTACTTTTTTTAGAATGATTTCCTGTTAATTTGTTCTCTTCAGTTATTTATTTCCTTATTTCCTTTCCTCACTGGGCTATTTTTCCCTATTGGAGCCCCTGGGCTTATAGCATTTTGCTTTTCCAATTAGGGTTGTAGCTTGGATAGTAATAATAATAATAATAATAGGCTACATATTAAATGTAATCCACTGTATGTCATCTGACGAGTTGCAACATTTTCACACCTTTTCAGGCATGTCAACCTTTAGGAGTTGGAAAGGCAAATTTTCTTATTGTATAAAAGGATTGCACATGGTATCTGATTTTATTGTTCACATTTCAGAATGTTTCTTATACTGTACTGTAATTTCATTGCATATCAAAAATGGCAAAGTTTTTAACTGCGAAGATCTTTTACATTTTATATTAGATACCTGTATATTCTTGATATATGTACTGATTTGCTCTTCAAAGTCATTAAAAAAAGTTTATGAAAAAATTGAAATTAATTCTTTTCACTTTGAATGATTATGAAAGCACAGTGTCGTCACTTATGAATGTGATCGTACTGAAGTTTCCTCTTTTTATTGCCTTTACGGATCATTTTGTGGCAGCTAAAAGGGATACTCAAAGCTACTTATGCCCAACCTCCCACTGTGGTGGAAATGTGGGAGGTTGGGCTGTGGCACCCTAGCAGTACCAGCTGAACTCGGCTGAGTCCCTGGTTAGGCTGGAGGAACGTAGAGAGTAGAGGTCCCCTTTTTTGTTTTTGTTTCTTGTTGATGTCGGCTACCCCCCAAAATTGGGGGAAGTGCCTTTGGTATATGTATATGTATGTATGTACTTATGACCAAAATATAAGGGGAAAGATTTGTTGGCAGTTTTGTTGCCATATTTGTTTCAACAGAATCATTCTTGCATCATCTTTGTATGACTCAAGTTAGCTTTGAAATTTTTTGAGTAAGCTGATAATTATTCTTTTAATGTTGCCAGCTCATCTTTTATGATGGTTGTGGTTTCCTATTCAAATGTCCGTAAGTTTTGGACTAACTTTTCTTTAGGAACATCTCGGACATGCATTACATTGATAGTTTTTTAGTGCCGACAGGAAGTTGTCATTCTTCAACAACTATGATACATTTTTTGTCAAATGATTCTTCTGAATTATCTCCTGAAAATTCTGCCATATTATTTTCTAAGATTTCAGTTCTATAAATTGTGTACAGTACTTTAACTTCATGGTTGTTTATTTTCAAGTTGCATCAGACTACAAATAACCTTTGACACTTTCTACAATATACTGCACATCACACTAGAAGCAGAAAGCTGGACCTTAGAGGATGACTAATGTTTTCCAGGGTATCAGGTCTGTGCAACTTGGTTTTACTTGGAACAAGTGTTACTTTAAAAATTTGGGCCATGTCATTCCATGAGGTAAAGCAGGGTCGCATGGCTGTAAGTTATGTATATTGAAAGATACTGTACCCAACTCTTTTCTTAAGTTTTCCATTTCTAGTTCAGCACTGAAAATTGTCTGGAATCCCTCTTTCTACTAATCACTCAAGTATAGTAAAATAGTTAGGGTTGAAATTTCTTAGGCACCTTATTTTTAAAGGAATTTGAGAAACCTGTACTTATTACATTAAATCGTATTTTAATTCCAAAAATTAGTTTCTTTAGGTGGCAGAGCTAAAATTGCTACATTGCATTGCTGGCCACTCCTCTCGGGGAAGCAAACCTTCATGGTTTTAGGTAATAAGGTACTTGAAACAAATGAGTGAGTGATTCCATAGATTCAGCCTTGACCAGGTCTAGTCTAGTTTAGCCTTGATTTGGTTTAAAAAATGTTTATATTTAACTTCCTGGTGAGGCGATGAGGATGCAAGGAGAAGATAAGGGATTTGGAAAAGGGAAAATTAGAGCCAAGTCTAGACTACTGTAAACAACATAACAAGAACCTCAAAAGACTGTTTCATCGATGCTGAAATTAAACATTTACCAACAATGATGATGATAATGAAAAAAAATAATAAATTTAACAAGCAATGCAGTTGAGAGCTGGGCGAGACTGAAATGAAGTTTGAGTACCTTTCTCAGTGTGTCATGCAGTAGAATAGATATTTGTCTGCAGTATTCCCTATAATATCACTGAATTTTAAAGTACTAGGTTTTACGGTGATTGCCAGTCTCAGGCTTTTGGTCTTATAAGGAAAAAATTTAGTTGTCATCAATTTCATATTAGTTTATATAGAAGTTGATTATGGGTAATCTAGTTGTATTTTAAGCGAATTTATACACTTTCCAGCATGCCCACTAGATAGAAGATTACCATCTGTTTCATTGTTTGTCATTATTTAGTTACAACATAGTTTAAGCAGTAGTAGTTTATATCTATATATAGTTACCGACTGAAAACAGAAATAAAATGCTGGAAGAACAAGAGTAGCTATGTTAGGGGTATTTTTCTTTCTTTTTGTATAGGAGGTATCACCTCCAACTGTTAAAAAAATAACTTGATATCATGAAGCATTTGTTTAATAACTTGATATCATGAAGCATTTGTTTCATCTTTTTTCAGATATTGTATCAGGCCATGTGATACAAATGTTCCTCTTACATGATGATGTGACATTGCAGTATTTTTTACCTGCAGCAGCAAATGTTTAATACTATTTATTTTATGTAAGTAAGCTGATATATTTGTATGGATTTCAATATATTTTTCATACAAAATTATATTTCCTTAGCCTTGTTATTATTCACAGTATTATTATTAGGCTGAGTATTTCAATGTTTTAAATAGTGATTATGACACTCATTGTAAAAGTATTTCTTATAATGAGTTGGTAATTTCACTTAAATTAAAATATAAGATGCAATTTTTTCAAGCCAAAGATGTTAAGAGAATTTTTTAAAAATTTGATTATTTCTATGTTCACCATGTTTATATTACTTCTCTCTCAAAGCTCAGTTATCAATGTTTACCCCCAAAAAAACTAGACTTAATCCTCTAGTATAGTAATAAGACAATCTTGCAGCTCGTGGAAATAAAAAGCAATTGGGTATACCACACTGTCTTTCGTCTTTCAGTATTGAAGTTGAATTCTCTCTTCTCTTCATGCCAGTGATCAGTTGGGAGGAGGGTTGGCATGTATATGAACATCTGGTGGGTATAGAAATAATTTTTTTTTTTTTATTAAAATTCCATTGATTTCCACAAACCACCTCTTGATGTTCATATTACTGACTCCATATTTTCATGGAGATGGGTTGCCAGTAAGGAAAGAATAGACTGGTATCACCTGTAAGAGACTTCTTGGAGCCTCACATTCAGGCAGCTTCACTGAAGAGGGCAAGGCTTGCTTCCTCTAAACCCATCGAGCCTCCCCATGCCATCAAGTCGCTGGGATTTGTCAATGTGAGGTCCTTGGAGTCCACCTCTACAGGACCATAGGAGGAACCCTTTTTCCTGAGAGTATTAGGACTTCAGGAAACCGAATAAATTTGGTGACGCTCCGAAAGCCCCCTTCTCTAGAAGGCAGACCTCCATTGACTCCTCCTTCAGGAATCAACTCGGATCGAAGTAACACCTCAAACTGCCTTGTTCATGACAAACAGAGAAGACTATTCAGAAACTGGAGGTGCAAGTCTTGCTACCAAAGATAACTGTGAGCAGTTCGCTCTTCTACGTTAATTCCTCCTCTTTTTCAAAATGGAGGAATTTCTACATGACAGAGGGAGCTTATCCTACCACTCTTCCCTTAGACCATGAGGTAGCACCCCTAACCTTGGGGATGTCAGCAGAAAGGCTTGCACAGCAAAAAACACTCGGCCTCGGAGGCCATGAGCATGCGGGCAGTAGCAATGTCAGCTTTGTAGACTCCATTCTGGATCGACCACTAGTTCAGTACCCTCTCAAACTTTGCAGTATCCGAGAATCTTGCAGACCCTGAGATACACAAACAATAAGAGGAGCTCATCCTTTTGGTAGTGAAGGCAGTGGAAAGGTTTTGTTACACCAGTGGAGCAACTGGGTAATAAAACAAGTTCGTCAGACATGTGGCCTTGAAGGACTGTCTTTGCGGAATACCCCACTAACACAGAGTGCTTCCCTCTTTCCACCTGATGAAGTAGAGGCAGTAGAAGAAAAGTGGGAGATGGAGAGTAAAGTTTCCTTCTTCAAGAGAGCTGCTACCTTCATGCAGCCTCTTACAATGCCTGCTAAACAAAAGAAATATCTCTGACAACTACCGAGGAAAGAAAGAGAGACTGACCAACCCCCTCCATACAGGAGATAGATTGAGCAGAGCTAGCCCTTTCATCGCAGACAAACTCCCGGCAGAAAAGGACCACATTAGGGGTGGTAATCCCCCCATACCACCACCTTTGGAGGGATGCCTGCCAAAGTGGTGGACAGGGTGGCAATTCCATGGGGCAGAACTTGGATGGTAGAGATTCTTTGTCGGATACTGCCTCGTGTTCACCCTCTCACTTAAGCCTGGAACGTGACAAGGGTCCTTGGATTACTCAGGAAAGTGCCATATGAACCCTTGACAAGATCCACAGATAGGGACCTCACACTTCAAAACAGGGTTTTTGTTAGATAGCCTTAGCTTCAACCCAGTGTGGGAGACCTGCATGGTCTGTTGTACATAATGTCACATTCCCAGCACTTGAAGATATTCTCCTTTGCTCTTGAATTTGTAGCAAAAAATTAGTGAGTCTAGGTTTGACTTTTTCAGTCTCATTTCTAATGGAGGCAACCAATAACCCTGATGACCTGCTTCTGTGCCATATGAGGCTCTACATAAAGCATAAGAGATCATGTAAACCCCACTTGCCGAATCTTTTCGTAAGTACACGGAAGACAAAGAAGAAACCATCAATAGAGCCTATAGGGAGCAAAGGAATGCAGCTTCATCCTTAGCCCCTCCTCGACCTCATGAATTCAGAGGGTTTAGTACCAGTTTAGTCTTCAAAAGAATCATTCAGTTACACAAGTGTTGAAGGCAAGTTTCTGGAAGAGAAACCCCACCTTTGCATCAAACTATCTTCGGGATTGCACACACAGGTAGCTAAGATAAGTTTTCCACAGGACCTGTGGTAGTTGTCCAGTAAATGGTGTAGCAAGCCTCACTCTTATCAGAACAAGAAGCATCATGTCTAAGATAGCAGTTGCATTATAAGTCTAAGGTTCAAGAGTGAGAATATTTGGTCTTTCCCATTTTCCTTCTTAACCTCTTGGGATCAGCCAGTGCAACATTATGGAGCTGGAACGTACACTGATGCAGGTTACCACACTATTGATGGTTATTTACTTTACATAGCTAAAGTATAGAATCCCCACACTGCTTAGAAGCAGGAGCAAGACACTTAACACTTCATTGTTCCCACTGAAGATAGGTTCTTGTATGAAAAACTCCTAGGTCACATCACAGGATGCAAGAATCATATGCTCTGCTCTCTTTACCGGACTGAGGATCATGATCCCGGGTTGCTAGCCAGCCAGTTGGGTGAGTGAGACTTCCTCCTTTCTAAGAATGACTCCTCTACTAAGAGGCGAAGGTTTATATTCTCATAGGAACAATTCAAATTTTAAAAGTAATTTGCATATTTCTAGCTATACAAACCCTAGTCCTTAAGGTTTCACTTCCACTGCACTCGCCCCACAAATCCCAGGCAAAATCAAAATAAGAGCTCGGTGCACCGACAGACCCGCACCTCTAGTGGCTACTGGATGGTGGCTGCCAAAACTTCGATAATTCCTCATTAGCCATTTCCAGTTTTCACCAGGTTTGTATAGCTAGGAAAAAATGTAAATTACTATCAAAATTTTGGATATTCCAAGGTTCACACACTAGTTTATAGTAAAATCTTTACACAATTTCAAATATATATAAAGGATAAAAGAAGAATTATCATTTTGGCATTTTATTACTTCAGAACATCGTATGAATTACGAAATCCATCTTGACAACTAACAATGTTGTTAAAAACATACAATACTCTTTCCATCCTGACTCATACAACTTTCTTTATGAAAACTCTCAGATATATGCAAATAAATATAAAATCTCTATGCCACTAAATAAAAATAACTTTGACTACTTTATACATTGTAACTGGAAGTAAAGCTGACATCACACACTTTGTGCCCTAGTTTGTAAAGATTTGCCATCCAATTTGAGTTCTTGCTAATGCTGGTGAATGTCACTCATGAGATTTTCACATTTACTAATAATCATTCACTAATTTTAATGTACTTGATTGAGCTTTAAAATGGTAAATGAAAATTAATGTAATTAAAATGGCTCCTTTGCTGAATATGCAATATGAAGTAAACATTAAACGGGGATTAAAAAAAGTCAATTTGGAGGACATGCTTTACAAATAATCAATAGTATATAAAGAAAAAAATGCTAGGCTTGTTAAACAACTAGCCTTCATGTACTAGAACAGACTTGGGCCACTTGATGCTCTGGCATTTATGGCTGCTGTTCTGAAAATAAACTCTTCAATTGATGCAACAACAAAAAAATTTCATATATTTGGAGGGTATTTAACACCACAAATTTGATACAATTTATATTTTTCATAGCTGTACAAGCCAGAGTCATTTAACAGGGGTTTTACTTTTGTTTTTTTACAGCCAAAAAAAAAAAAAAAAAAAAAAAAATTAGAATCGGTAGATTGCATCATGTAATGTTGGACAGCTAATGTGCATGACGGTACAGTATATGTTTGTCTCAAGCGTCTAGTCACATCACTCCTCTGGTTAGAGACTTGAGGGGTGACTGGGGCGGGACCTTTGACAAATGACTCTTGTTTGTAAAGATAGGAAAAATACAAATTGTATCAAATTTGTAGTTTATTCCTATGCAGATAACAAACTTCTTAGTCATTTAATTGGGAGTCTTCTTCCTTGGGAGAGAGGAATTCTCCGTGGAATAGGTCTGCCTTTTACCCTTAGATATAAAATTACTATAGTAATATTAGGAGGTCAAAGCGAATCCTTTGTGAAGAGTGCAGCTGCCTCGTACCCTTCTGTACCAATCCAAAGAGCTGTACCCGGGTTTAGTGATATGAACATGTGAATAAATATTAATATGTGCAATATATTATATATCAGGCAATCAACACAAGGCATCTTACCTGCATTAACGAGATTTTAAGCGAGGGCTTCAAGTTCGATCAAAATTGCTATTTTCCTTATGTTCGTAAACACCCTTATAATGCAAAGAAACTAATGCTTGCAATAGAAGCAGTTACTTGTCCCATGAGAACTTAAATTAGACTTGCTGTGCAGCAACAATGGATCCTATATGAATGTGTGTTTAAGATTTGGTGTGGGCAATCTATAAAGTAGTAGTTTGTCTCTTCCAGACTCGGGCTTACCCAGTGGTTTCTGCATAACGCTTGGGTTGCAGCAAGCTCACGTGCTAAAGGAGTGACCCATGGAAGTGCTTCCCCTGAGAACTTAGGATTTTATGTTTATTTCTCTCAACCAAAAAGAGATGGTATTTCTGGAAACCTTTTTGGAATGGCTAGTGCTCACCAACAAGTTGGAGATACTGCATCCTTTTTTAGATATTTATATACTGCTCTCACAGGTCATCAGATACTTCTTTGAGAGACAAGATCGTGAAAGTTGAATCTATCATCATCAACTGAGTTTTGGTCACAAATTCAGAAACAAATAACCAATATAGTTCTCTATCCTATGAAAGGAGACACCCAGTGAGATATACCTTGCAGTTCACTCAGTCTCTTGGTTGAAGCCAAGGCAAGGAGGAGGAAGACTGTCTTTCAGGGTGGGGTCTTTCTGTCTAAGGCTTTATGCATGGGTTCATAAGGGGCTTTCTTTAAAGCCCATAGGACCTTGGTCTCATCCCAGGAGGATGGTTTTAGTTCTCGAGGAGGACAAGACTGCTCGAAAATTATTATAGCCGAGACGTCCAGACCTTCCAGTTTGAAAACTTGGTTCAAGGCCAACCGGTAGCCTTTCACTGCAGCCACAGAAAGGGCCTTCTTGTTGCTTAGGAACACTGAAAAGTCTGCGATCAGGAAAATAGCGGCTTTGAGTGGAACAATATTCCCTCTATGACACCAATCACAGAAGATTTTCCACTTTACCTAGTAAACTGCTGCAAATGACTCGGAGGAATCCGGAAAGTTGCTTCATAGTTGATCTAGACAAGCCTTTCCTTCAGAGGGGACACTGGATAGTGTCCAACCTCTCCACTGCTGGTCACCTTGGGGCCAAACGCATTACTCTCTGACTCCCTTGGATATTCTGAATCTGTTTAGTGTCTGGCGAATCAGACAGAACAGTGGGAAGGCGTAAAAGTCTAGACCGCCCCACGGGTGTTGAAATGCGTCTTCCATCACTGCAGATTGGTCTGGGACTGGAGGGCAATACACTGGAAGTTTTTAATTCAGGTGGGTGGCGAACATGTCCAAAGAAGTGGAGCCCCTCAAAGTCACAAGAGGAAGCAATGATCTTTCTCTTCCCAGGAATAAATCTTGCCAAGAGAGAGAATGCCTGGGACTGTATCCATTTATAATTACTAATGCTAAATTGCATAGCAGGAGGCTATGCCGCTTGGTTTGAATATGTAGATCACTACCGTGGAGTAGTCACTCATCAATACCACCAAGTGACCTCTCAGAATTTGCAAAGTGAAGTATCGCTAGTTGCACCAATTTCATTTCAATGAAGATTATGTGGATGGAAGCTCTCGTCTTTTGACCATAGGCCCCAAATCTGTTCCTTTCCCATATGGGCGCCCCATCCTTGGCAAGACGCATCTGTGAACAGTAAGAACTGTGGGGGGAAGATCCTGAGGGGGTATTCCCACTAACAGGTTGGATCCTTCTCTCTGGTTACAGCTCGTTTTCCTTTTGCCTGCACATACACCGAATAGTCTAGCCTATTCTTTACATATTCTCCTGTCCTCATACACCTGACAATACTGAGATTAACAAACAATTCTTCATCACAAGTGGTTAACTACTCTAATGTAATCGGTGGCTACTTTCCTCTTAGTAAGGGTAAAAGGAACTCTTTAGCTATGGTAAGCAGCTCTTTGAGGAGGAAACTCCAAAATCAAACCATTGTTCTCTGGTCTTAGATAGTGTAAGAGCCTCTGTACTATGGTCTTTCACTGTCTTGGGGTAGAGTTCTCTGGTTTGAGGTTACACTCAGGCATACACTTCTATCTTATTCTTCCTCTTGTTTTTTTTTGGGGGGGGGGAAGTTTTTATAATTTATAAATGAAATATGTATTTTAATGTTGTTATTGTTAATTACTTTCTTCACTCGGCTATTTTCCCTGTTGAAGCCCTTGGGCTTATAGCATCCTGCTTTTCCAATTAGGGTTGTAGCTTAGCAAGTAATAATAATAACAGGTTCTCCTCCCTCAGCCACCACAGGAGGTCCGATATCATCTCTGGAGGTACGCTTAGCAAGGTTGCAGGATGATCTAAAGCTTGGGATCACTGGTTCTTCGGAGACCACTGTATTGAGAGTAGATGCAACCTCCCCAGGGGACAAGTTTCTCTGAGGGAAGTGACCTAATAACTTCTGCCACGTACAGGCAGGCAGGCAGGAGGTCACCTTTCAGGAAAGTTGCTGCCTAAGTCCTGAACTTCACTACTCTGTCTGCTGTAGGGAAGGTCTTAGCTTGCACCGAGTCCATGTCCATTCCCAGATACCTGATGGATTGCACAGATCCAGCAACACATCTTTCTGCTTTAGCAGGAGAGCTCTGGAATTTGCCAAGAGAATCCAGTCATGTAAGTATCTCAACAGCCTGATACCCAAGGCATGAGCCCAGGCTGAGACAAGGACTAAGACTTTGGTGAAGATTTGAGGGGCTGTAGATAGGCCAAAGCACAGCATCTTGAACAGTTTGTCTTGAAAGGGAAACCTTAGGTACTTTCTTTAGCTGGATGGATGGGTACCTGAAAGTAAGCATCTTTCAACTTGTGGTCAGAAAGTAGTCGTTCTTCCTGATGACCTGGAGAAAGGAGTCTCCATTTTGAACCTTGTCTGCAGGATAGAGAGGTCTATGACGAGTCTCAAATCACCCGCCAGCTTCTCTACCAGGAATAGATTGCTGAGGAAACCCATATAGTCGTGTAAGACTACTTCTATTGCATCCTTTAGGAGCTTGGTCACTTTCTTTGCCAGTAATAGACCTTTTGATGATCCTTCATATAGTAAGATCCAACTCCTGGTCAGAGGTGGTGGGCAGTCTGTGAAGGGGATCAAATACCCTGAACTGAGGAATTCTTCTGTCCAGGGGTCGTCCCCTAGGGGTTGCCACCTTTGCCAGTTCCTTTAGCTGGGGGGGGGGGGGGACAAGGGGGACAAGCCCGTCATAGTGTGAGCCCCTGCTGCCACGTCTTCTTCGACCGGAGGGATGACTTCTCCAAGGAAAGTTAGGACTAGAGTTCCTTCTCCTAGTTTTTAGTCCATCAGTGGGAGGGAGATGATGTTGCTGTTGGGTAGGTTGCCTAAAGGACAAGCTCTTAGTCTGCTTCTTAGGAGTGGGCAACCTCGGTGCCGCAGCTCTGTTGGCTACTTGGTTTTCCCTTGGTTTTCCCCTAGTCCTCCTAACTTCTCAATTGCTTCTGTACATCTGGCTGGATAGCATTCTTGGACGAAAATCTAGATATGGCAAGAGTAATAACACTCGACCTCCCAGCTTTAGGAAGCTAGGGAAGGGAGGCCTGCTTGGAGCATGAAGGTATTGCCAAATCTGCCCGAGGAGATGCATCCGAGGTGATCTGACTATCCTCAAAGTATAGAGATGACAAATCTGTAGACTCATCCCAGACACTCAGAGGAATTTCTTGTCTTGTCAAGGACCTCTAGGCGTACGAGGCAAGCCTTTCTCGGTAGGACAAATTGGAGACATAGTTAGGATCTTCCAACAAGGCAGCCTTGATATTGGGGGGAAATGACAACCTCAACTCTTAAGGTCGTTACGGGGATGAGGAGACACTTTTAACGAGAACATCTTGTCAGCATAATCAGAGTATAACACCCCACTCAGTGCACTCGTGGGGGTGAGGAGGATCTAGACAAGGCAGCATAGTCTGGAATAGAAGCATCGAGCGGATCTCGCTCAGGGAGAGCAACTGCTATAGACAGGGGATACGCGATAAGAACAGGTTCAATCTCGTAAAGCACTTAAACTTACACGGGGAGAAGTTTACAAATTAAGGTCCATCTTCCTCCATGGCAGAAACCTCAGAGGGATTCTGACACGCACAACTAGGATAGGCGAGAACATTCAATGCCACACCTAACTTGCGTTTCTTCTCAACCACTTGCTAAGGGAGAAGGAGGCAAACGATCTCTCTTGGCTCTCTCCCATTGGGAGGGAGACTACTCCCTACAATACTTGCATGGAGATTTTACCGAACATCTCTTTCCTGTACACATTGGACATATCAGGTGAGGATCCACATCTATCCTGCTCATGAAAGGGTGACCATTACTGGCCGGACAGGAATGCATCGAGGTTGACATAGTCGAAAAGGCACACTCTGAAATGCAAATAATTCACACGCAAGGGACCAATAATGTCTTAACACAAAGACACTAGCACAAGCAAAAAAAGGTGATGAGTGTAGGCAATGTGATTGTCTGATCGTAGGAGTGAAAGCAGGGACATCCTACTGCCTCCATAGCCAAAAGGGAAGTGATTAGACACTTGAGACAACCAAAAACCGTCAAGCGTACTCGCTGCCGAGCAGCATAGTGTAACACAATCTACCAATTCTCTTTTTTTTTTTTTTTTTTTCTTTTCAGTCCATAAGAAACAAAACCATTAGTAACCCTACTAAATGACTCAGAAGTTTGTATCCGCGTAGGAATAAATATTTACTACACTAGATTATTATTTCTTACAAACCCATTTATCATATATTGCCTTATTTCCTGACATACATCCCTGTCACACCATTCTAATTAAGGATTCCAGAGAGTTTTGGTATACTTAAATCTCATTAATCCAGACCATTTTCATTCAGTTCCCATGCTAATATTTTACTGTATTTTTAAATAGCAAGCTATAGTAAAATATTTCAAATAACTTAACATAGTATTTTATTCTTATTGAAATTATTCACTTCTGTACATATGTATACAGTATATAAAAAAAACTGCTGAAATTTACAAACTAACTGCACAAACATAAAAATTTTGAGTAGCTTATCTCTTAAAATTATTAAACGAAAAATATCACAAATTTTAAGTAATTTGTATTTTTCCTAACAGTACTTGCCTCGAACTACTTTCTTAGGAGTATCTGGGATCTCCTCCCATCCGACCAGAGTTTTGTGTAGTTTACCCTAGTCCCGTTTTCTATGAGGGATAACCTCGGGCGGAGTGATACGCGCCCTGAGGCTAACCCCGGGTCAGAGAGCATGCTTGCTCAGGTCTCGACCCACAGTAAGTTCTTGGCAGCTTAGGTTTCTAAGAAGTCCAGTAAGGCACTCGGGGAAGGAAGGGTGGGCCATTACCCGAAAGTAGTTAGAGGTAAGTACTGTTAGGAAAAATACAAATTACTTAAAATTTGTGATTTGTTCCAACACAGAGTACTTACCTTGAACTACTTTCTTCGGAGACTTATACTTTAGGAGGTGGGAGTGGCCTTCCAGACCTAGAGACCATGCTGAAGCATATCCTAAGAACCTAGATAGGAGGCTAGGCTCTGTTGACCCCAAAGAAACACGAGAAAAGAGGTAAAACTACTCAAAAAACTTATGTTAGTGTCTAAGTAACTCGCCTCTGCAAGAAATCCTAGGAGACATGTCAATCCAATAACAGTGTATCTTGAAGCAGGCTCGGGGCTATCAGAGTCAATTTTTGAGCGGAAACAGGGGAAGGAAGAACAAGAGGGTTAAGAAACGAACCTGTGTCTCTTGGACTTACTACCCGCGGTTATCACTGGGGCTATACAGTACCTTTAAACCGTTTGGAGCGCGGAAATGACGGTACCTATCGAGAACCCGTCCAGGGACTTCCTCAAATAGTCCTTCAAGAAGTGAGGTATGAAAGTTGACTGGTTAACTTAGGTGCCTGCTCAGTATCTGGCCCACTGCCATATTCTTCTCGAATGCCAACGACGTACTTAGGCCCCTAATGTCGTGGGGTCTGGGTTTGCCTGGCAGTGGGATTCCTGCGCTACTGTAGGCTCTGATAATCACCTGCCGCAGCCAGAAGGAGATAGTGTTTTTCGAGACTGGCTTCTTCACTAGGCCTGTGGAAACAAAAAGACTTTTGATCCCGGGTCGAAGTCTGGCTGTCTCCAAGTATTTCCTTATTGCCCTGACAGGGCACAGCCGCAAGTCCCTCGGGTTTTCCGACCGAGGAATTGCTGGCACTGAGTAGCCCTCAAACCTGGGATCCCACATGGCTGGATTCTGGGTCGTTGCTACGAAGGATGGTACGAACCTGAAGGTAGCTTCCGGCCAACCCTTCGAGTGTGAAACCTCGTAAGACAGTCCATGAATCTCCCCTATTCGTTTTGCGGAGGCCAACGCTAGCAGAAAAACTGTCCTTGTCCACGATGTCTTTTAGGGGTTCGAAGGGCGGTTCTGACAACATCTTCAGGACTCTGGCCACGTCCCACTGTGGTACCCTAACGGCTTGAGGGGGGCACGATTGCTCGAAACTCTTGATGAGCATCGAGATATGTCTAGAAGCACCCAGGTCGATGCCCTTCAGGAGGAAGACTTGGCCCATCGCAGCCGGGATGGACATGTTAACCACGTCCCTGAGATAGACCAGGAAGTCCGCTATTTCTGGGATAGAGGCCCTCAGTGGTTTGATGTTCTTAGAGACGCACCATTTAGTAAATGTGGCCCACTTAGCCTGGTAGACCGCTGCCGATGATCGTCTCAGGTAACCTGACATCCTTGCTGTGAAGGGCATCCCCTTGAGGGTGTTCGATCTGACGTGCCACCACTCCAGGACTTCTTTAGTCTCCGGGAAAACTGGGATCACCTTGTGGGGGGGGGTCTCTCTCTGGTTCCAGAGCTCTTTGAGATTCCATTGGACTCCCCTGAGTTTAAGTCTCCCCTGGGGGACCAGCTTCTCCAATGACAAGAGGTGGCCTATCAGTCTCTGCCAATCCTTCGCTCTCCTGGGCTGGTCCGACAGGAAGGGACGGAGGATCTGGTCTAAGTTGTCTAGTCTCTCCCCGGAAGGGAAGGCTCTCGCCAACCGGGAGTCTAGGACCATTCCGAGGTAGGTCATCCTGGTGGAGGGTATCAATTGGGACTTCTCCAGGTTGATGATGATACCCAGGACATTGCAGAACCGCAGTAGCTCCGCGCCTTGCTCCCTCAGTACTTCCCCTGAGGCTGAAAGTAACAACCAGTCGTCCAGGTACCGAATCAGGCGGATACAGATACCCTGTTCGTGTGCCCAGGCTGAGACCGTTGTGAAGACTCTCGTGAAGACCTGAGGTGCTGTTGACAACCCGAAGGGTCTTGAACTGCAACGTATGGGAACCCCATTTCACCCTTAGGTACTTCCTGCTGGAGGGATGAACTGGAATCTGGAAGTATGCGTCCTTGAGGTCTATGGACATCATGAAGTCCCCTTCCATTAAGGACGCTAGGACTGACTTCGGGATGTCCATCTTGAAGTCGGTCTTGTACACAAACTTGTTGAGGGCTGAGGTCTATGACCGGTCTCCATTCCCCTGTCGCTTTCTCCACCAGGAAAAGCCTGCTGTAGAACCCCGGGCCCGGATCCTTCTATCGCCCCTTTTGCCAGCATCACTGAGACCTCCTCTTGCGGGGCTGTCCTTCTCAAGGGGACTTTGGGAGCCAACCACTCTGCCTGTTGATCTGGCATTAGGGGTGGAGGTAACCTGTACCCTTCTTTCAGGACTGCTACGGTCCACGGGTCCGCCCCGTTGTCCTTCCATGCTTGCCAAGAATGTCTGAGGCATCCCCCCACCTGAGGCTTCGGCAGGAATAGGGGGCCTCTCCCCCTATCTTCTTCTAGAGCCGTGGCCTGACCGCTGCGTAGGAAGGCCTATACGAAGATTGAGCCGGGGCTGTTCCCCTACTGGAGGGCTGCAGTGGCTGCGACCAGGCTGTAGTAGGGGCGTCTCTCCTAGGCTGGCTAGGCGAAGCCCGAGGAGGGCGGGGAACGTCGGAGGTGGTTCTTCTGTGGGTGGGTCTTCTCGCCGGAGGGGGTCTGGAATCTCCCGTGTCCTTCAGTTTCCTGACCCTTTCTATTGTTTCTTCAGCCGCCTTCAGGGGGAAAATTGAATCGTCCCACAGGGGCAGGCTCCTCGGGGACCTCGCTTCCCTGTCGGGGAGACGCCTGGTGAGCTTATTGAGGACTGTGTCCCTCCTCCGCAGAACCCAGTTGGCGGCCTGTGCGAGGGACTGGTACGACAAGAACTTCAGGGCCTTACCTCCAGAGGTAATCAGCTCCTTCAGTAAGGCCTGGTTCTCCGGGATAATGAGGTCGTAGGAGGACTGGACGCCTACTAGGGTGGAAGCCCACCAATCCAGCCACGAAGACACGTTTACGAGGTCCTTAGCTATCTCCTCCATCATGGTCGCTTCTGACGGAGAGAAACAGACTGGTGCTGTAGAGGCCCTTTCTTCCGCTGCTCCTTGGCTCCACCGTACAAGCACCTGCATGATGTCCCTCTGGAAGGTAGAATTTGCTCTGAGACTTCAGACCCTGAAGCAGCTTGGGTCTTGGGGGCTTCGGCATGGTTGGCCACGATCTTATTCACGTGGGCCCTACCTAGCCTAACGTCCCTGGCTAACGGGAGTGCTAGAGAGGGTCTCTGCTGGACGGGGGCATCCACTAGTCTGCTGAGACTAGATTGCCAGAATTCTTCGGAGGAGGGCTCGGGCTCGTCCAACCTATGATGCCTCCTGATGAGCCCTATCACCCTCCTGTAGGCTGACACCTCCGCTGCCGAACCCTCTACATTGTCGTCCAGCCCCTCCATAGGGCGCCCTACTGCTTGGGACGGGGCTCCTCCGACAGAGGCCTCCGTAGGGGCCCCTCCGACAGAGGCCTCCGTAGGGGCCCCTCCGACAGAGGCCTCCGTAGGGGCCCCTCCGACAGAGGCCTCCGTACGGGGGGAAGGAGAAAACTTGGCCCGCTCCGACTCCTGTGGCTCTGGACGTAGGACGGGCATCGCTGTCAAGACGGGGGCCTCCGTCCTAGGTCTATCCTTCTTCGCGGAGGTCCAGGCATCTGCGGGCCTACTCGACGAGGGGAGTTGCTTCTCACGATCCTGCCGATTCGAAGATAACTTGGGGGTTGGGACGTGGCTGCCAGACCAAAGTGGCAACTCTCTCTGCTGGGTGGATGGAGCCGGAACCTTCACGGACTTATGCCTGTTCGCTGGGACCTGAAACGACGACTCCCTCCGTCGGTCGTATCTGCCGCAGGATGCGTACCTCTCCGTCGATCGAGTTCTAGGGTGCCAACTTGAGGAGCTCGGGACTGCTGACAGCTCGATGAGTTTGCTGCGTGGGATGACCACCCATTCTTACCCCGGGGAGCCACTTCTCCTATATTTTCTTCTGGGGGATCTGGATCGTCTAGCCACGTGGTGGGACCTGGAGCGGGAGCGACGTCTTCGAAGTTTCCTCCGGGCCTCGTCCTCCTAGGAGCAAGAAAAGACTTCGGCCGAAGAGCCCGAAAACTTGTAGGACCTCGCCGGCGGGCCCGACTCGCGTCGCGTTGTTGGGGGTCCACTCGACGCTCAATGGAAGACGGGGCCTGCAAGAAGACGTCCGGAAGTGTGTAGCTGAAGGCGCTGGAGGGGAGCGTGGGCGTTCTTCATTGGGGGACCAGGTTCCAAAGCCTTCTTCCATCCTCAACGGGGACCTGAAGGGTGTCTTCGGCGGTACCCACGCGAGGGAGTCTGATGGCGGCGAGTCTTCCCTCTCAACGGCACCCTCGGCTGTAGAAGTACCTGAAAAGCACACCCAAGAGGCGGGAGAAGAGGTAGAAACATTTTTACCCCACATAGGGTCATCTGAGGAAACGGGCCCTGCTTGCACCAGGGCTTCGTCCCCGCACATACTCCCGACCCTCCCTCAGGCCCCTCACTTGCCTGGGATGATGCCACAACCCCACTATCCTGCAACTCAGACTCCTGGGAAGGGCCACAGGCCAATTCCCCGCAACGGACTTACCTCGTCCCCTACTCTGGGTAGGGGAAGGTGGCAGGGAGGCTCGGTCTGACGACACGCCCGGCGAAGTAAGAGGAGAAGAGACGTTCGGTTTCTTAGGTGACCTCTTCGGCGCCTTCTTCTTTTTGATGCCGTAACGCACCCACTGCACTCCGTTCCAGGACACGCACTCTGTTCCAGGACACGCACTCCGGGCACGTGGCCGGAGGGGAACACACACTGCCCCTACACGACGAACACAAGGAGTGCGAGTCTACTTCGGGTTTCGACAGGAAAGCACCACACGATTTACCGGCCATAGGCCCAGGACAACGACTGGGATGCTCCATGACACACTAGTAACGCACAGCGAGACACAGGAACGCAGAGGGAAAGAATAAGCTAAAGCACAAAGGTACCATGTGGGGACCGCTTGAGACACAAAGGGAAGTCGGGGACACAAATGGTCGCACTGGGTTAGGAGAGCGTCAAGATGATATCGCGACGCGACCAGAAAACTTACTGGAGGTCGAGACCTGAGCAAGCATGCTCTCTGACCCGGGGTTAGCCGCAGGGCGCGTATCACTCCGCCTGAGGTTACCCCTCATAGAAAACGGGACTTGGGTAAACTACACAAAACTCTGGTCGGATGGGAGGAGATCCCAGATACTCCTAAGAAAGTAGTTCGAGGTAAGTACTCTGTGTTGGAACAATGAATAATTATGATTGAAAGGTACAGTGATACCCCATCCTACAAGTTTAATACGTGTAGTTTCCAAACCAATTTACAGCATATGTCAAAATTACACCCTATTAAATGACTGGTCATCCTTATACACTTCAAGATACTTACAATCAGCTATAATTACATAAAAAAGAGACCAGAGACCTACTTTAATAAATATTAATGTGAAGTACTTGAATACAGGGTTTGAATGAAATGAAAGTAATAATTGAGAGGGATGTACAGTACAGTAATACAGTATTTGATGCATTAACAAGGGACACTTTACCTTAAAGTTGATATTCTTCTGCCTACTGAAGACAAAAAAAAAGAGTGGAGTTGGAGGTGACCAACTAGATGTTAAAAAGGGATGACAACAATGTTGGATATGGACATGGCAGTTGTGAGGTTTCCTTGCTGTAAACCCCAATGTTAATAACAGTGGTTCTTTATAGCATTGAGGTTAGGTGAGGACTATAATATTCTTACATTTTTCAACTTTTACAAGGAAAATATCTGTACTGTGGTGGATACGGTTCCTTTTCTTCATTTCAAAAATTATCCTTTATAAGAGAACACATTATCAGTGATATTAGATAATTTGGCAAAGCATCCGCATATAGGATCTTGAAACTCAAAGATTATCATAGCTTTCATAAATAATAATAATGCTGCATTTAATCTTTGGAATCGGGGCATCTAGTTAAATATAAATAATGTTTCAACATTACATAGGCTTACAAGTGTCTACTGTTGATTAAATCCCACTTTCTCCGACATGACTTGACAGATTACTTGCCTCAATTCATGATACATGTCTTCCCTTCCCTTCACATTGCCTGTTAGTTTGCTTTTGGTTAAAGTGATATTACTTATGTGACTAATCCTATAACATTCCGCACATCAGAACCAAATATGATACACGAAATATGCGTGGCCTGAGACACTTCTGCCCACAACAAGATACACAAAATATGTTCATCCAAACAACACTACTATTCTCAATATGATACACAAAAGGAGTGTCCCTGTACAATACAGTAATGATGAGAAAGAATTGTAAGCTCACCTTCGTAAACCTCAATTAATGTGCCGAGCTAAGATGATAAAACACATCACAGCTAAAAAAAAATAAATAAAAAATTAACCACTAATAAGGCTGAACTGGAAGCAAAATTACTAAACGCTAATATATATTAATAAAGTGTAATTATAATTAATGCATACAACAAAAAGCAAAAATTATGTACTGTATTGTGTTGCACAGCCATCCAAGCCAAAGCTAAAAGAATACACAATGAACTGAGAATTGTAACAAAATCAAGAGTGATTTTAACTAACCCACTAGTCAATTTCACAAAAGATCCAAGAAGTTCAAAGTTGTCAGGGAGGAAAAATATAATTCATAAGAAATACTCAGTAATCAGAGGGGAAAAGCATTTTGACTATAACTCAATGCTTAATTATAAAAAGCAAATATTAATAGCAAAAAAATTGCATAAACAATTATTGAATGATAGTAGTATTTCAAAGGAAAACCTGAAAACATTCCAAGGAAGATCAATGACAATAACACCTTAATACTGTACTTGTATAGAAAGTGAGAGGGAAGCCATATTTTACAAGCAAACTTAACATCCACAATATAAGCTTCTAAGCTTCTCATTCTAACCACAAACATAAGATTGGTATGACAGGGATTTCTAAATCTGTGGAAATATGACAGTATATAGATCAATGAGAATATAACAAAAATACTAATTTACAGTAATGTACAGTGAATATTCATAAAAATTATTTGTAGAATACTATAATTAAGCTTTGGAATTATTTAATAAAAGTAGATCCATTTATAATATACTGAACCTTACATAATTCAAAATCTAGTAATAATTCATTATCTTCATTCATCTAGCCAATGTATTTCAGACAATAAAAAACATTCATGATATATACTGGCCTTATATGTTGACTTCCGATTATAATAATTTATTAATGTTAAATTTTACCACCTCTATTAACAAAACTGTAATCACAGAGAAGTCAAGGGCATGCAGAGAATACATAGAGTATCTGTCATTCATGAAATCAAAATGAGGACATTTTTAGCTATGATTCATTCTTTAACCATTGACATTTATAAGCAATCCTCATAGACTCTATAATAAATATTTAAGTTCTGCAGACCCTTATAAATACACATACCCTTTATTAATGAGTTACTAAAAACTATGACCTTTCATCATCTTTAATTTTTCACGTAACACCAGATGATGGCAGTGCACAAAGTTTACAGTATGTCAGAATGATAGTAAATTCTGAAAACAAAAGTCATATATTAAATAAAATGTGTAAAGCATAATAATTACCACTACTACTATATATACATATAATGGTACAATAAAAGAAACAAAGTAACCTAACATATGTATCATAAAACAAATTTTGGCATTCAATTGGAAAAAAGTACTGCTATACACTAAATATTTACTAAACTTTTGAGGAATGAAAAAAAAATAAACTACTTGATTGTTAATGACTTGTATTAAAGTTGATGCTGTTTGAAGGGCTATCTTTCCCAAAAGATACCCCCCAATTAAGCAGTAAATCATGATCTAAGTTCTAAGTGAACAGATCAAAAGAGATAGAAAAAACAAGAACCCTTTTCTAAATACATTATATGGCATTGAGCACCCACAAGAAGCATTTCCCTATGAACTGTAGATTCACTCGAAGTCTCTAAAGACACATTTATACGAGGCTACTTACGCAAGTTACAGCATCTAAGAAGAAATCTTTAATGAAGTTTCGATTTAAGTAAAACAAGAAGAACTGATGATTACTGGTAAAATAACAAAGATTAAGAATTATAATTTGATTAAGTCTGAGACGGATAGACTGATGAATAAACCTGTTAAACCTGAAGGTTCACATCATGTATCGTATTCCATTCATTACAAGGTGTAAACACAGTTAGCTAAGACATTAATCTTTTTCACACTTAAGACATAATTGTGAGCAATTTAACGACATTTAATCAGTACTACTGTATAACTTACAATTGAGAGAGAAAAAAATAAACCTATACTATACAGTACACTGTACTGATCAACATTGGGTGGAAAAAACTGTGCAATTGTAACTATAAAAAATGAGCTGCAAAACCAACAGCTGCAGTATTTATAGTTATAGGCATGGTGAGCACCAGTACCTAAGGAACCGTCATACTGTTAGTAACAAAACCTGACTAATCCATAAATACTCTACTACAAATTCTTGAAAATTTGGAATATTGTTACACCACTCACTGTTTCAGAAAGAATGCTTTTTACTCACACTAAAAATTTAAACAACAACATGAATACACATCTTTAGATAAAGCCTCAGTATTTACAGATAAAGCACATGATTTTGTGTAAATAAGGCAAATGACAAGCAAACCATTCTCATACGAAGTCTTACCTTCGACAAAATCTCATTGAGAAACTCTGCCCTAAATTAGAACCATTCTCTTATGATCTAAGATTCTTTCCATCACCAACAAACTCTAGTCTGAATGCGATGCAAGATATACATGTTTGAAAATTATGCAGTGGTAAGGGAAAATTTACACAAAACACTTGAAAAGAGTTTTTTGGGTGAAGTACAATACACTACAATATGGTCATTACTTATGGCAAGGTAAGTCTTTCAAATGTTATCATAATTGCCCAAAAAGTAAAGAAAAGAGGAAACTACAGAATTAAGTTTTGAAAAATCAGAGAGCATTTCAAGGAAATTACTGCCTGTCTAGAAAAACCCTGAAAATGTTATCTATTAAAGGACATTAATAAATGACATCAAATAAGGACAAATAATTTTAAAACAATTAAGAGGTTACTTGTTTGGTAAAAGATTTAGTATATCTGTTATTCAGAAATCTAACATAGATCACCAAACTGTTATTAATCTTGAATATCTCAAGAAAATCTTAGCAATAACAGTGTATTTTCCCTCAACTGGATATCATGCTCGTGAAACAACTTGAAGTTCATACTTCAAAAGGCTATTCAGACAAGTATAAAATGCACTCCAATGCATTAAACACTTGCAGTAATGTTACTATTACCATGAATTACTCCTTTCTCTATGAAAAATACAGATATGCTAGTAATATCTGCATCTATACTGTATATCTATATCATATATATTATTTAGTCCTTGTAAAACGTGTAGTAAAATTAAAATCTGAATAGCTACATAAATATAGATTAGAAAATTTAATAGAAGTAACATTATTTGAGCATTGTAGCTAACAGATAATACTTTTAAATATAGAGAAATAATTTCAAACAGTAAACCATTTGACATTTAATCAAAATAGCATTTTCTTTAATTTGGAATATTGTGCCTGGCATTCACAATTAAATTGCAAAAAAACAAGTAAATTTTTAAAATAACTTCTCTTGACACATTAATAGAAAAGTAATCTTTTGCCAGCACATAACAAAAACATTGATTACATTAACCATGAAAAGTATGAACACCCATGAATGACTCAACCTTCATGTTACTTGAATTGTACTCTGCAATTTATAACTTTCATTCATAGATAAGCATTGTTTTGCAAATGAGAATGATATGCTTAATTTATCATTTTCCAGACTATGAAACTAGAACTTCTTTATATTTCAAGTCATCTATGCATCTACAAAATGGGGAATTTTTGTTTCTCTAAGTCTCAATACTGATATGCATAAAGACGCACTATCATCCATCAGTTAGGTGTCCGAGACAGCACTTGGGAAAAAATATTTCATGACAGCCTTAAATTCCTGCGAGACCTAAAGTATGCCAGTAAATATTTTGAAAGCATCATAATTTACAGTACAAAAGTGTAATGTATTGGCAGTATTAAATAAAGCTTCAAAACATACTGGCAATGACTATATGACAGTCTCTTCCTACAGTTAAACCATATTGTTTTGAAACAAAAATTTCAAACCCTGAAAATAAAGTCAAATTTATCATATAAACTTTCAGAAGAACTTTAACATGAACAAGCTTTCATAAGAAGGACAAGTTCATATATATATATATAAAGAGCCCCTCTTGTGATCAACACAAGCTATTTACCATTTGTGTAATATTACAACAATGTTGCTAGTTCAGGAGAAAATCTTTGTATAGATTTGAAAGAGAAAATAATTTTGAAGCATGAATTGAATTAATATACCAGATTAATTCACTTATAAAACGAATAACGTAAATAATGGTCACAAAAGGATTGTGAAAATGGGTCTTACTCTGAAATATTTCCCCAAAATAATTATCCTAAATACTTAAATAACCATTGTCAAGTTTCCAAGGCTATTATTTTTAATTAAAAAAAAAAAAATAATTAAGTCTGCTGAATTTTATATACTGTATTAGTTCTAATATGAAACTGAACAACACGCATGAAAATATCATGTAATACTACAACAATGCTGCTAGTTCAGGAGAAAGTCTTTGTATAGATTTGGAAGAGAAAATAATTTTGAAGTGTGAATTGAATTAATATACTAGAATAATTCACTTATAAACTGAAAAATGTGAAGTGCAGTTGTCATGATACTGCATTATTATATTCTAGGTTGGAGACAAATATGCAATTATATTTAATGTATTGGAACTAAATTTTAGCTCTTCATTAATAAGACCCAAAAGCTAATCAAAGAAACCAATCATCTTTAGAAAACACCTTGTGCTGCCTTTGCATTTATCTCAGGCTGGCTGCCTGGGACTATGTGAGTGACGATTGATAGTTCGTTTCTGAGCCATAATTGGACATCCAGGATCATCATCTGGATTCTGATACTTACGAACCCTGCACGTTTGAGGAAGAGACAAAAGAGAAGGAGGAGGGGGTCAAATGACAACAGCTCCCGCTTCGGAGCGACTCTCGGGTAAAGACGTACAGTCCAACCAACGATTAGTACTTGGGTCAAAATATTCAACGTGTGCTATAGTAACCTGAAAAAAAAAATTATATTCAAAAGCAATTCCTATTTTCAGAAATATGAATAATTTTAATTCAGTATTGCACTATTATTTAGATCCTAAATAACCTAATTCATATGGGCATTTCATCTATATCATGAAATGAATTTAATTTTATTAATTATTTATGTTATAGAGATCTTGCATAAAAAAGCCTGAACTTTAATATAAAAATAAAATAAAAAATCAACATTAAATACCCCTTACTACCTCTCCATATTTTACTACCTAAAAAGTCTTTAATGTACATAGGGTGTGGTGATGAAAAGATTAAAAAAAAACAATTCACATCAAAGTGCCCACTGAAGAGGAGGAGAAGCGGGGAAGATCATCATCATCTCCCGCCTATTGACGTAAAGGGCCTGGGTTAGATTTTGCCAGTCATCTCTATCTCTATCTCGAGCTTTTAATTCAATACTTCATTCATCATCTCCTACTTCGTGCTTCATAGTCCTCAGCCATGTAGGCCTGGGTCTTCCAACTCTTCTTATGCCTTGTGGAGCCCAGCTGAACTTTGGTGAACTAATCTCTCTTGGGGAGTGCGAAGAGCATGCCCAAACCATCTCCATCTACCCCTCATCCTGATCTCATCCACATATGGCACTCGAGTAATCTCTCTTATAGTTTCATTTCTAATCCTGTCTTGCCATTTGACTCCCAATATCCTACTGTGGGCTTTGTTCTCAAATATACTAAATTTATTAGAGATTGTTTCATTGTCATACCATGACTTACATCCATAGAGTAACACCAATCTCTCTTAACTGATATATAGTCTGATTTTGTGTAATTTCAGGATATTTGATTTCCAAATTTTACTTAACCTAGCCATTGTTTTGCTTTTTTCAATCTTTCACTAAACTCTAATTCTAAAGACCCTGTATTGGAGATCATAGTTCTTAAATACTTAAATGATTCTACCTCATTAATCCTTTCCCCTTCCAATGATATTTCATCTTACATTGCATACTCAATTCTCATCATCTCTGTCTTTCTTCTATTTATCTTCAGCCCAACCTCGTGTGATGTTTCATGCATTCTTGTAAGCAAGCATTGCAAATTGTGGTGTTCTGCTAACAAGGACAGCATCATCAGCATACTCTAAGGTCTGCTAAATTCCTATCACCAATCCAGTCCAATCCTTCTCAACCATCTCTGATTGTTCTACGCATTACAAAATCCATGAGGAGGATAAACAACATAGGTGACAACACGTTCCTTTTGAGTACTCCGGTGTTCACTGGCAATTTATTGATAAGACTCCTTTACCATTAACTTTGCCCTTGCTATGCTCATGAACAGACTTGATCAAATTTACATATTTAAGAGGAATTCCATAATAATGCAGGACTCTCCACAAAATTGCCCGCACACTATCAAAGGCTTTTTCATAGTCCACAAATGCCATCAAAAGGGGATTTCTATATTCTACTCATTGCTGTACAACGTGTCCCAAAATGAAAATTTGGTCAGTACAACTACCTTTTCTAAATCCTGCTTGTTCATCTCTCAGCTTTTCATCAATCTTTCTTCCAGCCTCTTTAGAATAAGCATACTATATATTTTCATAACTGACGTAAGTGTTATGCCTCTGTATTTTTTTTTTCTTTCTGCCAACACTTGCTATTTTCACCAAAACTCTTAACTCCCATTCATCAAGTTTTGCCTCTTCATGCCACATTCTACAAAATAATCTTGTATGTAGTCTGGGAGTTACTTCATTTTTGGCCAGTATCATCTCAGCCATTATTATATCGTATCCTGGGGCTTTCCATCTCATATTTTTTTTAGGAAAGCTTTGACTTCAAACACACTTGAATTCATTCATGGACACATCAAGGTCTTCATCAGCTTCAGGAATATCAGCCAAATTATTCCTCACTAAAGTTTTCCATCCAATGTTTTCTTTCTTCATCTACTGTTGCCATAACAAAGCCATTTCTCTTTTTGATGGGTATACGCTCCTCCTTTGTCTCATTTTTATAGTATCCAGAGTATCATTTGATATCCATGGCTTTCTCCTTGTAACTGACATTCAATAAAAAAAAAAAAATTTCATTGAGCAGAATGTTTTATGAGAGAAATACATAAATATACCAAGGCACTTCCCCAATTTTGGGGGGTAGCCGACATCAACAATGAAACAAAACATGAAACAATTTGTATTTTTTCTGACTATATAAACCTGAGTCCTTGAGTAGTTGTATGCTTTCAGCTTGGCTGGAACATCGACTGTTAAAATTTATAAAAAGGTATTGGAAGTTACAGGCTGGTGATTGGGAAGCCTAAGGCTTGCAGAGTGTTTGAGGCAGGTAGTGAAACTTAAAGGACTCGGGCTTGTATAGTTAGGAAAAATACTTTTAAAATATGTGATTTGTTCCGTCACAAATAAAAACACTTGTCCTTTAATAGGAGACATTATTAGGAGGGAGAAAGCCTGGGATGTCAATACACTTGGACCTGATAGAGGTGCGGGAGTGTTGAGTCCTACCACCTTCCAACACTTGAGAATAGATTCTCATGGATTGGGCGAGGTTTTTGTCTGCTGATAGATGATTGAAAAAGAATCATATCCTCAGAAGAAAATGAAGTCAATGTATGGCCAATTAGGCATAATGTATCGTACATTCCATCCCTCCCCCTCACCTGCATCAAAGTCTGATCCAAGCAGTAACGGAACAACCGCTGCACCCCCACAGAGGGGAAGGAAGATAGTGAAAGGTCCACACGCTCCACCTCTAATCCTAAACTTACATTACTGCTGTTAACTTAAACAAGTTCCTTCTTGTCCTGTAGGGAACTAAGTAGGTAAGCTACATCAATTTGCTGAGCAGTTACCACAGTGTTAGAAATACAGTAATTTTTTTGGGGAAGATTATCATGTATGTCTTAAGAGCTTAAAATAATTGCTGTGATATGAATAACGATAGTAGTACAGTGTTTATAGTTATCATTATAATTAAGTTACAGTATATATGTAAAGGCTTAGTTATATACACTGTACAGTAGGTCTATTACATAAATGAATTGTGATTTCTAATGAATCTACTATGACGTGTATTTTTATTATGGCACAGGAATAATCTAATACAATGTAGGAAATATAAAAGGGTTTAGTAGGAATAGAACCATGCATACATGGAAGTTGGAAAGGAAGTGACGTCATTTAAAGAGATGCAATTCAGAAATTATGTTGCCTTAGTAAATAGGGTTTTTTTTTGTGAAAGTGTTTCCATCAAGTGAATAGGAATAATTTTAGTGACATCCCATGACATTATGCAAACGTAAAGTTCTTTTAATAAAATGATAATTACGAGATTATTTTGGGGATGAAGTTTAATGATTATCACGTAACAGCCATAAAGTACATACCCAAAGGCGGTATTTAGAAGTGAATTTGGCATAGCGGAAACACACTTCTTGGAAGTAAACTTGATATCAACAAAAACCTCCGGAAAACGAATCGAACGTTAATTTTATTTTCTCTTGTACATCTCCAATCTTGATATCAACAACTTTATTGTTTTTTAAATGCTTAAATTTGAATGATTGGCCTTGATTTTAGTGCTGTCTTTGACCGTGTTCATCATGAGGCCTTTGTTTTCAAAATGAAACAGTTGGAAGTAGGTGGGTTTTTTCTTAGCCTCATTACTGAATTGCAGAGTGGGCATCATAGCGAGCATAAGGATGTGATATCTGGTGTTACCCAGGTCAGGGTAGTGTTCTTGGCTCATTACTTTTTATACCATACTGGTATACCTCTGTTTATGTCAATTCAATGTATGTCTTTGTCAATTATGTGTTTTTTGTCAAAAATAATATATGGAGAAATAAAGTTTAAGCCATTTTATTTGCCTTTACGTCAGTCTGCCACAGATATTGAAGTTGTAATACAAAAAAAAAAAAAAAAACATTAAAAGCACGTAAATCATGTTACTGTAGAATAAATAAGAATAAAGGTGTATAAAAATCATATAATACACAACATTTACAGTAAATGTTAAAAGTATAATCATAAATCTTAAGAGAACAAAATATGAAAACATTTGTGACTGTTGTTGTTGTCATATTTTGTGGTCTTTGAGAACTTAAAAGTGTTTTCCAAATTATTTCCAATACTTACTGTTTGGCGGCATTGTCTCCATAAATTTCATCTATAGCTAGTATTATTAGTTATCATATGAAAACACACACACAGAGTCTCTCTCTCTCTCTCTCTCTCTCTCTCTCTCTCTATCTCTCTCTCTCTCTCTCTATCTCTCAATGAGGAATATTTACTTGAAAACTAACTATTCTGTGGTCACTTTTGCCTACTGAAACACTGGATACTAAATTTTCTTCTGTTGTTAGCACAATATCTGGTATGTTGTTTCCTCTGGTTGGTTTATCGACCCATTGATGGAAGAATTCATTGTTGTCAAATTCTAGTAGTCTATGTCCCTCTGTGTTTGATGTACTGTATAATTCATAGTGTCCCAGTTTACTGCTGCATTGAAGTCTCCCATTAGGACAGCTAGCTTATTGTTAACTTCGTGTCCAAGTTGTCTATCCAGCTTTGTCCTGTTCTTGTGTTTGATGTGCTGGTCTATATATTACTAGTATAGACATGTTTTTTTCCTATAGTGTTGATGTTTGCACCTGTTACTTCCCATTCGGTTTTTAATTTAATTTCTATGGGGTTTTGGTGATTTTTAACAAAGAGCATTACCCTTCCACCTTTTTTGGTAAGGCGATCCTTCTTGAAAAGCTTGAAACCTGGGATTTCAAATTCTCGGATAAAATCCTATGTTTTTTCTTGAATCCAGGTCTTGGTAATGACATCTAGTTCCTCACTAGCACTCATTGCCCTAAAGTTTTCCATTTTGTTTCTCGGCATTGAATTGTCACTGAGGAAATTTCCTCTTTTTTTCTCTTCCTCTGTGGCTTTGCTAGTTTCCCTGATTTACTAGTGTTTAAGTTTTATTTTTATCTGCATTATCCAAATTTTCTGCCAAATTTCCTCTAATTGTTGTTGGAGGATTTTTTAAGGGTCTAGTTTGTTCTTGGTCTACTGTGTCTAAGTAATTGTACAGGCTGAGATTAAGTTGGTTTCTGTATACTCTCTTGGCTTCTTCACTAAAGTGTACTCCGTCTCTTCAGTATAATTGTCTCTTGCCGTAGAATGTATCCAAAAGATCTATAAATTTTACTTTCTTTTTCTGGCATGTTGACTTAAGCCTTTTGTTTATCCTTATGGCCTTACTAAGGGTGAAGTAGCTGACATTGTGTCTTGGGAGAATACCTATAGCTATAGTATTGTTGATCTTATTTCTAGCTATTTGAACAGTTTTTTTTTCTAGCTATTTCCTATCTATAATAATGACATACATTTAGAATTAACTAGTAAAAGAGCTTTCCTGTACTTTCCTTTGAAAAAATCTTTATTCATTGTGAACTGATTATAGAAATTTTTTTAGAAATTTGTTTTGTCATATTTCTCTATTCTAAATAATAGTAAATCACTCTGATTATGTGTAAAAACACTTTTGGGCTCAAGCCATGTCGTCCTGATGGAAGGTTCCTATAGGTAGCTTTCTAGGGGATATTTGGCTACAGTGATATTCCCAGAGAATTGACCTTTAGGTCTCCAGAATTCTAACTCCTAGCATGAATATCCTTAAAATTTCTCTTAAGGATACCGCATAATATCAGGGGACGTATATCTTGATACGACACATAGCAATCTTCACCCCGAATAGCGTTTTCGCTTTGAGGGGAAGAGTGGCGAAAGACGGAAGGGGAGCCGTTACAGGTTACCCTTCCTCCCCTACTACTACGAGTATCCAAGATGACGCTCATTCCTATTTTTGTAGCAATTTCGCACAGTGGTGTTCCCTGTTGATCAAACGTTTTTGATCGCTTTTGTGAGGAATTAATATGCAATCTCCAGCTTCTTTTGCCTCTGGAAAGTTGAGTATTTATTCTTTACAGTGTATAATTTTTAGCTCCTGCTTCACAGTGAAATTAGAGTAATTTATTGTGTTAAGGAGCTAGGCCTGTCACCAGAGGCGCCATGGGCGCTGTCATTCGTTATGCATGTGTTATTTAGTTAGCAGAACGACTTTTCCGGTTGTAATAGCATTAATAAATTATGAAAGCTATTTAGGCACAACTATACTAGTAAAGATATAGATTTTATGCATAATTTCCTCTTCCTTTTGTCGATCGTATACGTTAGTGTTTCGGCGATTTAGGTAACCGAGATCTCGTCTCACGCTAGGCTACCTAGCCTTGCGCTGTAGTATACTTTCAGACATTATCCCCGTTAACCTCGTGTATCATTGTTTAAATTCAACGGGAGATAGTACATCTCCTAGAATTATATAACTTGATACTTGTCTCCTGTGGAGATTTAAGGGTAATCCTTCCCTCTGAGTGCCGCCGTAGGCGACAACCCTATCTGGTCTTGCCATAGAGTAGTTCACTCCGGCTTGACTAGGCTAGGGTTTTCTGTCTCCCACCTTTACCGGCGAGATCCCGGCTTTGGTTTTCGACAGAACCTCAGAGTATTCAGTCTTTCTGCTGACGGCAGAGCAGCAGGGCCGGCAGAGCAGCAGGGTGAGTAGTCACTCCCCTGCCAGCTTACAGCTGCCGGCATAAGAGGCTAAGCCTCTCTTGGCCGCACCTGAAGTGGTAGTATGATGCCCCCACCTTCTCCCCTGTGGTCTAAAAGACTAGTCCTGCTTCCTAGGCTGAAGAATAGATATTCTTCTGCCGCCTAGGATGTCGCCGATACTGAAACATTGTTTCACTCTTGTGTGGAAGTGGCGGCTACCCTGCTGCCTTCTTCTAAACTTGTTAGATTCGGCAGACCCTAGGCTGAAGAACAGATATTCTTCTGCCGCCTAGGATGGCGCCGATATTGAAACATTGTTTCACTCGAGTGTAGAAGTGGCGGCAATCCTACCAACAGTGAACAACACATTTCATTCATAAGTTACGATAACATCGTTGTCATTACAACACACTTGTGAGGGCACAAAGAGCAATAGAACTGCTGTTAACAGTAACAAAAGTGTATTCTGTATTGGAATGATACATGGAAACTGTAAGTCAACTACAGTTATTGGGAAAACTGCAAAAAGTCACATCTTCTTTAAACTCCCATCATTCACAACAAACTGCTAACCACAAACTAGAAGAAAAAAACACAGCTACTCAGCATACTGGTTTAGGGGCTGGGCTTCCCTGCCACTATAAATCTTAACAGCTGAAGTTCTAGCCAAGCTAAAAGCATACTCCCATTAAAGGAACAAATGAGATGGAGCAAAATATAATTGGCATAAGTTTCAAATTATTGCTGCCAAAAAGTAGAGTAACTACTGCTGGTATATCACCAGTGATGTCTGTCCATTTAGAATAGTTAAATTTTTCTGCCAATGAGCAATAAAGCCCTTTGTTGAAATGTTAGTGTTCATAGTTTTGAGTGTGTGAAACAGTAGTTAAATAAAATCATGCACTTACCTGTGCTCGGTAAAAGTCATTAACTTCACTAGTTTGATCCCCACCAATAACATACAGCAGGGAATTTGTGGCAGCTACTGCTGGGCTTGCCCGACCAACTGACATGGGTGGACATTCAAACCATTTGTTCTGTTGGATAGAAATGATATTCTGAGTATGACGGTAACTACAGAGCAGCTATAAGACATAATTCTATCATACCATAGAAAATTAAGGTTATTCAAAAGTATTCAACCATTATGAAAAAACAAATTTTAATACTGAAATTAGTTTCAATAGATATAGTCTTCATGCTAATATCACTGAAGCCTTTGGTTCCCTAACCTCTGAATAATAAACTGAAAACATTGGGGGTAAATAAAAATTTCAAGTTTATAAGCAGAATGTGGTTACAATCTCAGAATCTCGACAGTTTTTTATTAAATCTCAAAACACTTTCTCCTTGTTCCATAGATGTCAAAATATTAAAGAAATATATATACAGTAAATAGGAAAACCATAAATTGGTGGAAGAACATTCCAAACTAATATAAAGATTGTTTATTTTGAATCTTACAACCTTGACTTTGACTAAGGTGTGCACCCGAGTATTGTTTCAAGTATAAAATTTCTTTACATTGGCAATTAATGATAGTTGCTCAACTGTCATGGGGAGCGTGCAATGTAATCTTTACATGGATGTCTTTGCAATATACTACTCATCAAACAATATTCAGCACCTACAAAGAATTCTAAATAAATCCATTAAAAAATACAGGTTTGGGCTGTTGGTTTCATACAGTCTGCAGAAAAAGAAATACAAGTTATGTTTTACATGAGTGGTAGCTGAAAACAAAACCAAGATATAAACATCACATTAGGCGATGCTCATATCCGATTTCAAGAAAAGGTAAAATTATTTGGACTAATATTCAATACTCGCCTGAATAGGAAAGCACATAATATCTTTCATCAAATCTAAATGTAATGATGATCTCTACCTAATGATGAAGTTTTCTCGGAATAAATAATAGAGCCCAATATATGGATCAGGATCTAAAGCTACTTCAGTCTTTAGATCCTATAAACACTCAAGACCTGAGACTTGGTAGTCGAGCCTTTAAATCTTCCCCCAATATGTCAGTTTTATGTGAAAGTGGGGAAGCCACCTTTGTCCTTACACCAAGATTTTGTAACCCAGCGAATTTCATTGAAGATCCTATCCACTAGTTCTCCAATGAAGAAGTCCTCCAATCAAAGTGATACATTTATAAATAACCATGAACCACCATTCCCCGTAAGAGCAAATAAGCTACTACAATCTACAAACATCAGAATGAACCTTATTCGACTATCTTTCTTCTGTCTTGGATCATAAGGAAAACAAGAATATGCTCTCATCTTTTTTAGTTATCAAAAAAATATAACTACAGTATACTCCTAGTCATCATAAACAACATGCCTTGGAACATATTCAAAGGAAAGGACCTCATTATGCTATACATACATACATACATATATATATATATATATATATATATATATATATATATATATATATATATATATATATATATATAAATATATATATATATATATATATATATATATATATATATATATATATATATATACACATATATATATATATATATATATATATATATATATATATATATATATATATATATATATATACATATATACATACATACATACTGTATATATATACATACATACATATATATATATGAAAAATTTTAAGTAATTTTTATTTTTCCTAACATACTTACCGAAGAATTACCTCTTCGGAGGGTCCTTGATCCTCTCTCAAATTCGACCAAGATTTCCCGCGCAACCCCCCTATCTCGCTCCCGATAGTTACTACCCCCGCCGCCAGGATAATTCCTTCGGCCCGGATTAGGGCAGGTCACTGCTTTTCCCGGGTCAGGACATCATTAAGTTCTCCGTTAAGCCCGACTTGGCAATGGAAGAATGGCACTCGGGGACGGAAGGGAGGGCCATTACTTCAGAGGTAATTCTTCGGTAAGTATGTTAGGAAAAATAAAAATTACTTAAAATTTTTCATTTGTTCCGACACGAATACTTTACCTCGAATTACCTCTTCGGAGACTTACACTTTAGGAGGCGGGAGAGCCATTCTGCCACTTGGTTAGGCACATGGTGCCCGGAGGGCTACGTAATGCGGGGGTACAGAGAGCGGATAGGGGGTAGCAGTGGAAAACTTACGCTTATAATTTAAGTCTTACCTCTTGACATGTTCTCTACTGAATCTTCTCCTGAAGAAGTAGGGATGAGTCTATTCACTTGTTGGGGACGTCTTCCAGCCTGCCACTACACAGCTTGGAGGGCGGCGATGACTGTCCCAATGGAGAATCCATCCAAAGACTTTCTTGAGTAGTCTTTGAGGTAGTGGGCCGTGAAGGTCGACTGGTGTGACCAAGTGCCGGCCTGCAGGATCTGGCCCACTGCCATATTTCTCTCAAAGGCCAAGGACGTGCTCAGGCCTCTGATGTCATGGGGACGGGGAGTGCCTGGTACCGCCACCTTGTCTTCTTCATAAGCCCTAGTGATGACTTGTCTCAGCCAGAAGGAAATAGTGTTCTTGGACACTTGCTTCTTATTAACGCCTGAAGAGACGAAGAGGTTCTTGGCACCTGGACGGAGATGGGCCGTCCTTTCCAGGTACTTCCTGATCGTCCTGACCGGGCATAACTTCAGGTCGTCCGTATTACCTGTCTTGGGAATGGCCGGAACAGAGAAACCTTCGAACCTCGGGTCCCAGACTGCTGGGTTCTGAGTTTTAGCTACAAAGGAGGGTACGAACTTGAAAGATACCTCCTTCCACCCTTTGGAGTGTGCCACGTCGTAGGAGAGACCGTGGATCTCACCTACCCTCTTAGCCGAAGCTAAGGCTAGCAAGAAGAACTGTCTTGAGGGTGAGATCTTTGTCCCCGATATCTCTGAGCGGTTCAAAGGGAGGAAGACACAACATTTTCAGGACCTTGGCCAGGTCCCATCTAGGCACTCTCCTGGCTTGGGGAGGACAGGATTGTTCGAAACTTCTAATCAGCATCCCTATGTGTCTTGATGTCCCTAGGTCGATGCCTTTCAGGAGAAAGACTTGGCCTAAGGCTGCTCGCACTCCTTTAATAGCTGTGATTGACATTCCTATTTTATCCCTAAGATACACTAGAAAATCAGCTATGTCAGGGACCGAGGCTTCGAGAGGTCTTATTTGTTTTGTCGCGCACCATTTCGTAAAGGCGGCCCACTTCGCCTGGTAGACTACGTTAGAGGATTTTCTTAGATATAGGGACATCCTCTTAGCTGTGGAGGAGGAGAACCCCTCCTTCCTCAGGAGTCGCTCGATAGTCTCCAGGCGTGAAGGCGAAGAGAGAGAGGGTTGTCGTGGAACCTGAGGAAGTGCGGTTGACTTAGTAGATCTGACCTGGGGGGCAGAGGCCATGGCGGATGGCTTGCCAGGTCTTTCAGATCCGCGAACCACTCTCTCTCCGGCCACCAGGGCGCTACCAAAGTCATCTTTAGGTTTTGGGCGGTTCTTACTCTGTTGAGCACTTGTCTTAGCAGCGTGAAGGGGGGAAAGGCATAAACGTCCAGGTTGTCCCACCTGTGCTGGAAGGCGTCTTCTAGGTCTGCTCCTTCGTCTGGTACCGGGGAGCAATAAACCGGTAACTTGGCGTTGAGCTTTGTTGCGAATAGGTCTATCACCGGGGAGCCCCAGCGTTGAAGGATGAGTCTGGCTACCGCTGGTTGTAGGGACCATTCCGTCCCTACTATCTGACCTACCCTGCTGAGGCCGTCGGCTAGCACGTTCTTTTTCCCGGGGATGAACCTTGCTAGCAGTGTTACCTGGTGTTCGTCCGCCCAGTGCAAGATGTCTACAGTGAGGTCGCACAGTTCCTTCGACTTCATGCCCCCTTGTTTCTTGATGTAGGCTACCACCGTGGCGTTGTCGCACATTAGGGCCACGGTGTTTCCCTTCAACCGACTTGCAAAGTGCAGACATGCCTTTTGTACTGCTTTTAGCTCTAGGACGTTGATGTGGTGATGCTTTTCGGTCTCTGACCAGGTCCCGCTTGCTGTTTCCTCCCTCAGGTGGGCTCCCCACCCTAGGCTGGAGGCGTCCGTGAACAGGAGAAACTCGGGAGGACAGGACCCGAGGGGCATCCCCTTGAGGGAGTTCGCCCGGCATCTCCACCATTTCAAGGCTGTTTCCGTGTGCGGAAGGACTGGGATCGATGTTTTCTGAGAGCCTGTCTGGGACCATAGAGCCTTGAGGTTCCATTGTACGGGTCTGAGACGTAACTTCCCTTGGGGAACTAGCTTCTCTAATGAGACCAGATGGCCTATCAGCCTCTGCCAGTCTTTCGCTTTCCTGGGAAGCCCCGACAGGAACGGCTGAATGATCTTGACGAGGTTCTGTATCCTGTCTTCCTAGGGGAAGGCCTTCCCCTGCACGGTGTCCAACGTCATCCCCAAGTACCCCATTTTGTTGGACGGCGTTAGGTTCGATTTCTCCAGGTTGATAATGACTCCCAGACTCCTGCAGAAACGGAGGAGGTCCTTTCCTTGTTCTTCCAAGAGGGCCTTTGAACTGGAAAGGAGCAACCAGTCGTCTAGGTACCTGATGAGGCGGATACCTCGTTCGTGAGCCCATACTGAGACTGTCGCGAAGACCCTCGTGAACACCTGAGGGGCCGTCGACAGTCCGAAGCAGAGGGTCCGGAACTGCAGGATCTGGGAGCCCCATTTTACCCGGAGGAACTTCCGACTCGACGGGTGGACTGGAATTTGGAAGTACGCATCCTTGAGGTCGACCGTCATCATAAAATCTTTCTCCCTCAAGGACATCAGGACGGATTTTGGGGTGTCCATCTTGAAGTCCGTCTTCTTGACGAACCTGTTGAGGGCCGACAGGTCTATCACCGGTCTCCACCCCCCCGTTGCTTTCTCCACCAGGAACAGGCGGCTGTAGAAGCCTGGCCCTGGGAGAAGGACTTCTTCCATGGCTCCCTTTTCCAACATGGAGGAAACTTCTTTTTGTAGGGTAGCCCTTTTCAACGGGTCCCTGGGAGCTAACCATTCTGTTTGGGTGGCTGGGATCAGAGGGGGTGAGTCCGCTATGAAGGGGATCCTGTAGCCTTCTTTCAGGACGGACACCGTCCAAGCATCCGCCCCATACGTTTTCCATGCTTGCCAATGGGGTCTGAGGCATCCCCCAACCAAAGGCTTGGGCGGGAGTAGGGGGCCTCTCCCTCTACCTTCTCCTAGAGGGGCGGCCTGATCTGCCCCTCTTCGAGGCGGAGTAACCCGACCTGAAGGAGTTGGCAGAAGTTGTAGTTCCCCTGCGGGAGGGCTGAGGAGATGATGACCAGGAAGAGGAGTGGGCGTCCCTCCTTGAAGAGCTGGGAACCGCTTGAGGGGTCACGGTCCTATCCGAGACTGACCTCTTATACGGAGGTCTCCTGGAGGACGATTGCTTAGGGACGTTGACTTCTCTCCTCTTGGACACCTTCTCCATCAGTTCTTCCAATTCCTTCAAAGGAAACAGGAACTCTCCTCCTAGGGGTAGGGTGCGAATGGCTCGCGCCTGTCTGTCTGGGATCTTCCTTGCTACCCTGGAAAGCACTGTGTCCCTCTTCCGGAGGACCCAGTTGGCCGTCAGGGAGAGAGCCTGGTATGCCATAAATTTTAGCGCTTTCCCCCCGGAAGTGATAATGTCCGACAGGAGACTCTGTTGTTCCGGGTCGTCGGGGTCTGTGGAGGCCTGTACATTCACTAACGTGGAGGCCCACCAGTCCAGCCATGAAGAGACGTTAATCATGTCCCTCGACATCTCCTCCATCATGCCTGCTTCAGAAGCCGAGAAGGACACAGGGGCTGAGCTGGCCCTTTCGTCCGAGCCGCCTTGTCCTAGGACATCCACGGCTGAGTCCACTCTACAGGGGCCCGGGCGGCGTCCTTCTGGGATATAAATTTTGGCCTGTAGTTTCAGACCCTGGAGGAGTTTGGAGGAACTCTGGGACCTGGGGGCCTCCGCAGTGCTGGCCACCAAGTTATCTATGTACTCCTGGCCGAGTACTAGGTCTGGGGCGAGGGGCAGGGCCAGAGAGGACTTCGGCAGGACGTCCCGATGTGTGTACCTCAAGAGGCTCGACCTCCAGGTATTGACCTTCGGCACCTCGGGTTCAGGAATCCCATGGGTCCTCCTGATGCGGGCTACCACCCTTCTGTAGGCGGAGTCCTCCGACGGGGAAACCTCGCCTCCGTCGACCGAGGTATCGGCTTGGCTGGGGGGAGCCGTGCTTGGGAGGTAGACTGGCCTCTCCCTACCAGGTCCCAGGGAGGCCGTCCCGCAACCGTAGGGCGCACCGTACACGGTCGGGTCTCGCCGTGTGGCGGGTGCCACCGACCCCGGGAGGCCTTTCGACTGGGCCAAGGCTCTGGACGCGGAGGACACGGTCCCGGTGGGAAGACCCGAACCCGGCAACCGGTCCTTCCCGCTCGTCGTCCGACCCGGTTGGGCTGGTTCGGTCGGGCTGTCCTCTCGGAAGCGCGCTTCCTCCCGACGGGTTGGGTGAACCGAAGGCCTCGAGGACTTGTGCCTGAGAGTGAGGTCCTTCTTGCGTGGCCGGTCGAGCGGTTCCAAGTTGTATGTAGGCAGTGACAACTTGGAGGCTCGATCACTGGACCGAGAGTCTGGCGAGCGGTGCTTCTTGGAGTCTCCTGGGGGCACGTAAAACCATTCGCCGCCGCCGGGAGAGACCTCCCTCTTGTACCTACGGGAGTGAGAGCGTGGGCGCCTCCTACCGTGCCGCGACCTCGACCTAGAGCGAGAACGATCGCTATCGGTCCGCGCTCTCTTACGGTGCCGTCTTTCCCTGCGTTCTCCCTCGGAGGATGAGCCTACTTCCGAAGAGTCCGAGGGTGCCACGTTCTTCCCGTAACGACTGCTAGAGTGATGCGCAGGGGAGGCCCTTCGCCGCCGATCGTCCGAGACAGGGTGCTGGAGAAAGTCCTCGGGAACTGCCGTGGATACCGAGGGTACTGAGACCACTCTGCCCCTACTAGAAGGCCATGGACCCAGGGATACGTCCATCCTCAGCGGAGACCTCCCTGGAGTCTTCGGTAATTTCCAACCGAAGGAGTCGCTACTCGGGCGACGAATTCTCGAGTGGTTCTCTTCTGGCGGGGGGAAACCCGACGCACCGGCCCACGAGGGCGGGGGGGAGACCGAGAACGCCACACTGTCCCATACCCGGTCATCCGAGGAAGCGTGCTCCCCTGCCACGTGGCCCGATCCGCCCGAAACACTCGCGGCCCTTCCGTTTACTCCCGAGGGGCCAGCCCTTGGTTCCTCCGTCACACTGGGTTCACTTGGGAGGACACTATGGGTCACAATTACACTGGGGGCTTGCTGGCCACTCCTCTGCGAAGGAGACGGAGAGGCCGAGGCTTCGTCGGACCGATCACTGACCGACTGTAAGGAAGACACGCCATTCACTTTCTTTGGGGAACGCTTAGATGACTTCTTTTTCTTAGTACCATAACGTACCCACTGAATTCCGTCCCAATTCACGCACTCGGGACATGTGTCCGAGGAGGAACAAACTTTACCCCTGCACGTGGAACAAAGGGAATGCGGGTCCACCTCTGGTTTAGAGAGGAAAGCCCCACACGACTTTCCTGCTCTAGGACCAGGACAACGACGCACGTTCTCCATCGTTCGCACACGAAGGTCAACACTAACGAGTTACCGAAAAGCCTGGATAACACAAGGGAAACGGACTGAGGACACTTTGCGAAAACGCACTATCGCAGAAAAAACACAAGTCCGTACACTGGGAACACGTGGGAACACAACGCGCCAAAGGATCGAAAGATTTAAAACGAAAGAGTGAGATGCTTCGGATCTCACGACCAAGAACTTAATGATGTCCTGACCCGGGAAAAGCAGTGACCTGCCCTAATCCGGGCCGAAGGAATTATCCTGGCGGCGGGGGTAGTAACTATCGGGAGCGAGATAGGGGGGTAGCGCGGGAAATCTTGGTCGAATTTGAGAGAGGATCAAGGACCCTCCGAAGAGGTAATTCGAGGTAAAGTATTCGTGTCGGAACAAATATATATATATATATATATATATATATATATATATATATATATATATATATTACAATTAAAGTGCTCCTTAATAAAATCTATTCCCAAGTGGTGAATGTTGAAATATGATGGATTCCTGCCCATGTTAGGGTTATTGGTAATGAAAAGGCAGATGTTGCCTCAAATTTAGCAATAGATCTACCACAATAAGATATTAAACTACCTGCAAAGGATTATATAACTATCATAAAGCATTTAATAGTATGAAAATGGCAAACAATGTGGAATAATGAACTGAAAAACTATCAATTAAAATGAAGACCATCGTTTCTCCTTGGGAATCATCATGCCCGAAAGATGAGAGGACGGGTGTAACTTTAGCAAGATTGTTTATTGGTCATACAAAATTGACCCATGGCTTTTTAATGGGTAGCGAGTGTGACACTGTTTTAACCAGAGATTTATGTTTTGGTCAGAAAACTTTATTTTAGACATTTTATCTGATTCTGAGTATTTTTCTATTTCAAAGATTTTAATGTATCTAAGAAACAAAGCGCTAATAGATAAAATCTAAATATCCATTTCTCATAGGTTTCAATTTCTATCTATATTTTATAGGATTTGATTTATAAATTTTATCTCCTGAATTTACCTGAGCCTCTCTGTAGGAGTCAATTTTGACTCATTGAGCTGGTAAATCTCTATCCCTTTAATAATAATTCAAGAGAAAAAATCCAGCTAGGTTTTGGTCAAAGATTGCATAACACCTTTATTTATTACAGTTGGCAGCATTTTGGGAACAAACCGAGCTTCAATGAAAATCCCTTTCTTTCTGGAAGCTTCACTACACATGCCGTGCCTAACTACTTATATGGAAATGTCGATTAGCTCCGCCTATGCACAGGTATACAACAACAAACACCTATCTTCAAAATTTTGCCATAACAATGATGAAGAGAAGCAGCTAGTCTTTTTGTGACATTCTCAAGCCTAAAGTCACCATACCAACGACATTTCAGCAACTGAAGATAACTCGCCATCTCTCCCTTCAAATATATTATTGCTCTACTTTTCCAGCCCGCTCCCCTTATTTATCAATATCTTGTATCAATTTAGTAATTAAAAGTGAAGGAGCTGCAATATTGATTTTCTCTGTAAATAAGTTTGTGAATAAATGGTGTTTCTATTTATATTGATTTCCTATACACTATTTCAATTGCTATTGTTAAATCTTTTTTGTTTAGATTGGAACAATTCTATCATAACAGCATCCTACTTATACACTCGGAAGTTTTATTTACCTCCAAATGTACTTGATCATCATACGCTAATTTCAAGGCTTGCAAGGACTTACTTGTTGTCTTGGTATAGGAAAACTTATATGCCTAGAAGCCACTTTGAGATAAGGGTTGTAACTTATAAAAAGATGTACTTAAGCTGAAGCATGAGGTGAAGATTTGGTAGGTCTGCCTAATGCAGATAAATCTCAAAAAACCCTTCGAATTTGGATTAATGGGGATGTGATATCAAGAGTTTGAAAGGTCAATGGTGAAAAACAATCATTCCTTTGGATGAAAGAAAACTGACAAGGTCATCTCCATTGACAACTTTGTGAATGATAAATTATGAGTTGGAGACATTTAGGACTGATCTCCAACCACTAGACACTTCAGGCTTAAAAGTCACTCATGAACAGCAGAGGCAAGGGACAACGACAATGCCTTGGAGTCTTACCATATACTGTATACATATGATCAACACCCAAGACCAGGAAATTTCTGTAAGTAGTAAAATCGATGGCGCATGGTGCTTCTCAGCCGGCATGCAGCGAGCATCACTCTGAGCACACTCAACAACAGGAGACAAAGCAGCAGTGAGGGGATCAGCTTTTAATGGAGGATCTCCTACCTCACAATGGAGGGCAAAAGAATCCTCATCTTCAGGATAAACCTGGAGAATTACAGTCATGGTTTTGTCAGCCAGTCTTGAGGCAAACCCAATGACAAAGGCTAGGATAGGAATTTCTGTAGTCAAAAGAGGACATCTAGACTTCCAAGACCCCAAAGTAGTCAAAATAGAACAAACAATCTCGTTTAGATTTTTTCTAATAGCATCCATGAAATCTCTCCCATTGGGAGGATGACCCCTCCCTACAAACCACACAAGAGGATTCTGAGAAGCATCAATGTACAAACTACACAAGGAGATTCTAAGGAGCATCAATGTGAAAACCATACAAGGGCATTCTAAGAAGCATCGGTGTCCCCTGCACGTTGGACACAAAGGATGAGAAGCAACTAACACACGACTCATGATAGTCCCACATGGATGTTCGTCTACACCAGGACAAGTCCTCATAATACACTTGCTTCACAGTCATTTTAAAAGAAGAGAGGAAAACAATTACACAAAAGCAATGAAACTTCAAGGGCCAACGACGGACATCTGAACACACTCAAAGCCGGAAATAGTGGTACAGTACCCCACTTCAAGCCAAAGCTTGTCGACCAGACACAGAGACAAGTAAGACATACCTTGTCAGTTGCCAGATTCTCGATGATTCTTCATCGGCCATACCACCTTGCACACTAGAGTACAGTAGGGTCCCGAATTATGCGAGAATTTGGTCGATCAATGACCTCGTATAAATGGAAAATCGCATACTGTATTTCGAAACACACAACTAACAGAAATAATTCCATTGGGGCCATGGCAACCAGCAACTTGCCTATTCAAACGTGTTTACAACCCATTTCCAATACTTTCTAAGTACTATACTGTATTTTTTTATAATATCAAATTGTTCTTATAAATAAATCAAACATTTAATATACTTTGAAGTTCTAATAACTTGAAAAAAGGTTCAAATTACAACCAGGATGGGTGTCAACACCGTATATTTCCCGTTATAACACGACCCAAATTAGACAAATTTAAATGTTTGTCATATCTATTGTATAAGACAACTGGTGAATAGCAAAACCATCACTCTATAGACTAGCTTTTGTTGTATCATTTAAAATCCAGAATTATCAAAATAAAGGCGATTTTATATCATGCGTTTCCTAAACACACCAAAAAGCACAATAAAAAAGACACCCAATATTTTGTTTATGTTTATCTCTGACCATAACGAAGAAACAGACACATTTACACATCTGTGTATAGGTTAGTTTTTGCATCGACAGCAATCTTACCAAGTATTGATTATATGTTGATTTTGATATTACCAATGTTCTACTTAATTTTTCTTAGAACTTCCAAATAAATGAAATGAATGCCATTTATATAATGTTTTTCTTTATGACGCCGCCTGAAACAGAAACCTTCCATTCATTTACTGTACTCTCCATCTTCGATCACAATAAACAAACGAAGGCATTAAAGACGCATGATCAAAGTGATAAATAATGATATTAAAAGCTTTTAGTAAATATGTTATTACAATTATTATTTACCGTATCTATATAAATTCCTACATACGTAGCAAAGCAGGAAAACTATTTTTTTTTTTTTTTTGCGTTTAATCAACAATAACAAACTGCCGCTAGTGACTAATTTACGATAATTCTAAATGGTTACTAAAGATGATTGTCCATTCCATATCCAAAATTCTTTTCCTAACTTCAGTTATAAGTCAACTTGTAACCCACCTCAATTATGAAACCATCTAAAAAAAGAAGCAAATATTAGGCCGGTCTTTAAAGTTATCAAACAAGTAAGTTACTACTATAACGTTCGATGTCACAGAGATGGTGCGAGATTGGAGAAAGTAAGGAAAATTGAATCATGATTGATTATCAATATTGTATAACAAACTTTGTGAAGCAACAAAGATTTCATTTGTTAGTGAGATAGAGAGGGGTAAGAAATGAGATGTAGTGAAAACTAGCCCATAGAGAGAGAGAGAGAGAGAGAGAGAGAGAGAGAGAGAGAGAGAGAGAGAGAGAGAGAGAGAGAGAGAGTTTTAAATGTACTAAACAAAATATGATAGGTTATAACACATTGGTGCTTATGTAATATGATATTTTCATTAATAAAATAAATTTTTGAACATACTTACCCGGTAGTTATATATATAGCTTACGTCCCTGACGTCAACGGCAGAAAATTCGAAACTCGGGCCAACCGCCAGTTGGATAGCCAGGTGTACCACCCCTGCACCCTAGCGAGGTACCTGAGAACCATTCCAGTGACCCTCATATATTCCATGCCTCTAGTCTCTTAGAGGGGAGGAGGGTGGGACTAAAATTTATTTTATTAATGAAAATATCATTTTTAAACACAAGACTTACCCGGTAGTTATATATATAGCTGATTAACACCTTTGGTGGAGGGTTAGAGACAGCTAGCATATCTGGAATTCTACTTAAGAGTTAATTCAAACAAAACTTGAGGGTTCGTACCTGATAAGGAACCTGACTTCAATGATACTCTGCCTCATTATGTCTGCTAGCCTTATGAGATCCAGCGATCCTCCCAGGGGGCTGAAGATCTCGAAGGGACTGTCAAACCGGTGTCAAAACCTCATCATGACAGAACCTCCTCCAATAACCAGTTCCGGGTGCTCTCAAGGAACAAACATGACCACCTGACAAAATCAATGATTGTGGAAGACTGACACAATCTCCACAAACAACCATAAAAAAACAATTAAAAGTACCAAGAGAAGAAAAGGTTATTGGGATTATGGGAACATAGTGGTGGATCCTTCACCCACTATTGCACTCGCTACTACGAATGGACCCAGTGTGTAACAGTCCTCGTAACAAGTCTGAACACCTTTCAAATAATATGACGCGAACACGTATTTGCTCCTCCAGAAGGTCGTGTCCATTATGCTTTGTAGAGATCTGTTCTGCCTGAATGCTGCCGACGTTGCCACTGCTCTGACTTCATGAGACTTGACCTTTAAAAGTCTAAAGTCTGATTCATTACAATGAATATGAGCTTCCTTAATCAAAAGCCTGACAAAATATGACAAGGCATTTTTAGACATCTGTAAAGAGGGCTTTTTGACTGAACACCACAAAGATTCAGACTTGCCTCTTAAGTCTTTTGTTCTCTCCAAGTAGCATCTCAGAGCTCTAACTGGGCATAAGACTCTTTCTACCTCATCTCCAACCAGATCCGTAAGATTTGGAATTTCGAATGCTTTGGGCCAAGGCTGAGAAGGGCATTCGTTTTTGGCAAGAAAGCCTAATTGTAAGGAACAGACAGCTTTACCATTACGAAATCCAACGTTTTTGCTAAACGCATGAATCTCACTCACTCTTTTGGCTGTCGCAAGACTGACCAAAAATAAAGCCTTCATAGTGAGGTCTTTCAAGGAAAATGAACCCAGCGCCTCAAACCTGTCGCTCATGAGATACTTCAAAACAATATCCAGATTCCAGGCTGGAGAATCTTGGTTCCGTCGTTTTGAAGTCTCGAAAGACTTGAGAAGCTCTTGCAGATCCTTATTGCCAGAGAGGTCAAGGTTTATATGCCTAAACACAGTAGCTAACATACTCCTATAGCCTTTAATAGTAGAGGAGGAGAAATTGCACTTCCTTCGAAGATATAGCAGGAAATCGCAATTTGAGCTACAGAGGTACTGGATGAGGAAAAGAGTTGATTCTACATACTCTCTGAAAACCTGTCACTTAGATTGATAGACTTTGATGGTTGAAGTCCTTCTTGCTCTTGCAATAGCTTGAGCTGCCTCCTTCGAAAAGCCCCTAGATCTAGCGAGTCTTTCGATAGTCTGAAGGCAGTCAGCTGAAGAGCGTGGAGATTTTGATGCAATCTTTCCAAGTGGGGTTGTCTGAGTAGATCTACTCTTAGAGGAAGAATTCTTGGGGTGTCTATCACCCATTCCAGTACCTCTGTGAACCATTCTCTTGACGGCCAATAGGGAGCCACTAGGGTCATCCTGGTTCCTTTGGATGTCACAAACTTCTGTACTACTTTGTACAGGATCTTGTAAGATGGGAAGGCGTAGAGATCTAGATTGGACCAGTCCAACAGAAAAGCGTCTATGTGGACTGCTTCTGGATCCAGAACAGGGGAGCAATACGCCTCTAACCTCTTCGTCTTCGAGGTTGCGTAAAGGTCTATGCAAGGGCGACCCCAAAGACGCCACAGGCTCTTGCACACATGAAGGTTGAGGGTCCACTCTGTTGGAAGGATCTGATTCCGTCTGCTGAGACTGTCTGCCATTACGTTTTTCTCCCCTTGAATGAATCTCGTCAGAAGTATAACGTTCCTGTCTCTTGCCCACACCAGGAGATTCTTTGACGTCTCGTACAGAGATATCGAGTGTGTTCCCCCTTGCTTTGAGATGTATGCCAATGCTGTCGTGTTGTCCGCATTGACCTGAACTACTTTTTTGGTGACTAATTCCTCGAAACTTTTGAGGGCTACAAGAACTGCCAACAACTCCTTGTGCTTGATATGCAAGGATTTTTGGGGCTCTGACCATAGACCCGAGACTTCTAACTTGCTTAGGATTGCTCCCCATCCTGTGTCCGAGGCGTCGGAGCATAACACAAGGTCTGGGCTCTTTATTGACAAGTCGAGACCTTCCTGGAACTTGTCTGGTTCTTCCCACCACCGAAGGCAGTCTTTGATGGGGTTCGTGATAGGAATGGACATCGTTTCTAAGTCCCTCTCCTTGTCCCAATGGCTGTTGAGATGGAACTGGAGAGGACGAAGATTCAGTCTTCCCAGTGGGACGAATTGTTTCAAGGAGGAGAGGGTTCCTACCAGACTCATCCATTTCCTTGCTGAACAAACTTTCTTGCTTTGAAATGATCTTAGTTTCAACTTGGCTTCCTCTATCCTTAAGGGAGATGGAAAAGCCCGAAAAATCTGACTCCGTATCGTCATCCCCAAATATAAAATCTCTTGAGATGGAACCAAGAGAGACTTTTCCTTGTTTACAAGGAGACCCAGTTCTTTCGCAAGGTCCAAGGTTGTCTGAAGATCCTTCAGGCAGTGAACGCAAGTGCGCGCTCTGAGAAGCCAGTCGTCGAGATACAGGGAGGCTCTTATGCCCCTTGAATGTAGGATCTTTGCTACATTCAGCATGAGCTTCGTAAAGATCTGAGGTGCTGTGCAAAGGCTGAAGCATAGGGCTCTGAATTGGAAGACATCTCTCATGAAAACGAACCTTAGGTAGGGTATGAAGCTCGGATGGATGGGGATGTGGAAGTAGGCGTCCTGAAGGTCTAATGAGACCATCCAGTCGTTCCTCCTTACTGCTGCTAGCACTGACTTCGAAGTTTCCATGGTGAACTTCGTTTTGATGATGAACTTGTTCAGCGCACTCACGTCCAGAACTGGACGCCATCCCCCCCCCCCCCCCCCCCCCCCCCCCCCGAGTTCTTGGGTACCAGGAATAGGCAGTTGTAGAAACCCAGTGAACGAATATCCTGAACCTTCTCTATGGCCCCCTTTTCTAACATAAGAGACACTTGGTTCGAAAGAGCTTGTCTCTTTGCCTCCTCTCTGTATCTGGGAGAGAGATCCACAGGAACTAAGACCAGGGGAGGGCTCCCTAGAAAGAGGATCTAGTAACCCTCCTTCAAGATCTGAATAGACCATTGGTCTGCTCCTCTCTTCTCCCACGCTTGCCAGAATTTGAGTAGTCTGGCACCTACTGCCTGAAGGTGAAAGCAGTCAGACTCTGCTTCGCCCTGCTCTGAAACCTCTTCTCTTACTCCTCCTAGCATCAGGTCTGAAACTACCCCTGCTGGAAGATCTCCCTCAAAAGGGCTGGGAAAACTTGGGAAAAGTATCTTCCTTAGGCTTGCGGCTGGTAAAAGAGGGAGGAAGAGCCTTTCTAGCAGTCTTGGAGACAAGATCCTGAGTAGCCTTCTGAGCTAAAGCTGCAGAAATCTCCCTGATAAGTTCTTGTGGGAACAGCAATGGAGAAAGAGGCGCATATAAAAGTTCGGACTTCTGGAAGGGAGTCACCCCCGCTGAAAGAAAAGAGCATAGTTGATCTCTTTTCTTAAGGATGCCTGCTGCAAGTTCGTTAGAGCCATCCCTCACGGCTTTTGTCCATGCACGACATCAAATGGACCAGGGCAGAGGTATCCCCCTCTTTAAAAGTCTCAACTTTTTTACCCAAAGCCCCAAGTGTCCAGTCTAAAAAGTTAAAAACTTCAAAGGCTCGAAAAATTCCCTTACGAAGGTGGTCCATCTCTGAAGGTAGACCAAAAAATCTTGGTCTTCTCATGGCCGACCGACGAGGAGCGGTCTACGAGGCTTGAGAAATCTCCCTGGGCAGAGGCAGGAATCCCCAAGCCGAGAACTTCTCCTGTCTCGTACCAGATGCTCGACCTCAAAGCCAGTCTAGCTGGAGGAAAGGAAAAAGACGTCTTTCCTAAGGCCTTCTTAGACTGTAACCAGTCACCCATTAATTTAAGAGCTCTCTTGGACGAACGCGACAGTACCATCTTAGTAAAGCGAGCTTTCTTAGAGGCTTTCCCGAGAGTAAACTCATGACGTTGGCGAGCGCGGAGCTACGTATAGGCACAAAAAAGTCTGAAAACTCTGCCGTAAAAACTTTCATTAGTTTTTTAAGATCGGCAGAATGACGGAAATAAACAGAGTCCTCGTCCTCTGAAACGTCATCAAACTCCATAGGAGAAAGCTGGCCTTCTACATCCTTCTCTTGCAACGTTCCTTCGGGAGCAGTAGGGTTAAGAGCGGTTTCAATTTCAGAAAAATCCTGAGTGCCAACCGCAATAGAAATAGGCTCATTGCGAATAGTAACAGGCGGCAGAGTCGCGTGCGGCTCATCCGAACGCTCGCGATCAGCTCGATCGGAGACGAGAAGTTCCTGTACATGAACCATATCGATGTCTTGAAAAGAATGAGCCTCCTCATCGTAATCTAAACTAACATCCGAAATATGACAAGGGATAGGACGTTCAGGATCATATTCAGAAACAAGCTTGCCGTCAACTGCTGACAAGCGTTCGGTACTACGAACCGCTTGTTGTTCAGCGACTCGTTCAACTGTAATCCTCCCGGAAACACGACCTGAAGGACGCTCACTAAAATAATTGGCGGAGAGAGAAACTTCCTGAATGAGAGGACGTTTGACAGCCTGCTTGTAAGGACGTTCGACAGCCCGTTCCGAAGGAGGATCGGCCGCCTGTTCTGTAGGAAGTCCAGGATCCTGAATCGAAGGATGTTCGAAAGACTTAAACAAAGAACGAACATAAGCCTGTATTACAGGACGTTCGGTAACCCGTTTGCAAGGACGTTCAATAACCTGTTTAACCAGGACGTCCGACGTCTTTCTTAGAAGAACGCACGGGCACACTGTCTCGTTCGCGTTCAATAAAAGAACTGTGAACTGCGGACTTAGGAGAACGATCACGATCACCTCCTAAAGGCCGTTCGTAGCGGCTAGCAGGAACCTTAGATCCCCAATTACGAGGGCGTCCGGAAACACGTCCTGGCTCGCTGCTCCGATAACGACCGCTGATATGAGATTTGTCGCTACGCTGGTATGATTGCATAAAGGACAAGAGCCTGCTTTGCATGTCTTGAATTGCAAGGTTAGGATCCGAACGTTGTGAAATCGGTGATGAAATCACAACATTCTCCTCATCGCTAACCGGAACAGAGCACCTAGAAGGCGAAAACCAGTCTGAAGGCTGCTTGGGAGCTTGGAATGAGGTACAGTGAGCCCTCGCTACTTCGCGGTTCGACCATTGCGGACTTTTTTCATTAAACACGGCATCCGATTTCATCAGCAAACAACTATTTTTGGGGGAAACATCATTTTATTCTAGAAAATTGCTACTTTTTAAATAGTTAATTGCACATTAAGAAAGCATGTACTTTTGTTTTTAAATTTCGGGTGTGTTTTAAAAATCAAGTATTGTTGACTTCTTTTTGTTTTACATTTGGCTGTGATCAGATCAGCTGACGTCTAGCTGCCGGTCTCAAGAATATGCACGTACAAAGTATTGTTTATACCATTTCTTAACTTATTCAAACCATCTATACAGTTGATATTACATAAGCACCAATGTGTTATAACCTATCATATTTTTTTGTTTATTACATTTAAAACAACTCTCTCTCTCTCTCTCTCTCTCTCTCTCTCTCTCTCTCTCTCTCTCTCTCTGTGTGTGTGTGTGTGTGGGGGTTACTTTTCGCTACCTCTCATTCCTTACCTCTATCTCACTAACAAATGAAATCTTTGTTGCTTCACAAAGTTTCATTTATATTGAAAATCAATCATGATTCAATTTTCCTTACTTTCTCCAATCTCGCACTATGTCACATCGAACGTTATAGCGGTAACTTAATTGTTCGACAACTTTAAAAATCGGCCTAGTACTTGCTTCCTCTCTTACTTTTTTTTTTTAGATGGTTTCATAATTGAGGGGGGTACAAGTTGACTTATAACTGAAGTTAGGAAAAGTATTTTGGATATGGAATGGAGAATCATCTTTAGTAACAGTTTAGAATTATCGTAAATTATCATTCAGTCATTAGCGGCAGTTTGTTATTGTTGATTAAACGCCAAAAAAAAAAAAAAGAAAAAAAATTGTTTTCCTGCTTTGCTACGTATGTAGGATTTTATATGGATACGGTAAATAATATTTGTAATAACATATTTACTAAAAGCTTTTAATATCATTATTTATAACTTTCATCATGCGCGTTTAATGCCTTCGTTTGTTTATTACGATCGAAGATGGAGCGTACAGTAAACGAATGGAAGGTTCCGTTTCAGGCGGCGTCATAAAAAAAAACATCATATAAATGGCATTCATTTCATTTATTTGGAAGTCCTAAGAAAAATTAAGTAAAACATTGGTAATAACAAAATCAACATATAATCAATACTTGGTAAGATTGCTGTCGATGCAAAAACTAACCTATACACAGATGTGTAAATGCGTCTGTTTCTTCATTGTGATCAGAGATAAACGTAAACAAAACATTGGTTGTCATTTTTTATCGTGCTTTTTGGCGTGTTTAGGAAACGCATGATATAAAATCACCTTCAATATTTGTGCCTGTTTTAGTTTAGGGTACTGTAGTACATGCATTAAGTGTTCTGTACATTAAAGGGTAGTTTGTTAACAGTACTATGTAAAGGGAAGGTTTTAAAAGTCTGAATATACATGTTAAATAAATACGTAAATATGGTGTCCCTACTTCGCGGATTTTCAGCCATCGCGGCCGGGTTTGGAACCTATCTACCGCGATAAATGAGGGTTTACTGTAAAGCCTGGTCCTGAGTGCACAGAAGGATCCTTGGAAACGTCTAGCGTTCTAAAAGGACGTTTGATCGAGGGACTTTCAAAAGGCTCTGGAGTACAGTATCCCAGTTACTACATCCAGGTTTTGAACTAGCAGGACGTCGCTAGGCCTTATCATAGGACCTATTAAGAGGTCTGGAAGCGAGCTTCCAGCCTCTTTTAGGCAAGGGGTCGTCCGAAGACGACGAAAAAACACTTAACCTCATCTTTCCAATGGTGACGGCGAACGTCCTGGGAGGCGCCCACAGGTACGTTCGAGGGGACGTCTGCTCGTTTGATAAATCCTCTCGTCTCATTTCGCCTTTCGACATTCCTTCTCCCAGGGGTTGGGGAGTTTGGAAGAGGTCTAGGACTAGGACGACGACAGACACGAGCAGGCGCACCCTCCACTGCACCTAACTTCACTGCACTTGCACCTTCACCTTTTAATAGTCGCACATCGGACACCAACTGTGTCCTGTCCGCAGCCAAAGATTCAACTTTAGCGCCAAGAGCTTGAATCGCCACTAACATATCTTTTAGTGAAGGTTCATTAGCAATTGCAATAGTGGGATCGGGATCAACCACTACAGGTGAAGGAATAGGATTAATGACATGGGAAGAGGAAATATCTCTAGATGAGCGAGAAGAACTACGCCTCAATCTATCCCTTTTGAGTTTACGTCTGTATCTATCAAACTCAATCCATTCATGCTCTGACAGAAAAACACATTCGTCACAGCGATCACCAAATCACACTCTTTACCTCTACATGCAGCACAGAGAGAATGGGGGTCAAGAGAGGCTTTAGCCATACGGGTCTTACACCCACTAGTCGCACATAACCTAAAAGTTATGGGGGGGGTGGCCATTTTGAAAATTTAAGAGAATTCAGACAAGCAAAGGTAAAAAATCATCTAATCCAAACAAAATCAAGAAATATCCAAAGCGAGATCAAAAACAAGCGGGAGTCAATAACCAAAGATTTGTACTCCACCAAAAAAACGATCAGTGATGACGGAGTAAAATTCACGTGTCGCCACTAGCTACGGCAGGGAATATATGAGGGTCACTGGAATGGTTCCCAGGTACCTAGCTAGGGTGCAGGGGTGGTACACCTGGCTATCCAACTGGCGGTTGGCGCGAGTTTCGAATTTTCTGCCGTTGACGTCGGGGACGTAAGCTATATATATAACTACCGGGTAAGTCTTGTATTTAAAAATCAACTGTATAGATGGTTTGAATATGCTGAGAAATGGTATAAACAATACTTTGTTACTGTATTCGTACGCGCATATTATTGAGAGCAGCAGCTAGACATCTTCTGATCTGATCACAGCCAAAACTAAAACAAAAAGAAGTTATCAATACTCAATTTTTAAAACACACCCGAAATTTAAAAACAAAAGTACACGTTTTCTTAATGTGCAATTAACTATTTAAAGAGTAGCAATTTTCTAGAATGAAATGTTTCCTAAAAAATAGTGGATTGCTGATGAAATCGGATGCCGTATTTTAAGCTACGGTTGAAATGGAAGAATACAAGGTATAATTTTTTCGTTGAGAGAGAGAGAGAGAGAGAGGAGAGAGAGAGAGAGAGAGAGAATCAGCTGTTGTAATCGAATGCCTTGTTTTTGTTTCTCGTACCACCTGAAGCGAGAAATTGATCGCCACAACTAACAATAATCATGTTAATTTCATTCTTAAACTCAGGTTGCCACATGTGAAGTAAAATTTTATTTCTTACATAGAGAGAGAGAGAGAGAGAGAGAGATTTTCTGGCACAAATCTCTCTCTCTCTCTCTCTCTCTCTGAGAGAATTTTTTTTATAATTATATCATGTACTATACAAAACAAATCTTTGTAAAGCAAATCTATACTGTTTAAAATATGAAAAAATATCATTAACACTATTATTGAAATTATCGAAAGATTAGAGAAAGATAAAGATTGCCGAGAACATAACCACAATTCTGTTTACATTTTGTCAGCTGGACTCGCACAGTTAAAGTTGATTTCATTGTTGATGTGGAATTTTATCCTTAAATAGGCTATTTATTATGAATTATGTTAATAAGATGTAAGGTTAATATTGTTTTGTAACATTTAGTATCAACTACCGTATTTAGGACTACCAATATACAGGTACTTGAAAAAAAAAAAACAATAGATTTGATACATTTTGTAGTGTATGACTCGCAGACTTTGAACAGCTTCGCAGATACAGAAAATTAAATCTTTAAAAATAGCGACCGCATAAATGAGGAATCGTATAATTCGAACACGCATAATTCGGGACAGTACTGTATATGTATATTCAATAAACAAGGTTTTTTACGTAAGAGCAAAATATCTTTTGTTTCCTTAAAAAGTCAATATTTAATACCAAACACAATTTAAATTTTTACTTTGCTTACATCTACGGGCTTTAAGCACAACATTCAATTTCGTCAGCTGACCTCTAGTTTAGCCAACTACATAACATATACAGTAAAGTATATACTGAAAGAAGTCTAAACTAGTTTATCCTGGTTTTTTATGGTAATTGAACTTCATTTAATAATTTTTCATTTCTATATTATCAATTTAATATGACAAATTCGGAGATAATTTGTATTTTTCCTAACCATACAAACCTTAGCTATTTACATTGGGTTTACTTACGGCGTAGCTGAAAATGACGAGCCATAGATATTTAACGAGGGTTAACTACCCCCGCGCTAGTTAGCAAGGGGGTAGGGGAAGGGTAGCTTGCTACCCTTCCCCCCCCACACACCCGTGAATTGTCTCACTTCACTTAGAGGTAGGACTTGTCTTGGGGGACAGGGCTGGCGGGCAAATATGTGTAAATAGCTAAGGTTTGTATGGTTAGGAAAAATACAAATTATCTCCGAATTTGTCATTTGTTCCGTAACCGAAATACAAACCACGCTATTTACATTGGGTGACTTACTCCTTAGGAAGGGTGGAAAGTCCCCAGCCTTACTAGCTTTGGCTTTACCCGGGGACTCAGAATCGAGTGAGTAGCACTCGAGAAAAGGAGTCCCTGCACCTCACAAGTTCCTTGCTCCGCAAGGAACGTGTGGCCTACATAAGTTTGTGTGTGGAGGAAGAGTGTGACTCGTCCTATGAAGTTGACCTGGAGTCCTTTAGATGGAATCCTAGGCTAGGACGTTCCCAATACCACCTCGTCAGGGTATGGGGACGCGACAGTATTGACTTAATACTAGGAACACAAGGGAGGCATGGTTTACCTGCAGAGGTTGAGGTCAGCTATGCAGAGACCAGGATGCTGCTTTCCCCAAGAGAGGGGAGGATGAAGAAAGAAGTAAGGGCCAGACATACTCTTTCATTCACGCAGACTAAAACCGGGTAACAATGCACTCAACCTTCTGCTACTTGTCCACCAAGCAGCCTGGGGTTAGACCAGCTGTTGTGCAGCCACCACGGGGAAAGGTATCGAGGCTCCTGTGGGTCACGTCCTGCAGGTAGTGGGCTGTGAAGGTCGTTTGACGCTTCCAGACCCCAGCTTGTAGTACCAGCATCACAGAGAAGTTTCTCTTAAAGGCCAGGGACATAGCGATGCCCCTGACGTCGTGTGCCCTAGGGCGACGTGACGGAGGAGGGTCAGGATTCAAGGCGTGATGGATAACCCTTCGAATCCAAGCCGAGATGGTGTTCTTGGTGACCCTCCTCTTCGTCCTTCCTCTGCTTACAAACAACGCTTGCACGCGGGGACGAACTGCAGCTGTCCTCTTCAAGTAACGCCTCAGACTCCTCACTGGGCATAATAGCAGATGGTCTGGGTCACTTGTTACAGAACGTTGACTCGTGACCCTGAAGGAGTCGAACCGTGGGTCCGGCACTCCAGGGTTCTGAGTCTTGGCAACAAACTCAGGGACGAACCTGAACGTTACCTCCCCCCATCCCCTTGAATGGGCGATGTCGTATGAGAGACCATGAAGTTCACTAACTCGTTTGGCAGAGGCCAATGCGAGTAGGAAACCCGTCTTCCAAGTCAGGTGGCGATCAGAAGCCTGGCGAATGGTTCGAACGGAGGTCTCTTCAGAGCCCTGAGAACCCGAACCACGTTCCATGGAGGAGGTCTCACTTCCGACTGAGGACAGGTAAGCTTATAGCTACGTATGAGTAAAGAGAGTTCTAGCGAGGAAGAAATGTCCACTCCTTTCAGCCTAAAGGCCAGACTTAAGGCTGAGCGATAGCCTTTCACCGCCGAGACCGAAAGGCGCATTTCTTCCCGCAAATACACAAGGAACTCCGCTATTGCTGGAATAGTGGCATCGAGTGGAGAGATACCCCTCCCACAACACCAACCACAGAAGACTCTCCACTTCGCCTGGTAGACTCCCGCGGAGGACTTTCGCAGGTGACGAGACATTCTTTCCGCAACCTGTTGCGAAAAGCCTCTCTCCGTGAGGAGACGCTGGATAGTCTCCAGACGTGAAGCCGAAGCGAGGCTACGGCTTTGTGGAAGATGTTGCAATGTGGCTGTCTGAGTAGCTCGTGTCATGGGGGAAGTTCCCTCGGAACTTCCGTCAGGAGTTGCAGAAGGTCCGGGAAACCATTCCGCGTGATGCCATAGCGGAGCTATCAGGGTCATAGACAGGTTGACCGATAGTCTGGTCCTGTTGAGCACCCTTCTCATCAGACAGAACGGTGGGAAGGCGTACACGTCGATGTTGTCCCACCGCTGTTGGAAAGCATCTTGCCAGAGAGCCTTGTGGTCCAGGACTGGGGAGCAGTACAGAGGCAGCTTGAAATTCAAGGCTGTCGCGAACAGGTCCACCGTCGGGGAACCCCACAAAGTCAGGACTTTGTTGGCTATCTGAGGATCCAAAGACCACTCGGTACTCACTATCTGCGAAGCCCAGCTCAGACTGTCGGCAAGCACATTCCTCTTGCCAGGAATGAAGCGAGCTGATAGTGTTATCGAGTGGACTTCGGACCACCTCAGAATCTCTACTGCAAGATGGGAAAGCTGTTGTGAAAAGGTACCTCCCTGCTTGTTGATATAAGCCACTATCGTGGTGTTGTCGCTCATCACCACCACGGAGTGGCCCGCCAGGGTCCGTTGAAACTGTTGAAGAGCCAGACACACGGCCTTCATTTTCTAGCAGGTTGATGTGTAGGTACTTTTCTGATTCTGACCAAAGGCCTGACACCCTCTGGTTCAGAATGTGGGGCTCCCACCCTTCTTTTGACGCGTCCGAAAACAGTGTCAAATCCGGGGGAAGGACGAGAAGATCCACTCCCTTTCGTAGGTTTCCGTCGATCAGCCACCACCGCAGGTCCGCCTGTACCGAGGGTCCTATAGGGACCAGAGAGTCCGGGGAATCGGAGCCCTGACTCCACCGGGACTTGAGCCGCCATTGCAGGGATCTCATCCTGAGACGGTCATTCGGGACTAGACGGGCCAGGGAGGCTAGGTGACCTAAAAGACGTAACCATGATTGGGGTGGAAGCTCTTCCCGCCTGAGGAAGGGCTCAGCCACCCTCCTCAGCCTTGCTATCCTGTCGTCTGATGGAAAGGCTTTGTGGAGATTGGTGTCTAATAACATGCCTAGATAAACCAGTCGCTGGGTGGGCTGCAGAGAGGACTTCTCGAGATTTACCATGATCCCCAGATCTTGGCAAAGTCCCAGAAGCCTGTCTCGGTGTCGAAGAAGGGTCGACTCAGAGTCTGCCAGGATCAGCGTCGTCGTCCAGATATCGGAGGAGACGGATGCCGTTCCTGTGCGCCCATGACAAAATCAGGGTGAACACACTGGTGAACACCTGAGGTGCTGTGGAGAGACCGAAGCACAGTACCTTGAACTGGTAGGTCTTGCTGTCTAGGCTGAATCTCAAGTACTTCCTGGAAGACGGATGGATTGGCATCTGGAAGTACGCGTCCTTCAGGTACAGTGTGCACATGAAGTCTTGTGGTCTCACTGCAAGTCTGACCGTGTTCGCTGTCTCCATGCTGAACGAAGTTTGCTTGACAAACTTGTTCAGAGCTGACAGATCGATGACGGGTCTCCAGCCTCCAGACGCCTTCTTTACAAGAAAGAGTCGACTGAAGAAGCCTGGGGAGCCGTCGACGACCTCTTGGAGAGCATCCTTCTTGAGCATGGTCTCGACTTCTGCCCAAAGGGCCAGCCCCTTTGCCAATCCCATGGCATAGGAGCTCAACGACACTGGATTCCCTGTCAGGGGAGGTTGAGATGTTGCGAATGGGACGCGATAACCTTGGCCGATCACAGAGACCGTCCAAGAATCGGCCCCATGTTGCTGCCACCTGTGCACGCAACTTTGTAGGCATCCCCCCACAGGTGGACACGCAGGGGGACCGCCACTCCTAGCGTTTACGGCCACGGCTGCTCCCTCTAGGAGTTTTGCCTCCCCTGGAGGACTTACCACCCCTCTTGTCCTTGACAGGAAAGGGCTGAGGCTTAGACACCTTCGTCTTAGCTGCCGGAGCCTGCTTCGGTGTCCTGCGAGGCTGCTGTTGATGTTGTTGCGGAGCTGGAGGCTTGTAGGGCCGAGATGAGAGGGCCCTTTGGAGGAGCGAATCCTGGTTCGACTTCCTCCACCTCTCAGCTATGCGTTCCACGTCCTTGGGCTCAAACAAGCTTCCTCCAAGGATGGAGGAGTGTCTGAGCCTGCAGACATCCACGACGGGGACCTTCGGATGGAACTTCTCGGTCACCGCATCACGACCTTCAAGATCGAGTTGGCCCACAGGTTGGTAACCTGGTGGGACAGGAACTCGATGGAGCGAGTGCCCGAGAGGAGGAAGGTCTCCAGGGCCTTCCTATTGCTCTCCTTAGACAAGTCCTCAGAGCGCAATAGGATGCCCAGAGAACCCAGCCAGACGTCCAGCCACAAAGTGGCCTGCATGGCACACTTCACAACCTTCTCCTGGCTCAGGATCTCCGAAGCCGAGAATGTCACCTGCCGGGAGGAGAGCTTCTCAAGCGGAGTTCCCCTTGTGAGCTCTTCCACCGAGTGGTGGAGAGGAAGAAGAGGTGGGAGGAGTCTGTTCCCGGCAGAGGAACGACTGGAGGAGGCGAGGTCCGAGGGCTGAGCTTCGACCTTGTCTCTGGTACTCTTCATCCCCTGGGACCAAGGCAAAGCCGCGCTGGCCCTTGGGGGTTTCTGGGTACCATAGACTTGGTCTAGGACCGTATCCTTGCCTTCGCGAGGGGCGATCTCCGGGTCCTTGAACCTGTTGAGTTGCCTCATCAGATTCAAGACCTGCCAGAAGGCATGCTCAGACTCATGCTGCTCTCCTCCCTGTGGACTGGCAGCTAAGTCTCCCGTCCCCAGAGGCTCTTCTTGGGGAGACACGTAGACGTTCTCCCGGGGTCTGGTTGGCTCTGGACGAATCCGCGAAGACGACTTAGGAATCGTCTTCGAGTCCTTGGGTACCCTCCTGGGCAGGAAAGGGACTCCAGCAAAGAGGTCTGGAAGGCACCTTCCACGCGAGACGTTTCTCTTCCTCGAGGTGGGGTTTCTCCCATTGGTGCCGTGGGAGAGGCCCTCGCCTTGCTGGACTCTCCTGAGGACGGAAAGGCTTCGTCCACAGGAGAAGGAGAAAACGACCGCGAAGAGGATGGAGCCTTCCTGACGGACCTCTTAGGAGCCAACTTCTCCCTGGGAGAAGTCACTACGAAGTCCACTCCTCTCCTTCTCTTCAGCGGGGGCCAGTCTGACCTTGGCTTGAGTCCCAGATCAGCGAGGGCTGGCTTCACAGACTGCACCACCGCTTTCATCAGGTGACCAAACCAAGACTGGCAGGTGACGGACGCAGTGTCCGTAATTCCCGCTGGAGGGAAGGGGATCGCCTGATCCTTCGGAGTGGACACAACGGGGCCTACCTGTAAAGAAGAAAGGGAAGAATGTTGCCTAGACCTCTCCGACGACTCTTCCTGGTCCTGGGTGAGAGACCAGCGCTTGCGTGGTGGCGATCATGATGGCGATCTGGAAGTACGCGTCCCTGTCGCAGGCACGAGCTGCGGAACCCGGCGAGAACGGGGGTCGCGCTGGCGCTCGTGCGATGGAGCATTCAAGGAATCGCGCGCGGGTGGCTGCTGGAGCGGAGGTGCACAGGCGAGTGGGCGCATGGGCGCGCTGGCGAGGGGGCGCGTGGGCGCACTGGCGAGGGGGCGCGTGGGCGCGCTGGCGAGGGGGCACGTTGGCACGCAGGTGAATAAGCGCGCGAGGGTAGAGGAGATCACTACCGGTCAGGAGAATGGTGAAGTGCAGGAGATCGACGGCGCCCTGGAAATCTATGGCGCGTGGGCGAGCGATGGCGCATTGGTGAACGCTGGCGCGTCGGCGATCGATGACGCGTTGGCGCGTGATGGCGCTCAGGAGAACGATGGCGCGTAGTACGCGCAGGCGATCGACCTCGCACAGGCGATTTGGCGAGTGCGCGCGTCGGGGACCTATGGCGATCCAAGTCACGGGCGCGCTGACGCGTTGGCGAGAGCTTGCGTGCAGGCGATGGATTGCACGGGTGCTCAGGAGATCGCGGGCGCTCAGGAGATCGCGGGCGCTCAGGAGAACGTTGGCGCGCAGGAGATCGTTGGCGCGCAGGAGGGTGTCGATGCGTAGACAGCTGGGGCACAGGATCAGGTGGCGAGGAAACGCGCAAGGGCGAACGCTCACGGACGGGCTCAGGAGATGAAGGCTCGTGGGCGCGCGGGCGCGCAGGAACTCTTGAAGTGCGCACCAGGGAGCATGCGCGCTGTTGCGCAGGCGAAGATGGGCGCACAGGAGCGCGTGGGCGAGGCAGAGGAGTAAGGTCCTTGCCTGCGTCCAGATCCGAAGATCTAGGGGGCGTGGGCGAGCGTTGGCGCGCATCAGCAGGTGCGCGCTGACGAGCAGGAGATCGTGTGTGCTCAGGAGACCGATGGCGCGCTTGGCACGCAGCAGGAACAGAAGGGCGCTGGCTGCTAACAGGGGAGCGCTGGCGAGCAGGAGAGAGCTGACGATCAGGAGAGCGCTGGCGAGCAGGCGAGCGTTGACAAGCAGGAGAGCGCTGGCGAGCAGGCGAGCGTTGACAAGCAGGAGAGCGCTGGCGCGGCGAGTCTGGTGGCTGCAACTCAGGAGAGCGCTTGTGCGCTACTGCGCGCGAACGCACAGTTGAGAGCGCAGGGGAACCCTGACGCGCAAGGGAAGTACCTACACCATGGGAGACATCCCTTTGCCCCAAAGGGACTGGTGCCCGTCTGTTGACGAGGTTAGAAGGCGCCTGCTGCACATCTTCGCCGGAAGTGGAAGGTCTGGTAGGCGTAGGAGATCGCGAGCGATCTGCGGAGAGGTCCAAGGATGTGGCTGCTACGGTCTGCTCTCGACAAGGAGAATCCTCTGCAGAGGGAGGCGGCGGAGTCGACTCGAAGAGGCGCCTCTTGACTCCCTTATAGGGAGACGGGAGGCCCCTGCAGCGAAGAGGACGACGAGCCTTACGGCGAAGGCGGCCTCGAGGAAGATCATCCAAATCGTCGGTCCTCCGAAGAGGAGTCTCTGTCAGTGCGCTCCCTCGAGGAGGAGGTGCACCCGCAGGAGAGACCGTGGAACTCAACTTCCCCTTCGAAGGATGTTCGGAAGGGGGAGCAGAGCCTTCAGCAACGTCCACAACAGCAGCAGCAGCAGAGGTTTGACCAGACCCGTCGGAAGCCTCTGCCACAACCACGTCGACTAAAGACAGAGGGTCTACCTCTGCTATCACCGGCGATTGTTTGACAGCAGCCCGCAACTGGATAAGGTCAAACAGGGGTTCCTTGGAGGGCAAGCCCTTAAGCCCCAAGGAAGCCCAAAGCTGAAAAAGATCATCATTAGACACGGCATGGTCATCATAATTAGAATCAAAATCCTCCCCCGGAGGAGGAGGGGGAGCTGCCCCGCTATGGGAGGCAACGCCCTCTCCCTCACCCCGAAATCGGGAAACAGAACAATGGTCTACGCTACCACTCGGCGGTCTCTCATGAGAGGCCGGCCGAGTGGGAGCTTCGGAGGAGGTTTGGGCGGCGGAAGAAGAGTCCTTGGAGCCTTCCTCTTTCAAGGCAACCCTTGAAGGAGAAAGGTCTCTCTTGGACTTTTTCTTACGCCGCCGGCCAAACCTCTCCCACTGGGAGGTAGACCACTCCCTGCACTCACTACACGTTAAGTCTCTAGCACACCGTTGACCTCGACACTGCGGGCAAAGGGTGTGAGGTTCATTTCGACCGCCGACATGAAGGTACCACAGGGGCGGCCGGAGAGTCCAGGGCATTTGCGCATAATTGCGATGAAGGGCGAGGCCAACTTCCAAACACACAAAGTCTGAGAAAAAGAAAAAACAGATTAAGGCTGTCAAAAGCGAGGACGAAAGACAGACACGTCTGCATATCATCCGAGCCAAAAGTGAAGTGAGACAATTCACCGGTGTGTGGGGGGGAGGGGTAACAAGCTACCCCTTCCCCTACCCCCTTGCTAACTAGCACGGGGGTAGTTAACCCTCGTTAAAAATCTATTGGCTCGTCATTTTCAGCTACGCCGAAAGTAAACCCAATGTAAATAGCGTGGTTTGCATTTCGGTTACGGAACAAGTGTATTTTAACAACATCAATTTCTGATTGTTTTATTTTGGTTTTGATGTCAGCTGATCTCAAGGTGACGATGGTATCGAGAATATGTTCACATATAATTAACAGAGTATCGCTGATATAATTTTCTAACTCCTACAGTATTATTTACCAATTTCTAACTCCTAAGTTTAACGTTTTGACTTGTGTTCTTTGGTGATTCTTAATACAGTGATATACAGTATTATTTGATAAATTCTGAAGCTAGTTTTTACCTTTGGACTTGCACTTTTTAACATTACACTATTTGGAAATTTCTAAATCTAAATTTTCTGTTTTGACTCATGTTCGTTGGTGATTTTTAATACTGTACAGTATTACTCTATTGGCCGATTTCTAAAAAATTTCATGTTTTGACTTGTGCTTTTTTATATTAATCTCTTACAGAATTGTGAACAAGCAAAACGAAGCCACATTGATGAATGAGTAACCAAAATGGCAGCAAAGGAAGGGGGAAACACATTGTTTACAATAAAAATGTTATTTTCATTAGTAAAATAAATTTTTGAATATACTTACCCGATGATCATGTAGCTGTCAACTCCGTTGCCCGACAGAAATCTACGGTCGGGATACGCCAGCGATCGCTATCCAGGTGGGGGTGTGCTCAACAGCGCCATCTGTGGTCAGGTACTCAAGTACTTCTTGTCAACAAGACCTCAATTTTCTCCTCGGTCCACTGGTTCTCTATGGGGAGGAAGGGCGGGTCCTTTAAATCATGATCATCGGGTAAGTATATTCAAAAATTTATTTTACTAATGAAAATAACATTTTTCAATATTAATCTTACCCGATGATCATGTAGCTGATTCACACCCAGGGTGGTGGGTGGAGACCAGCATACATGTTAACAAAGAAGCTAAGTATCCCGTATTTCATTTTATTAGTTATTCAAAATAACAAATATAAAATAAATAAGTACCTGGTAAGGAAGTCGACTTGAACCATTACTCTGCCTTTATTAAGTACGTCTTCCTTACTGAGCGTAGCGGTCCTCTTAGGATGCTGAACGACTCTTAGGTGCTGAAGTATAAAGGGCTGCAACCCATACTAAAGGACCTCATCACAACCTCTAACCTAGGCGCTTCTCAAGAAAGAATTGACCACCCGCCAAATCAACCAGGATGCGGAAGGCTTCTTAGCCGACCGTACAACCCAAAACAACAATAAAAAGTATTCAAGAGAAAGGTTAAAAAGGTTATGGGATTATGGGAATGTAGTGGCTGAGCCCTCACCTACTACTGCACTCGCTGCTACGAATGGTCCCAGGGTGTAGCAGTTCTCGTAAAGAGACTGGACATCTTTGAGATAGAATGATGCGAACACTGACTTGCTTCTCCAATAGGTTGCATCCATAACACTCTGCAGAGAACGGTTCTGTTTGAAGGCCACTGAAGTAGCCACAGCTCTCACTTCATGTGTCCTTACCTTCAGCAAAGCAAGGTCTTCTTCCTTCAGATGAGAATGAGCTTCTCTAATCAGAAGCCTGATGTAGTAAGAAACTGCGTTCTTAGACATTGGTAGCGAAGGCTTCTTGACAGCACACCATAAGGCTTCTGATTGTCCTCGTAAAGGTTTTGACCTTCTTAGATAGTACCTAAGAGCTCTGACTGGGCAAAGTACTCTCTCCAGTTCATTCCCCACCAAGTTGGACAGGCTAGGGATCTTGAACGATTTAGGCCAAGGACGTGAAGGAAGCTCGTTTTTAGCCAAAAAACCGAGCTGCAAGGAACATGTAGCCGTTTCCGATGTGAAACCTATGTTCCTGCTGAAGGCGTGGATCTCACTTACTCTTTTAGCTGTTGCTAGGCATACGAGGAAAAGAGTTTTTAATGTGAGGTCCTTAAAAGAGGCTGATTGGAGCGGTTCAAATCTGGATGACATAAGGAACCTTAGGACCACGTCTAGATTCCAGCCTGGAGTGGACAACCGACGTTCCTTTGAGGTCTCAAAAGACCTAAGGAGGTCCTGTAGATCTTTGTTGGTGGAAAGATCCAAGCCTCTGTGGCGGAAAACCGCTGCCAACATACTTCTGTAACCCTTGATCGTAGGAGCTGATAGGGATCTAACGTTCCTTAGATGTAACAGGAAGTCAGCAATCTGGGTTACAGTGGTACTGGTTGAGGAAACTGCATTGGCCTTGCACCAGTTTCGGAAGACTTCCCATTTAGACTGATAGACTCTGAGAGTGGATGTCCTCCTTGCTCTGGCAATCGCTCTGGCTGCCTCCTTCGAAAAGCCTCTAGCTCTTGAGAGTCTTTCGATAGTCTGAAGGCAGTCAGACGAAGAGCGTGGAGGCTTGGGTGTACCTTCTTTACGTGAGGTTGACGCAGAAGGTCCACTCTTAGAGGAAGAGTCCTGGGAACGTCGACCAGCCATTGCAGTACCTCTGTGAACCATTCTCTCGCGGGCCAGAGGGGAGCAACCAACGTCAGCCGTGTCCCTTTGTGAGAGGCGAACTTCTGAAGTACCCTGTTGACAATCTTGAACGGCGGGAATGCATACAGGTCGAGATGGGACCAATCCAGCAGAAAGGCATCCACGTGAACTGCTGCTGGGTCTGGAATCGGAGAGCAATACAATGGGAGCCTCTTGGTCATCGAGGTAGCGAACAGATCTATGGTTGGCTGACCCCACAGGGCCCAAAGTCTGCTGCAAACATTCTTGTGAAGGGTCCACTCTGTGGGGATGACCTGACCCTTCCGGCTGAGGCGATCTGCCATGACATTCATATCGCCCTGAATGAACCTCGTTACCAGCGTGAGCTTTCGATCTTTTGACCAAATGAGGAGGTCCCTTGCGATCTCTAACAACTTCCTCGAATGAGTCCCCCCCTGCTTGGAGATGTAAGCCAAGGCTGTGGTGTTGTCGGAGTTCACCTCCACCACCTTGTTTAGCTGGAGGGACTTGAAGTTTATCAAGGCCAGATGAACCGCCAACAACTCCTTGCAATTGATGTGAAGTGTCCTTTGCTCCTGATTCCATGTTCCCGAGCATTCCTGTCCGTCCAATGTCGCACCCCAGCCCGAGTCTGATGCGTCTGAGAAGAGACGGTGGTCGGGGGTCTGAACAGCTAAAGATAGACCTTCCTTGAGAAGAATGCTGTTCTTCCACCACGTTAGAGTAGACCTCATCTCTTCGGAAACAGGAACTGAGACCGTCTCTAGCGTCATGTCCTTTATCCAGTGAGCAGCTAGATGATACTGAAGGGGGCGGAGGTGGAGTCTCCCTAACTCGATGAACAGGGCCAGCGATGAAAGTGTCCCTGTTAGACTCATCCACTGCCTGACTGAGCATCGGTTCCTTCTCAGCATGCTCTGGATGCACTCTAGGGCTTGGTTGATCCTTGGGGCCGACGGAAAAGCCCGAAAAGCTCGACTCTGAATCTCCATACCCAGGTAAACAATGGTCTGGGATGGGACGAGCTGGGACTTCTCTAAATTGACCAGGAGGCCCAGTTCCTTGGTCAGATCCATAGTCCATCTGAGATTCTCCAGACAGCGACGACTTGTTGGAGCTCTTAAAAGCCAGTCGTCTAAATAGAGGGAGGCTCTGATGTCTGCCAAGTGAAGGAATTTCGCAATATTCCTCATCAGTCTCGTAAACACAAGAGGTGCCGTGCTTAGGCCAAAGCACAGGGCTTGGAACTGGTACACAACCTTTCCAAAGACGAATCTTAGGAAAGGTTGGGAGTCTGGATGGATGGGGACGTGAAAGTATGCGTCTTTCAGGTCTAACGAGACCATCCAGTCCTCCTGCCTGACCGCTGCTAGGACCGACTTCGTCGTCTCCATCGTGAACGTCTGCTTGGTGACATAAGCATTGAGAGCACTGACGTCCAGCACCGGTCTCCAACCTCCTGTCTTCTTGGCTACCAGGAAGAGACGGTTGTAAAAGCCCGGGGATTGATGATCCCGGACTATGACCACTGCTTCCTTCTGTAGCAAGAGCGACACCTCTTGTTGCAACGCTAGCCTCTTGTCCTTCTCCTTGTAGTTGGGAGAGAGGTTGATGGGAGATGTAGCTAGAGGGGGATTGAGGCAGAACGGAATTCTGTATCCCTCCCTTAGCCACTTCACAGACTGAGCGTCTGCACCTCTGCTCTCCCAAGCTTGCCAGAAGGTCTTGAGTCTGGCTCCTACTGCTGTCTGGAGAGAAAGGCAGTCAAAACTTGCCTTTTGCGGACTTGGAACCCTTCTTGGACTTGCCACGGTGACTGTCTGCACGGGTACCTCCTCTGCTGGAGGTTCTGCCACGAAAGGGCGGGATGAACCTAGAAGCAGGTGTATCAACTGCTGTAGGGCGGAAGGGTCTAGGCACGGAAGGTAAGGTTTTAGCCTTACGTGCAGAAGAAGCCATGAGGTCATGAGTATCCTTCTGGATAAGAGAGGCAGCCATCCCCTTAATCAACTCCTCCGGAAACAGACACTTGGAGAGAGGAGCAAACAGCAACTCTGACTTCTGGCAAGGAGTGATACCAGCAGATAAGAAGGAGCACAGATGTTCTCTCTTCTTGAGGACTCCTGATACATATGAAGCCGCAAGTTCACCAGACCCATCCCGAATTGCCTTGTCCATGCTAGACATGATCAGCATGGCCGAGTCCTTATCTGAAGGGGAAGTCTTCCTGCTTAAGGCTCCCAAACACCAATCGAGGAAGTTGAATATCTCGAAGGCACGAAAGACTCCCTTCAACATATGATCAAGATCTGAAAAGGACCAGCAGATCTTCGAACGTCTCATAGCCAACCTGCGGGGAGAGTCAACCAGACTTGAGAAGTCGGCCTGGGCAGAGGCAGGAACCCCCAAGCCAGGTTCCTCTCCCGTGGCATACCAGACGCTCGACTTAGAAGCCAGCTTGGGAGGAGGAAACACAAAAGAGGTCCTTCCCAGTTGCTTCTTGGAATGCAACCAGTCCCCCATAACCCTCAAAGCTCTCCTAGATGATCTGGCGAGAACAAGCTTGGTGAAGGCAGGCGCAGCAGACTGCATGCCCAGAGCAAACTCGGAGGGAGGAGAACGAGGGGTTGCAGACACAAAGTGTTCAGGATACAAATCCCTGAACAAAGCAAGGACTTTGCGAAAGTCTAAGGAGGGTGGCGAAGACTTGTGTCCTTCAACATCAGAGTGAGGATCATCCAGATGAGCAGCTTCATCATCCGATACATCATCATCCGAAAGTTGAGTTGTGAGAGGCAAAGGCAGAGCAGCAAGCTGAACGGCTGAATCCTGCAGAACGGGTGCATGCGTACCTGCGGATCCATCATCATGCCTCTGCTGGACAGTCTGCGAGCTGGCAACAACAAAAGCAGAGGGCTGGTGTGTGGGAGGGTCTGCGGTGGGCTGAGGAGCATGCGGTATGGTATGCAGAGCATGCTGTAAGGTATGCGGCTCATGCTGCATGGTATGCGGAGCATGCTGTAAGGTCTGCAGAGCATGCTGCATGGGCTGAGGAGAATGCCGCATAGTGCTGGAACCCGGCAACTCCTGATGCGGCAGCTCACGCATGTTAGCAGATGGTGCAGCAAGAACATGCGTCTGGCAGTGAGGACTGCGCATCGGTGGAGGAGCTCTCACAGGTGGGGTGTGGGAGCAGGCAGCCGCAGTATCTGCTGAGCGCACAACCTCTGCGGGTTGTAGGTTAACAGGAGAGGTGTTAACCTTCTCGGCATGATACTCCTGCATAAATGCCGCAAGCTGAGACTGCATAGTCTGCAGCATGGACCACTTAGGGTCTACTGTGGTTGGAGCAACAACAGACAGAGCAGAGGCCTGTTGAGGGACCACTCTACCTCTCTTGGGAGGTGTGCAGTCATCAGATGACTGCGGCGAGTCCGAACTGACCCAGTGGCTACACCTGGGCCGTTGGACTAGCTCGGAAGGGACCTTACGTTTGAGCGGTCGTGAGACCTTGGTCCACCGTTTCCTCCTGGAAACCTCTTCCACAGACGAGGAATGTAAGGGCTCATTCGTCTGTAAGTGGATGGGACGATCCTTAGCAGATACGTCCGCAACCACTGAGGATACATCCGTGCGCCGATCAAGGCCTGCCGAACCCTTTGGTCCTTCGACATTGCTTCTCCCCTGGGCTTGGGAGCTTGCAAGAGGTCCCGGACTGGGAGGACGACTGGCACGCACAGATGTACCCTCATGCGCAACACTGACACTGACACTATGCACATCACTAGCACTAACACTTCCCACTGCACTCTTCGCTTTCAGCTCTCTGACATCTGCCAAGAGCTGATTGCGGTCACTAAACAACGACTCCACCTTCTCACCGAGAGCCTGAATGGCACGCAACATATCAGCCATTCCAGGCTGAGCACTCGTAGCAGGTTCGGGAGTCACCACCACAGGGGAAGGAAAAGGTTGAGGGGCATGGGGAGAGGAAAAATCCACAGAGCGAGAAGAACTCCTCCTATCTCTCTCCTTCTCTAACCTACGTGCATATCTGAGGAATTCATTAAAATCGAATTCCGAAAGCCCAGCACATTCCCCATATCGATCTTCCAATTGACAGGATTTTCCCCTACAATTGGAACATACAGTGTGAGGATCTATAGAGGCCTTCGGAAGACGCCTAGTACAAGTCCTAACACTACACTGCCTGTATTTAGGAACTTGGGAATGGTCAGACATCTTGAATTTAGAGGTAGTCAAGGGGGAATTCCAAAATTAAGCAAAGATCGTTAACCAATGAATCAAATTAATTCCAAAAGCTTGCTAAGCTAAGGATAAAGCTTCCTGAACAGCGAAGGCTAAACTTCAGAGCAAATACATCACCAAATCGTGAACAAAAGACTCCAAAATCAACAGCGTATCCATGTAGGTCTTGCCGGCGGCACGACAGAGGAAAAATTGAGGTCTTGTTGACAAGAAGTACTTGAGTACCTGACCACAGATGGCGCTGTTGAGCACACCCCCACCTGGATAGCGATCGCTGGCGTATCCCGACCGTAGATTTCTGTCGGGCAACGGAGTTGACAGCTACATGATCATCGGGTAAGATTAATATTGAAAAAACCATTTCCCAACACAGCTATCGAGAAAAAATAGTGTAGTAGCCAACATGCATCCTTACAAAGTTTTATTAAAGTTAATTTTTTTTTTAAAGAAGCTGAGCTATTCCCAAATATTTAATAGCAAATGAACTTCATGGAAGTTTCATTGGAATATGCTTTGTAGCCTACTTAGGGAAACTTTTCATCAAGTAGAATAGATAAGAACTGTAAAAATGTATATAGGGAAGTTCTTTCAACATTAGTGAATTTATTGATGTAAATTTCTTGAATAATTCTTATAACATCCATCTAAAAATACTATAAAATTACCAAGGACTCCATGACTATGACAACTCTGGTGTATAACCTTACAGCAAATGAATAAAATTATTGCTGTAAGTTTTCTTTTATTGTATCACAGACGCTTTTAACATTTATAGAACATCTCAAAACATACCTGCTCAAATGAATATCTTTCCACGGAAGTGAGTACATTGTGCCTGTTGGTTCCTCCAACTACATAGAGAAAACCGTCTAAAACTGCAACTCCCATTTGACTACGTGGGGTGAGCATGGGCGCCAAGTTCTGCCATTCTCCTGTTATTGGATTGTAACACAGCAAATCGTGAAGATGACGTTGACTGTGTGTGCAACCGCCTACAACATAGATGAGACCATGATGCTCAACTACCCCCATGCTGTAAGAAATAAGGTGCTTTTAGTTTTCTTCATATTTTAGATTAAAAGTAAAAAAAAAAAAAAATTCAATAATGTTAAGTTTGGCTTGTGTCCTCTATAATTCTAAGCATTGCAAACCATGATATTATGTCAACTAATGTAAAAGTTGCCCATATTCTGTGACTGCTAAATTGCAATTATTTACCATCTCAATTTAACTTCTACATCTTGATAAAAATGCCAGCTTAACAAGTATCAAGTAAAAGAATAACAGAATTTTAATGATCATTTTTTTTATTTCTATAGTCACCTGATGTTCATAATGCTTCTTCTCTAAACGCTCAGTGTAATCAACATTCACCCATAAGATTTGTTATAAGGTTTAAACTTTCCCATTTTCTTTCCCTTCAATAAACAAATGCCCTTAGTATAGGAATAGAAAATTCTACTCGTAAATGATAAGGAGCCCAAAACCGACGCATCCGAGTCTCTATACCTTCAATTTCAAAGTCAAAATTATCCCTCTCCTATTGATACTACAAGATAGAGGGGATAAGGGTGGCCATGTATATAAATGTCAAGTGAATATAGCAGTAAAAAAAAATTCTTTTATTTCTATGAACCTCCTCACCATGTTCATATTGCTGAACCATATTGCCTATGGTTAGTGAGCTCTCTCTAAAAGGACTTTTTAAGCAAAGAGTTTAGCTACAGCAGTGATTCTCAACTGCGGTCAATATGAAGCCCGATGGTCCATGGACCAATTACTGGGGCTCCACACAAAAAAAAAATTGATATAGGGTTCACGGTGATATTTTCGTGGTCTATAGAGTAATTATACTTCAGAAAAATAAATTGCTATTACTGAGAATTAAATTTCTACCGTAATCTTCACTATGACAATGTTCAAAGAGAGATAGGAATTAATATGACAAATTTGTAAGTAATTTGTATTTTTCCTAACGATACAAACCTTAAGCTCTTTATTAGTTATATACTTCAGGCAAAGCTGGAAGAATAGCCATAAGACTTTTAGCGAGGTGTGACTACCCCACCACTTGTTAGCGGGGTTAGCCGGCTACCACACTCACACACACCGGTGTTGTCTCGTCACTTTTGATTACAGGCAGGACTTACAGGGGGATAGGTGATGGCTGGCCAAATTTGTATAAAGAGCTCAAGGTTTATATATTTAGGAAAATACAAATTACTTTCAAATTTATTTATTCTGACACTAAATACAAACCCTTTCACTCTTTATTGGAGATGACTCACCCTTTAGGAGGGTGGAAGTCCAATCCAACTGGCTGGTTTTTGACCACGTAACACCTCACTAAATTTTGTGCAAAGCAACGGTTAGTGGCTTGGGCAATCTGTGTGATTGTGTGATACTAGTAGTGTAACTAGTCTAGGTAATAATTCTCAGAAGCATAGGAATCTTTGAATCGACTATAGACAATATCCAATCCCACCTCGCCAGAGGATATGAGGTCGCAACAAGTATTCGTTGCCTGTGTAGAATTGTGTTCTACCTGCCAGGAGACAGTGAAAGGTGCGGGCATCTGCGCAACTAGCGTATGTCTAATCCATGAAGACGTAAGGGAAGAGGTAGTGGGTGGAAGTGGCAACCTCGTCTTTGAGGCACATGGCACGTAGGCTACTCCGTAGTAGAAAAGAAGTACTAGTGGAGGTTGTGGAGCAACAAAAAAACCTTCATGAGCGACAAATGTCTGCGAACATGCCGAGGACTGGAGATTTGATGAAGAAGACTGAAAATTGTGTACACATGCTCTTCAAAGCTCGGAGATGATGAAAAAATCAGAAACAGAAAACCTTGCTTGTGTGAAAACAACAAGTTCCAAGAGGCGAATGGGGTATTAAGCACTAAGGTTAACACTTGTGCTTTACCCCGCCCATTGGTGGAGAGTGCAGGTTAGGTTTCAAGAAGGGAATGTGTGCTATATTCCTTCATGGGGGGCTCTGCCAGAACAGATTGTCACGGAGAGCAACTTTACCACGGAAGGAAAAGTACCTAAAGGAAAAATGCCAGATGCTGGTACAAACAGCAACCTAGAAGAGATTTGATTAGTGACGATCTTGAGCAAGCAAGTGACAATCACAAGCCGGCGTACGCCGAGCTGGCAAATGGCAAGCTGGCGACTGGCAAGCTGGCGATCGGCAAGCTGGTGATCAGTGAGTAGGCGATCGGCAAGCTAGTGATCGGCGATCTGGCGAACAGTGAGCTGGCAAACAGCAAGATAACGAACGGCCAGCTGGCAAACAAGTGACTATCACGTGATGGCGAACAACGAGTGACTATCACAAGCTGGCGAACTGCAAGTGACGATCACGAGCTGGCAAACGGCGAGTGATGATCACAAGCTAGCGAATGTCAAGTGATGATCACAAGCTGGCAAACAGTGAGTGATGATCATGACCTGGCGAACGGCGAGGGATGATCACGAGCTGGCGAATAGCGAATATAGGCAGTCGCGAGATGAAGCATGATCATGGGCGATCGTGAACTGGTGGTGTAGCTGTAGCAGAGCTGGGCGAGGCAAGTCTATTGGCGAGACGAGTTAGCTGGGCGAGGCAAGTCTGTTGGCGAGACGAGTTAGCTGGGTGTGGCGAGTCTGCTAGCGAAACGAGAACTGGGCAACAAGGTCTGCTCCCAAAGAGGAAGAGCAGGGAAAGGATAAATCTAATTCTTGCAGGAGGAATCCCCTGAAGGGAAGACCAAACAGGCGAAGGAAGGCAGTTCCACGGACGGGAAAGGCGACCAACCTCTGCTGCCCTTGTCGGCAATTCACCCGCAAGCAGGAAAATTGCAGAACAGAGGCTGGTGGAGACTATCCCTCGGAAGGGAAACTTCCACCACCAGAAGGTGAACCTCAAGGTAGCACACACTGCGTCCCCTCAACAAGCTCTAGCTCAAACTGAAAGTTGACATCAAGTGTTGCCCGAGAATGAAGCCAAGGCTTGTTCTCTGGGTTCCCTCAAAGGGGTTACCCAAAGAACGACAACAACGCGATGGACAGGAATCAACAAATTCAATTCCCGCTGGAGGAATCCCTCGAAGGGGAGACCAAATAAGTGAAGGAAGTGTCTCCCCCGGGAAAGGAAAAAGCAACCAACATCTGCTGCCGCTGTCGGAAATTCTCCCCGTAAGCAGGAAGGTTGCTGAACAATGGCTGGTGGAAGGACTTTCCCTCAGAAGGGAAAATTCCAACCCCTGGAGGCAAACCTCCAGGCAGCACACACTACTTGCCCCCAACGAGCTCTAGCTCAAATTGAAGTTTGAAAAACGAAGCCAAAGCTGATTTCCAAATTACACCTAAAGAACTCCATGAAGTTTTAGACAGCCACTGCTTCGGTGGTCCGGAACTGCCGTAGGCGCAGGCGAAGAAGGTGAAGACGGGCGCTGAGGAAAAACAAAATAGAAAATGAAAAAAACCTCCCAGGAGGACAACCTAACCCACGGCCAGGAAAGGTTTCCCCATATAGGCACAGGAACAAGCTAAAGATTAAGCACTCCCTTCACCAACAGTCATCACCGAACGAATGAGTGTGATGTCAAAAGTACTGAAAAAAAGTTAGATTAACAATTTTATTTGTTTAAATTTAATTAGCCGAAGAAGAACCACTAGGGAGAACAGCCTAATCTGCGGGCGAGAGAGGTGTTCCCCGAGAGGCATAGGATCTACTGCTACCCATTTAGAGGGAAAGTGGTGTCGTCAGCAAAGAGGAACAAGACCTAAGTCCAGCTCTGGGTAGGCCACAAGCGGTCTTCCCTCCGATGAACTCACAGGGAGCAAAAGACAAAAGACGTCAATATCCGAAAGGAGGAGTATTCACACAAGACGACTCCCCTAAGGCACAGGCCGGGTCACTACACTCGAAGAAGCAGGGGAGGCCACAAGCCTTTGGGTTGTCTGGCATGAAAGGGGAAGAGACCGTTAGAGGGGGTTTCTCCGCCCTCGAGAACGCCGCACTACACTAATACGAAAAACGGCAACTTTTACACTAATGAAAAAAGAATATTTATATATATATATATATATATATATATATATATATATATATATATATATATATATAATATATAATATATAATATATATATATATAATATATATATATATATATATATATATATATATATATATATATATATATATATATATAAATATTACAAGAATGTTTAATTAAATATAGAAAAAAAAGTAAGAAGAAAAAACATAAAAGCCAAAAGCCAGTAAAACAGTTGGGAGGAGAGAGAGAGGAACATCTACCCTCTCCGAGCAAAAATAAAAGTGAAAATACAACACAGGTGTGTATGCCAGCGAGGTGGCCGGTTACCCTGCTAACTAGCAGTAGGGTAGTTCCATACAAACATACATATACCAAGGCACTTCCCCCAATTTTGGGGAGTAGCTGACATCAACAAATGAAACAAAACAAAAAGGGGACCTCTACTCCCAACGTTCCTCCCAGCCTGACAAGGGACTCAACCAAGTTCAGCTGGTACTGCTAGGGTGCCACAGCCCACCTTCCCCCGTTATCCACCACAGATGAAGCTTCATAATGCTGAATCCCCTACTGCTGCTACCTCCGCGGTCATCTAAGGCACCGGAGGAAGCAGCAGGGCCTACCGGAACTGCGTCACAATCGCTCGCCATTCATTCCTATTTCTAGCACGCTCTCTTGCCTCTCTCACATCTATCCTCCTATCATCCAGAGCTTTCTTCACTCCATCCATCCACCCAAACCTTGGCCTTCCTCTTGTACTTCTCCCATCAACTCTTGCATTCATCACCTTCTTTAGCAGACTGCCATTTTCCATTCTCTCAACATGGCCAAACCACCTCAACACATTCATATCCACTCTAGCTGCTAACTCATTTCTTATACCCGTTCTCACCCTCACCACTTCGTTCCTAACCCTATCTGCTCGGGATACACCAGCCATACTCCTTAGACACTTCATCTCAAACACATTCAATTTCTGTCTCTCCGTCACTTTCATTCCCCACAACTCCGATCCATACATCACAGTTGGTACAATCACTTTCTCATACAGAACTCTCTTTACATTCATGCCCAACCCTCTATTTTTTACTACTCCCTTAACTGCCCCCAACACTTTGCAACCTTCATTCACTCTCTGATGTACATCTGCTTCCACTCCACCATTTGCTGCAACAACAGACCCCAAGTACTTGAACTGATCCACCTCCTCAAGTAACTCTCCATTCAACATGACATTCAACCTTGCACTACCTTCCCTTCTCGTACATCTCATAACCTTACTCTTATCCACCTCGCTTAAAAGTCTTTATGGAGCTTTGCCAAAAGATAATCCCTATAAATAGCTAGGGTTTTTATTTAGTGTCGGAACAAACATATTTTTCCATGATAGGAAGTGTAAGGCAACCACACTATTCACAATGGGTATCTAAATCACAGTGTTGCCCTTGACATGGTATACAAAAAGAATACGGAACATGATTTCCCAGAAACATTTCCCTTGAAAACTCCACACAGTAATTGCTAATACACCCAGGGGAAAACATCTTATTGCACAATACGTGTAAACAATTACAGCATCTGAAAGTAACCATGACAACTGAGAAACTGAAAGGGACAAAGACTAGAGTGTCAGTTCTGGGTTCCTTACCACTTGCAGCTAGAATATTCCATTCCTTTACTAAGGGCAAGGGCATGCATTTATTGAAGCAAAGGAAAATAGGAAAATATTTTTTTTTTCTCATGGTAAATGTCAATTAAACACCTACAGAAGCAATATGAACATCAAGGGAGGTTATAGAAATATATCAATGATAAAACCATCAGTAATTTCCAAATAATATAGTATAGAACACAGTAAAGACAAACCCTAAATATAACTTTACCTGAATCGTGCTTCTGGCATATTTGACTCTAATCTCCATTCATCTGCTATGGGGTCATATCGCTCAATGGATCCTCCAATATCCTCGCCCACCCACCCTCCAAAGGCATACAAATAACCCTCATGAGCACAGAGTCCAAATTCACACCTTGGAATCACCATGGAAGCCATACTCGTCCACATATCTTCTTGGGGATCGTATACTTCACCATTTGCTAAGATCTGGCTTTCTTGTTCCCCACCTACAACATATATTCTACCATTTAACACTGCTATACCAGGAAGGATTCTGCCAATTTCCATAGGGCACACTCTTTGCCATTCTTTTCTGAAGGTATCAAAACACTCTACACTTTCAAAGGTGCATTCTGATCTTGTCCATGAACTGATAAGTTCTCTTTTGGAACCACCGATAACATAAATTTTCTTCCTGGCACATATTCTAGGTTGGACGTATAGGGGCACCAAACTTCCTCTTTTACTGACAAGATCTTTCTGAATGCTTCTTAAAGCAACCTTCAGACTAATATCACAACATTCATTAATTGACTTTTCTAGCAACTTGCTTGGAATTAAGGGTAGTCTCACTTGATTTAATATTTCAAACACATAACGTCGTCTGGTGGTAATGTCCTGACCTATCCATCGGATAGCTGCAGAAAATACCTGAAAAATTAATACAGTAAATGATTTATATACAATTTTACATGTAAAGAAAATGTTAAATAAATATGCAATAACATTTAAACAGAGCCAGAACACAGTAAATATTTCCTTGGCTAAAATTCCTGAAATTAATTTTACATACACTACTGTAAAGCACTGTCAAATAGTTTACTTTGTTATTCATGAATGACAGGAAGATTATTTTGTAATTTATACCTTAGGTGGGTTTCAAAGGCTTGAAATAAATGACAATACATATAGTTGTTATTTACAGATATCCTCTATACTGAACAAAATCCAGAAAATAATCACTGGTCTTTGACAGATTTGCTCTCTTCAACGCACGTTTTCCTGTGCAACGAAACTAACAAGCCACCGCTAATGTCCCCTTACACGGGCCCTTTCCTCGTGAGCCATCCTAATCCGAAGGCTTCCTTACTCAACATTCGTGGCAAAGAAGACTGGGTCTCCATTGATCACCTAAAACCTGCGTATTTCCTTCAATATGACCTGCCTACAGTACAGTACAGTACAGAGCAGGGCACCTTATTTCACATGTATGTCTTTTTTAGGGGGGAGCCATTTAACACGTTTCACAACATGCTCGTACACTGTAATGTTATTTTCTTTTTTAATATATATGTCACTCTACACCTCACTGTTAAGTTACCACTGAAATAAGTCAGTTGCATTCACCTCACCTCTCAGTTACAACCTAACAACTCTCCCGCACAATACCCATTTAGACATTTTGCCAAACCGTTCATAAACTTTAGATATGGGAGTTATGGAAATTGGGTGGTAGACAGCAGGGCTAGAGCTACCACAAACACATTTACCTAATGGAATATTGCCCATTCTTCAACAAGTGCAAAACGAATATCTTCTTACTGTTACAAAAAATAACAGACAACTTAAGGGCTAAGAAACCAGCTGTGTTTTTAAAAAAAAAAAAAAAACATTGTATTTTTCCTTTCCATACAAACCTGAGTCCTTTAATAGGAGTATGATTTCATCATTGGTACCTATAGGTAGGTAGCAGGAAACCCCTGCCAGCTCACCGAGTAACTACTTTGATCTTCGCCTGTGATTCGCGGGGTACATGGGGTGGTAAGTTAAAGGACTCAGATTTGTATAGTTAGAAAAACTACCAATTATTCTTTAAGTTTCTGATTTGTTTTTAGACGGATACAAACCTTCATCCTATAATAACACTTATTCTTAGGAGGGAGGAAGTTCCTGTATGCAAACTGGCTGGTGTTAAAGGCCAGGTTTTTGGTACGCTTGGACCTAAGGAGGTGCAGGATCTATTGTCCTAAAGTGTTTAGGTGATAGATACAGCATCTAATATTAGGCAGATGATCAATGGAGGAACTTATATCCTTACTGAGATATCTCATCAGAACACTGTATAAAGCTAATATAGACTAATGGGTTTACATTTATATTAACCCTCCCATTTGTTACGAGGATGGGGTAAATGGCTTCTCCCTCAAGTAAAATAGAATCATGCTCAGTATTGTAGCACCTGTATCAAGAGTCCATTTCTGCAACATTACAGGTCGACTGCTGCACCCTATGGAAAGGGAGGAAGAGAGGGGGAAAGGCCCGACATTCTCTCATATCCTAAACCGATTTTACAACTTTTACTATAGACATGATGCTTCTTATCCTGTGAGGAGCTAATAATGCTACAACACTTGCTGAGCAGCTACCACAGGTCCCAGTAAGAACATGCTGAAAGACATGGTATATTCACTAAAGTAATTGGCTGTAAAGGTTGTCAGAAGATTCCCAACTCCTGCCTCCAAAACTTACCCAACTGAAAGGTTCCTTTTGACAGATAGAGTAGCTGCTACTTACCAAACTTCATGAACACAAGCCTGGAATGGCTCTACTGGGTCACTAGCCGATCGATGTTCCTGCGCTCTGATTATTGTACAAGGAAAGGTTCTTTGAGACTTTCCTCTTACAGATTCCTGTACCAATAAACAAGTTTTGGAGCTGTGGTCTAAAGGGTTGTGTGGCTTCAGATAGCATCTTAATGTCTTCACAGGGCAAAGAAGTAACTCATCCGTATGTATGGTTAAATCTTGGAGTATATAAACAAAATAGGTTTCAAACCTAGGGTAGTGAATGGTGGGTGATCAGAGTGTTCGCTATAAATTCCGTGTCCGGACGATTTTTCGAAAAACAATTATTCGAAAGACAATTGTTCGAAAAACTTTTTTTTCGAAACCCAATTATTCGAAAACAGTTGTTCGAATGTATATTTGTTCGAATTTACAATTGATCGAATTACTAGATATTCGAATAAGCAATTTTTCGAAATTCATGTTGTTCGAATCCATAGCATACTTTACTTAACCATAAAGGAGAATAGGATTATTATTATTATTATTATTATTATTAAATGTCAAACTACATCCCTAGTTTGAAAAGCAGGATGCTATAAGCCCAAGGGCTCCAACAGGGAAAATAGCCCAGTGAGGAAAGGAAATAAGGAAAAACTACTAATGAAGTTATAAGATCATCATCAAAATAAATCTTCCACATATAAACTATAAAAACTTGAAAATATCAAATGCATAATTTGGGTGAAGATAACTCCTGTTCTGCTAAATTTTCAAAAGTTTCAATAACGCTATCTTCTAGGATAAATGCCAGTGCTAATAACATTTGAATTTTCATTGAAAACTCTATGTCAATATCATATTGTACTAAATAGGAAAGCACCCAAAACAACAATGAGAATTTTAATGTTTATTTTCCACAGAAGGATTTGTTTACAGTTCCTTTTTATTTGCATTTTATTTTATAAATGTATTTAAGAAAAAACGATGCAATTCAGTTGTTTCTCATTTAACTACTCATTCGATTATTAATGTTTATTTTCAAAAGCAGGATTTGTTTAGGGTTCATTTTTTTTCCATAAATGTATCTAAATAACAAACAATGCGATTGAGTTGTTTCTCATATAACTACTCATTTGCTTATAAACCGCAAAAATTATAATTTCTTACTCTTACTCAACAAGTTGCTGTAACTCATGGATTCGAACAATATTAATTTCGAAAAATTGTTAATTAGAATATCTTGTAATTCGATCAATTGTAAATTCAAACAATTACACATTCCAACAATTGTTTTCGAATAATTGGTTTTCGAAAAAAAAAAATTTCGAACAATTGTCTTTCGAATAATTATTTTTCAAAAAATCGTCAGCAAATCATAAATTCAGGCACGAAAGGAAAAAAATAGATTTCTCCTTGAACTCTCAAATTCTTTCTCTGAAAATGAAATGCAGTGAGAAAGTTCATGAATGGGACATGATACCCTGAGCAAAGAACTTCTACAGCCCAGGGATCTGCCCTGAAGAGCTGCCACCTTGTCCAGTGATGTAGCAGGCTTCCTCCTACAGGTGGTAAGTTGGGGATTCTACCATCCCTAATGGGTACTTCAATGTCCTTAACTTCTGTGACCGGACCAGAGGGAGGCCCCCTGTGGCGATATGAAGACAAGGGTTCCGACTGTCTTTTATATTGCTAGTTGCTGTCTGATTCTGGTAATAGACTATGAGGAGTAGCTTGTTTGAGGGAGGCAGGCCTTGGCATTTGTTAAGAAGCTGAGAATCAAGATGCTGCATCTCTTCTCCGGAAGGATGTTTGGCAGGTCCTCTCAGATTTCTTAACTGCTGATGGGAAAAAAAGTTGGGTGATCTATGTTATTAGAGTTCCTTAAGTTAAAGGAATCTCTCAGAGTCATATGCCTCAAGAACTTTGTACTTACTGGGTCTCTCCTCTTTAATACACAGTTGCCTCAGATAAAGGCTGTCTGCTGGAGTACAAACTCTAATGCTTTCTTCCCCTATCTAACAAGATTTTCATACTGCTTTCTCGTATCAGGAACCTAGAGATTTTCTGATACTACAAAGTATGAGACTGCTTTTAACCAATGGTCTAGCCTGAAAAACATAACTGCTGCCTCCAAACTCTGCAATCCTGTAGCAGAAAGGGAGGCAGGCAGGTGAATTAAGTTCCCACTGGGCGTGCCTGGTTTCAAGTTCACAACGTCCGGGTCAATTGGAAGCAGACTAGGATGTGCCTGTGTACACACAAAACTTCCTCTGTCTAGACAAAGCCAGAGGTGGTAGTTTCACCAACCAACTAAATCTTAGGGAGTTCTCTGTGCCCAAGATCTGCTCATTAATAAGCTCCAAAGTGTCTTTTGCCTTCTTCAATAATGGTACATCAAACTTATGGCAAGCATTTTGTGGTTCTGGGAAGAAACCGTCTATCGGGCAACACCTTCCTGCTAATCGGGAATGAGGTGGTTTGCCTAAACAATCAATACAACATAATAAGGTTCATCGAAACTAGAGGACACATATCTGGAGATACCACTCCCACTGGAGTTTTCTCCTGAATCTTAAAATCCAAGGGTCAAGATACTGCAAGGCCCCCAGACTGGTAAGAAGAAGGAGCAGGAGGAAAAATGGGAACTCCTTGAAATGGTAGGTCTTTGGATAGAACCACAATAGAGGGAGCAGATTGAAGCCTCAACTATTTCAGCAATAAGTGAGGTGCCCCATGACACAAAAGCTGACCAAACCCAGAAGTAGTAGTAACCTGCCAAGCATAAGCCTGAATAGGAGCTGAACTAGCAAGCTGGCCAAACCCGGGGCAAATATACAAAGTTTGCCTCCCAGGGGAAACAAAAGTCTCCTCTGAGACACCCTGAGGCAAAGCCACCTCCTCTTTAGGGTGTGGATCATCTTTCAACCTGAAAACTTTGACTTGTTTGGAGGCTGTGTCCACCATGACCTAATTACCAAATACCTTCACTGCATAATCTATTGCTGTTGGTCAGAGGTGGTCTCAGAGTGACTTATTTGGCAAATATTCTGAAGAACCCAAAATATTTGCAAATTCTTTCACCCACATGAAAAGGAGAGAGTTATGCATACTCTTAAGCCTACTGCAAATGGGTCCTTGTTCTTAGTCATATGAATCATTGCATAAAAAAGTGAAAATTTCAGATGTTACAAAATACTAATAGTACATGTAGTGGATAACAAAATCAGAAATGAATTACTTTACTTAAAACTTGATGTCGAGGCTTTCAAAATAAGAGCACTCAGAAAAGGAAGTACATTGCAGGACAACAAACATACAAGATTGTGGCTAGGTGGCAACCATATGTCTATGATGCATTGTCTCCAGTATTAATATTAGTTCTCAGTGATAATGTCACTTCTTGGCAGACTATTTCTTCCTCATTGGAGGTGCTTTGAAGGGTTTAATAGAGGATGAACCCATGAGACTCCCTTATAATATTCAAGTTATGCTTTACAAGTTGATACAAAGGCCCTGGATTAGGGAAGACCTTTCTTTGGTATTTTATGTTGTATAGGATTCCCCGTGCTAACCTTATACAGGAAAATCATAAGGTACAGCATCCTAACCTCAAAAATTTAAAAAAAAAAAAAAAAAAAAAAGTTGGTATAAAAATTAAAAAAAATATGTTAAAAAAAATAACTTCTGGAGACAAGGATTTGTAACTACACTCCCAAACCAAAGGAAAGTTTCCTCCCCCTCTCATGAGACATTTGGTTTCAAAGGCAAGGAAAATCATCATAGATTTCTTATTTAAATAAAAAAAATGTATCAATGTTATCTCTTTATAAAACATTCAAAGTGCTTCCTTCTAGAAAAAATATGACAGATTCGGAGGTAATTTGTATTTTTCCTAACAATACAAACCTTTAGCTATTTATTAGGAGTATTACTTTAGGTGAAGCTGAGAGGACGAGCCATTAAAACTTAGTGAGGGTTACCTACCCATCCCGCTAGTTAGCGAGAGGGGGGGTAGGGGTTAGCTCGCTACACCTCCCGCTCACACACCTGTGACTGAGCTCACTTTGCTTGGAGGTAAGACATCAAGGGGAACAGTGTCGGCAGGTAAGTTTGTATAAACAGCTAAAGGATTGTATCGTTAGGAAAAATACATATTTGTCATTTGTTCCATAACCTACGTTATTTATCAGGGGGGACTCACCCATTAGGAGGGTGGACGTCCCTCCCAATCTGGCTTTTGGCTTTACCTGAGGGCTTCTTTTCTTGAATAGGTTAGTACCAAAAATAAGGAGTCCCTAACACCTCGCTAAACCTTGCTTCGCAAGGTCTGCGACCTACGCAAGCTGTGTGTTGAGATAAGCAGTGCAACTATCAAGGTAAAAGTCATACAGTCTTTGTAAGAAAAACTTTTGTAACCAAGATTTTCCCAACACCACCTCGCCAGGGTATGGGGATGCAACAGTATTGACACAAGACTGGGTATACAAGGGAGCATGGTTTACCTGCAGTGGTTGATGTCATCTTGTGCAGAGAACCCAGGCTACTGCTTTTCCCATGAGAGGGGAGGATGAAGTAAAGAAAAAGAGCCAGTCATTCCTTTTCTTTCACGCAAGCTAAAACCGGGAAACAGTGACCTCAACCTTCTGCTACTTATCCAATAAAAGCTTGAGGTATTCAACCAGCTGTTGTGCAGCCACCACAGGACCGATAGAGATCGTATCCAGCTCCCATTACCTGCAAGACATGTCTTGCAGGTAATGGGCTGTGAAAGTTATCTGGCACTTTCACACCCTTGCTTGTAGAACTTGCATCAAAGAGTAATCTCTTTTGAAGGCCAGGGTCGATATGTTGGAAAATCTGGATTCAGAGCGTAATTGAAGACTGAATCCATGCATAGATGGCATTTTTGGTGATCCTCCTCTTGTCTCTCCCGGTGCCGACGATAAGCGAAGGCACCCGGAGGTGGGCTGCTGCTGTTCTCTTGAGGTAGAGCCTCAAACTCCTTCCTGGGCACAGTAACAGATGATCTAGATTATCAGTTACAGTGCGATGACTAGTTATCCAGGAGTCAAATCTAGGATCTGTCACCCCTGGATTCTGAGTCTTGGCAACAAACTTAGAGACGAAGCTGAACGTTACCTCTCCCCATCCCCTTGAATGTACGATGTTGTATGAGAGACCATGAAGTTCACCAACCCGTTTGGTCGTGGTCAAAGCGAGTAGGAACACTGTCTTTCAAGACAGGTGGAGATCTGTTGCGCCTGGTGTAGTGGTTCGTAGGAAGGCCTCTTTAGATACCGGAGAACTCAAATCATGTTCCGAAGGGGAGGTCTCACTTCTGACTGAGGACAGGTAAGTTTGTAAGTCTGCATGAGTAAGGAAAGATCTAGCAATGAGATGTCCCCTCCTTTCAGTTTGAAGGCAAGGCTCAAGGCTGAGTGATGACCTTTCACTGCCTAAACTGAAAGGAGTCTTTCCTCCAGCATAACCCGAGGAATTCTGCTATTAGTGGAATAGTGGCATCAAGTGGAGAGATACCCTTTCCATGACAACAACCACAGAAGACATTCTACTTTGCCTGGTAGACTGCTGCTGAGGATTTCCGCAGATATCCAGACATCCTCTTCTCTACTTGTTGCAAAAATCCTCTCTGAGTGAGGTGCTGGGTAGTCTAATCCTCTTTGAGTTAGGTGGTGCTGGGTAGTCTCTAGGCGTGCAGTCGTAGCGAAGCTACAGCTTTGTGGTAGATGTCAATGTGCAGTTGTCTGAGTAGATCGTGTCGTGGAGGGAGTTCTCTGGGAGGCTCGTCAAGAGCAGCAGAAGGTCTGGAAACCATTCTGCACGATGCCATAGCAGAGCTACGAGAGTCCTTGAGAGGTTGACACAGATGTTCTGGCCTTGTTGAGTACCCTTCTCATCAAACGGAATGGGGGAAGGCATAAAGATCGTTATTGTCCACACCGTTGTTGGAATGCATCTTGCCAGAGAGCCTTGGGGTCTTGGACTGGGGAGCAGTGGAAGCCTTAAGTTCAGGGGTGTTAAAAAACCCCACAAAGTCAGGACTATGTAGGCAACTAGATGATCCAAAGACCATTCGGTACACATTATCTGAGATGCTATGCTCAGATTATCGGCGAGCACATTCCTCTAGCCTGAAATGAAGCAGTACCGAACAGACTTCAGCCCATCTGTCTTTCCACTGCTAGATCGGATAGAGGCTGCGAACAAGTTCCTCTTTGCTTGTTGATGCGAACCACTACTGTGGTGGTGTTGCTCATCACCACCACTGAGTGGCCCGCCAGGAACTGATGGGACTGCTGAAGGACCTGATCGACAGCCTCCATCTCCATGAGATTTATATGAAGATACTTTTCGGACTCTGGCTAGAGGCCTGAGGTCGTGTGGTGCAGCACGTTGGTCTGCCACCCACCACTTGAGGTCCGTCCATTCCTCTGGTCCCATGAGGATCAAATGTCCGGGGAATCGACGGCCTGATTGCAATCGGACTCAAGCCACCACTGGAGAGATTGAATCTTGAGGCGGCCGTTGTAAACTAGGCGGGCCATGGATGATAGATGTCCGAGGAGACATAGCCACTTCTGAGCTGGGAGTTCTCGTCTTGAGAAAAAGTCTTGCGACCTTTTTCAGCCTCGTTATCCTGTCTTTTGATGGGAAGGTTTTATGGAGATTGGTGTCTCAAATCATTCCTAGGTATACCAGTCTTCTGAATGGGAAGCAGGGAAGACTCCTTGAGATTTACCATGCTCACCAGATCTTGGGAAAACCTCAGAAGTTTGTATCGGTGCTGAAGAGGGGTTGCCACCTAGTCTGCTAGGATCAGCCAGTTCGTCCTGATAACGGAGGAGACAGATGCCGATCCTGTGAGCCCAGGATGATACTAGGGTGAATACTCTGGTGAAGACTTGGGGTGCTGTGGAAAGACCGAAGGACAGTGCCCCGAACTGGTATTTCCTGTTGTCTAGACTGAACCTCCGATACTTCCTTGAAGACGGATGATTTAGGATCTGGAAATATGCGTCCTTTAGGTCCAGCGTGCACATAAAGACCTGTGGTCTTATTGCTTGTCCAACCTTCTCCAACATGGTGTGGACATTGGCCTAAAGAGACAGCGCCTTTGCAGATCCCTTTGCATAGGAGCTCGATGACGCTGGGGTCTTGACCCATGGAAGGAGAGACGAGTGAATGGGACGCGATACCCTGCATAAGGACTCTTCCCTGGGAGAGAACTCGTTCTGGAGAACGTTGACAATTGTCAAGGGCTGGTTATCGTGGCCACTGTGCAGTTGGAGAGTGCTCGGGAGTAGTCACCTGTCATAAAGCTGCTGATGGCGATTGCCAATCGTTTTAGTGGATCGGCGTCATAGCGAACCGTGAGCAGCGAGGAGAAGTGGCGTTTACCTTCCCATCTACTGGGGAATGACGGGCAGAGGGTGACTAGGGAGTGTGAGCAGCCAACTGCCAGTGAACTGCGAGCTATCAGTGATCAGCGAATTGGCAAACTGTGATACGGAGGCTGTCTGCTCAGTCGGCAAGCAGTGATCTACCGTTGATCGGTGGGTTAACTCAACTATCAGCAAATTGGCGATCGAAGAGCCAAAGGTGAATGGCAAACCGCTAGATAAGTGTGCGAGCAAGTAAGCATTGTTGAATGACGAAAGGTCATGTGCCGACGGGTCATTAAAGGATGAGCGACCAGGTGGTTGCAACTAGCTGGAGAGTCCCAAACCGGAGTTCGTTGATGCGCAGGTGATGAGGAGAATTGGTCTGACGAAGGCCGTAAGGCTGGAAAACGACAAGACCGAGGAGAGTCTGAGGTCACAAGCGAAAGGTGATCAACTAGATCCCTATTGGTGATCGGAGATCGAATAGCTGGAGATTGACGATTGGTGAAAGCACAAGCAGACAATTGCCGATCGACAGGGTGATCAGCAATTGGCAATCGTTGAGCTTGCAACCATTGAGCTGTCAAGGTAACCTGGCAACCGTTGAGCTGGCAAGGTAGGCTGGTGATCAATGAGCTCGCGATTGGCGTGCTGACGATTGGAGCGCCACACAAAATAGGCAAGCTGGCGGATGATCGGATAAGCTGAGGAACAGCAATATGGTTCAATGATCGAGTAGTTGGTGATCAGCAAGCCAGATTGGCAATCAGTGCTCGGAGCTCTGAGAGGATGCTCGGAATGCTGGCAATCGATAAACAGATGGTTAGAGTAAGGTTCTACGATAGGAGTGTTGAGCTTACGATCGGTGAATGGAGATTGGTAAGCTGGCGGTCGGAGCGTTAGCGATTGGCGAGCTAGCGATTGGTGAGATAGCAATAGCAAACTATCGGGGATTGGCGATTGGTGAGCTAGCGACCAGCAAGCTGACAATTGACTATCGGCGAGCTGGAGACCAGCGATCAGCGAGACTGGAGGTCAACGATCACAGAAAGACGAACTAGCAATCAGGGATCGGCGAGCTAGCGATCAGCAGGCTGACGATTGGCTATCGGCGAGCTGGGGATCAGGGATCAGTGATCAGCAAGACTGGAGGTCAACAATCAGAGAAAGACGAGCTAGTAATCGGCGTTCTGTGGTCGGCATGCTGGCAACCAGCTCGCTGGCAGTCGGCGAACTAACGATCAGCAACTTGACAATTAGCGCGCTGGTGATCAGCGATCGGCGAAAATGGAGAAAGACGAGCTGCAATAGGTCGGAACAGCTGGTCAGCAAACAGCTGGACAGTGATCTTTAGACAAATGTGCCCTTTGGAAGGGCAAGCGAGACCACAACCGTGCATCATTAACCGGGGTTTGTTGACAAGCGAGCGAGTCCGCAGAACCAGGCGAAGGTCAGGAACGGAGGGGTCAAAGACCACAGTGACAAACCCCCGAAGGAGTAGGATGATCAGCATGCTGATCAGCAGTAGCAGGCCTCCAAAGAAGAATCCCTATGAGTGGCCTCTCTCGCGAATGAGAGAGGTGATCACTCGCAGGAGAGACTTGCCTCGGACTTTGCTCTGCCTCCAACAGAAGAGTTGACTCGGCAAGAGGGGGAGCGTAGTCTAAGGCGAAGAAACAGCAACAGCAATTGGCGTTGATGTGAAAAGATGAAGATGATGAAGGCAAGTTTTCCCTCGGAAGGGTGGACAACCCAACACATGGGGAGGATAACTCTCCCTCGGAAGGGAAAGTAATCCAACACCTGGAGGCGGACCTCCGGGCAGCGCTCTTTGCTTCCCATCAAAGAGCAACAAAAACTCTCTCAGGAGGAGAACCTAGTCCTATGTTTGTGTAGCATTTTGATGATAAAAAATATTTTGATATGTGATCTGTGAAATGAGAAAATTTAGATAATCTCTCACTGTATCTGTTAAATAAAAGTTAAAAACTGAAAAATAACAAATTTGGAGATAATTTGTACTTTTCCTAGCATACAAACCTGGAGCTATTTATAGGGGTTATTACTTTCGGTGAAGCCGAAAGACTAGCTAAGATAATTTTAGTGAGGGATAAATACCCCATTCCACAAGTTAGCGAGCGGGTGGGGGGGATGGGGTAGACCGGCTACCCCACTCACGGGTGGGGGGGATGGGGTAGACCGGCTACCCCACTCACTCACACCAGTCGGCTGAATATCCACTTATGCTTTTTGGCAGGACTTCTTGGGGGACAGGGTGGCAGGCTAATTTATATAAATAGCTCCAGGTTTGTATGCTAGGAAAAATACAAATTATCTCCAAATTTGATATTTGTTCGGCTCAAATACAAACCCTTCGCTATTTATAGGGGTAACTTGCTCTTAGGAGGGAGGAAGTCCTACTAACTGGCCTTGGCTATGACCCGGGGTTCTCTATTTCGATTTATGATCGAATTAGTAGGAACCCTACCCTATCCTCGCTAAAATAAAATGTCACTACAAGATAACGCACTGATAGCCGCCTGCAGAAATTTGTGTGAGAGAGACTAGTGGCCAATGCCTCAAGAGGTATTGGGGACATAAAGTATTATGTAAAATACTCAGGATGCACAAGGGAAATGAGTCTTACCTGCAGAGAGGTGAGGTTAGCTATGCTGTGGTCTTGCTGTGCTGTTTTCCCCAATGGGGGAGAAGGTGAAAGGAAGAAAGGAGCCTGACATTCTTTCGCATTCACCCCAGACTAACCCGGGTAACCTCAGCCCTCATCCCTCTGCTACTTGTCCATCAAGGAGCTTGAGGCATTCAGACCACTTGTTCGGCCTTCACAGGACCAATGGAAAAGGTTTCCATGTTCCTGAGGGTTATGTCTTGCAGGTAATGGGGACGAAGGTTGTCTTACACTTCCACACGCCCGTTTGCAGTACCTGCGCCACAGATAAGTTTTCTTGAACACCAGGAATGTTGTAATGCCCCTAACGTCATGAGCTTTTGGTCAATTGGACGGAGGAGGGTCTGGATTGAGAGCATTCTCAATCACTTTCCTGATCTAAGAGAAAATCGTATTTCTCGTGACCCTCCTCTTGACCTTCCCCGTGCTAACGAAAAGCGCTTACACATGGGGGGTGTGCTGCTGCTTTTCCTATTTAGTAACACCTCAGACTCCTTACTGGACATAACAGTTGGTCTGCATGTTTAGTTACAGACCGAAGACTATCAGGAATGGACCGAACCTGGAGTCCAGCACACCCAGATTTTGAGTCTTGGCAATAAATTCAGGGACGTAGCTGAGGATTACTTCTCCCCATCTCCTGGAGTGGGAGGCGTCAGCAGCTAGACCATGTAGTTCACCGACTCTCTTGACCGAAAGCAACACGAGCAGGAACACCATCTTCCACGTGAGCTGGCCATCGAAAGCCTGGCGTAATGGTTCGTAATGGGGGCCCTTCAGAGACCGAAGAACCCAAACCACGTTCCAAGGAAGAAGTCTAAGCTCTGACTGGGGACAAGTAAGCTCGTAACTACGTATGAGCAAAGAAAGTTCCAACGAAGAGGAAATATCAACTCCTTTCAGTCTAAAGGCGAGACTCGAGGCTGAGCGGTGGCCTTTGACAGCTGAGACCGAGAGAAGCATTTCTTCCCGTAGGTGTACAAGGAACTCCGCTATTGTTGGAACAGTGGTATCGAGGGGAGAGATTGGAACAGTGGCATCGAGGGGAGAGATTGGAAGTGGCATTGAGGGTAGAGATACCCCCCCCCCCCCACGAAACCAACCACAGAAAACTGACCACTTTGCCTGGTAGACTGCCTCTGTGGATCTTGAGGGGTCCAACCATTCTTTTCACAACTGGTTGCAAAAAGCCTCTCTGTGTGAGGAGGTGCTGGACAGTCTCCAGGCGTGAAGCCAAAGCGAAGCTACGGTTCTGCGGAAGATGTTGGCACAAGGTTGTGTGAGTATATCATGCCGTGGAGGGAGTTCCCTTGGAATCTCTGAGGAGTTCCAGAAGGTCCAGAACCCATTCTGCATCATGCCATAGTAACTATAAGAGTAACTTACAAGTTATTGCTTGCTCGTACTGGGTTGAGGACTTTTCTCATCAGACAGAACGGGGAGACACGTAAGCGTCCAGGTTTATCCAATGTTGTTAAAAAGCATCTTGCCAAAAAGCTCAGGGATCCAGGACTGGTGAGCAGTATAACGGGAGCCTGAAACTCAGGGCCGTTGCAAACAGATCCACAGTCAGGGAAACCCCACAAAGTCAGGAATTTATTGTCTATCAGAGGATTCAAAGACCACTGTGCCAACTATCTGAGTCGCTCTGCTCAGCTTGTCTGCTAGCACATTCCGCTTGCCAAGAATGAAGCAAGCCGATAGGGTCACCGAGTTGTCTTCTGCCCATCTGAGTATCTCTACTGCTAGATAGCACAGCTGTTGCAAAAAGGTATGGCCCTGCTTGTTCAGATAAGCTACTACCGTAGTGTCGCTCATCAACACCACAGAGTGCCCCACAAGGACCTGGTGAAACTGTTTGAGGGCCAGGAAGGCTGTCCTCATCTTTAAAAGATTTATGTGCTGGTACCTTTCTGATTCAGACCATTGGCTGGAGATGTAATGGTGCAGCACGTGGGTCCCCCACCCTTCTTTTGATGCTGCCGAAAAGAGCATCAACTCTGGGGGAGAGACAAGAAGATCGACCCCTTTGCAAAAGTTTGGATTCGCCAGCCACCATCTGAGATCCGATCGTTCCTCTAGACCTATGCAGACTACATGATACCTGTAATTGCTGGACTGATTCCACTGGGATTTCAGATGCCCCTGGAGAGATCTCATCCTGAGGTGACTGTTGGGAACCAGTCGGGTCAGAGAAGAGAGGTGACCGAGAAGGCGAAGCCAACTCTGCGCTGGGGACTCTTCCTGCCTGAGGAAGATCTGTGCTATCTACCTCAGCCTCTGCATTCTTCCGTCGGATGGGAAAGCTTTGTGCCTTAAGAGTGTATGTGCATGCCTACAGTAGGTATACCAGTTCTAAAGAGGGAATCAGATGAGACTTCTCGAGGTTTACCACTATCCCCACATTCTGGCAAAACCTTTGAAGCTTGTCTCGGTGGTGGAGAAGGACCACCTCCGAGTTTGCCAGAATCAGCCAGTCGTTCAAATATCTTAAGAGACGGATGCAGACTCTGTGAACCCAAGATGACACTAAGGCGAACACTCTCGTGAAGACCTAGGGTGCTGTGGAAAGACTGAAACAAAGCACCTGGAACTGGTAATGCTTTTGGTTCAGCATGAATCTTAAGATACTTCCTGGAAGATGGATGGATTGGGATCTGGAAGTATGTGTCTTTCAGATCTAGAGTGCACATGAAGTCCTGCGGTCTTATCGCTTTTCTGACAATGTCGGCCATCTCCATTCTCAACGGGATCTATTCGACAAACCTGTTCAGAGCCGAGAGGTCGATGACTAGTCTCCAGCCTTCAGACGCCTTTCTCACAAAAAAGAGTCGACTGGAAAAGCCTGGGGACCCATCAAGGACCTTTTGGAGAGCGACCTTTTCCAACATGGTCTGGACTTCTGCCCTGAGGGCACACTCCTGTGCAAATCCCTTCACATAGGAGGAGTTTGATGGAAGCGACACTTGAGTCAGTAGAGGGCGAGAATGTGAACAGGACACTATACCCTGAACGAATCACCTCGACAGTCCAGGGCTCGGCCCCAGGGTGAAGCCACCTCTGCCAGCGGCTTTGCAGGCATCCCCCCACAGGTGGACAAATGGGAGGACTGCTTGTTCTAACGGGATCGGCCTCGGACGAATACCCTCTTTCCTTTTCCTCCACGAAATAACTTTTTATCACGAAGGGTTTGCTTAGACCTCCTCTGACCCTCTTGTTTTGGGTCTTTAGCCCTCTTTGTCTGCAGTTTCAGAGGTGGTTTACGTTGTGGCTGAGAATTGTAATGCCTGGCTGTTAAGACCCTTTGGATGAGGGAGTCCTGGCTGCACTTCCTCCACCTCTCTGCCACCCGCTCAACATTCTCGGGGTTGAACAGGGAATTACCTTTGAAATGTGCATTCCTGAGTCTCGCCACCTCGGCCTGAGGGAGTTGCCTATGGAATCTTCCTAAGATGGCATCCCTCTTCTTCAGGTTGGCTTCGGCCCAAAGGTTCACCACCTGATGGGAGAGTAACTCGATGGCCAGAGTACCAGACTGTAGGAGTCTCCATAGACTTCCTAGAGGACTCCCGAGACATATCTTTAGATCAAATCAGTTGTCCTAAAGACCCCAACCAGATGTCGAGCCACGAAATCGCCTGCATGGCGTATTTCACCACCACCTGGCTGAGGATCTCAGAGGGCGAGAATGAGATTGGAAGTTCCGTAATCTTCTCGAAGGGCGTGGCCCTCGAAAGTGTCTCTTTGGAATGATGAAGAGGCAAGGTACGGAGACTCCCCGAGGATTTCATAGTACCTCCTCTGAAACAAATACGCAGGAGGAAGAAGCTTGGAGGATGAGTTGGAGTGGAGAGGTGGTGGTGGCCCCAGTTGCCTGGAACATTGCCTTCTGTTTGGTACTCTTCAACCCCTTTGACCAGGGTAGAGCTGCACTAGCACTCAGGGGTTTCCGAGTACTGTAAAACTGCTCAAGAACAGTTTCCTTTCGATCCAGAGGAGACTACCAATGGATCTGGCAGCCCACTGATGGATCGAATGCAGGCTAAGACCTGCCAGAAGGCATGCTGTGATTCCTACCTCCCATCGTCGTCCACGGGATCGCTTTGCCCTTCCACATCCGAACTCTCACCCATAGAAGCCCAGAGTGGGTCGAAGTCATCATCGGGATAGACTGGAGACAGGAAAACTGCTGTGGACGTGCTTGCTTCCGGCTGCCTAGGAGGCAGCGAAGGGGGAAGACTAGCCGAGGATTTAGGGATGGTAAATAAATTCTTAGGCTCCCTGCCCTGCCCTACTGGTCTACGAGAGGGATGGTAATCCGCCTTGGGAGGGATGGTAATCCACCTTCGGAGGGAGCATGTCATGCCCAGTCACAGGTCGTACCTCCTTAAGCACTATCTCGACTGGAGAGCGATGAAAGAAGTCCCTGTAGTAGGTTACCCTGTCTTCCTTGGGAGGAGGAGGACGGATCCTTTTCCTCTTCCCCTTAGGTCAGGCCTGCAGGAACTTGAACTGCTAGGGGCTACCTTGGAGTTCTTGCACACTATTTTCCCAAGGTCTCTTGCGAGAGGAGAAGGGTTTCTCCCTACCAGGGGGAACCGTAGGAACGGAATCCTACGAACTCCTAGGGTAGGCAGGAGGGGAAGCCCAGGAACGAGAGGCGGCAACAAAGGAATCCTCGGAGTGCCTCCTAAGGACTGGGAGAGGGGAGTGACCCTATTCACAGCTTGATGCATTACACTGAATAATGCTCGAAGCCATGGTGGGTCAGGGGCTCCCGAAGAACTGAGGGGGAGGTCCTTAGGAATACACAGATCATTGGGCTTAAGAACCTCGGAAGGTTTCTTAGCCCTCTTGCCAATAGGAGGCTTTCTAGCAGGCAAGATCGAGACACTGGAGGTGAGGGTACGCCTCAATGGACAACATGAAGGTACCGCAGGTCTGGACCTTGGAACCAGGACATGTCCGCATACCGGGGCTGCAAACACACACACACCTGTAACAAAAGAAAAAGAAAAAGCGAATTAATAGTCAAGGCAAGTCAAGTTACGGGAGAGAGACGCCAAAAGTGGTTATTCAACCGATTGGTGCGAGTGAGCAGGGTAGCTGGTCTACCCAATCCCCCACCCGCTAACTAGCAGATGGAGGTAGTTATCCCTCACTAAAATTGTCTTGGCTAGTCTTTCAGCTTCACCAAAAGTAATAACCCCTATAAATAGCGAAGGGTTTGTATTTGTGCTGGAACAACTAATAATTATATTCCTACATGCAAAACAAACCCTCGACCTTTAACTGGAGTTTAACATCGTTGAAGCTGAAATGGTCCTTATACTTTTAACAAGGTAAGCATCGTTGATTAGCGGGTGGTTGGTAAGATCTCCCCACTTGACAGGCAAAGCAACCCTTTTATTGACTTCAGCCACAGCTAATTAAAGACGTACACTACTGTGCTTACTGACTTGGTTGTTAGAATTACTAATTGCTTTCCTTTTTCTCTTTTCAGCGTGATTGTGGTTATTTGTGATGTCTGCCCCTAAACCAGACATGCGGCTTTGCCCCGGCAAAGACTGTAGCAATTGTTGTCGCTATATGGGCAAGCCAGAGGGGGACCCACATGTACTTTGAGGGCAGGCCTGTTTCCAGTCATACCCTTGTGAGGAGTGTAGAGAGTGGACTCCTGTGCAGTGGATGGAATTTGTGAAGATGAGGAAGTAGTCAAAAAGGGATTCAATGGTATCAAGAAGGCATGCCCAAGCTGATGCTGAAGAAGCTATTTAGCTCCTTTTTCCCTTCTTCAGGAATCAAGCCGGCAGTTTCCCCTGCGATTTTACCCGAGGCTCCATCCCCTTGGGAAACCCGTCGGGAAGGGAGACTGCCCTCTACCCTCCGAGAGTGGTTCCAAGAAGGCGGTTGTATGGTCATCTCCTTTTGGAGGCAATGCACCCCTCCCACTCTCAACCATCTTCCCCTGCTGTAAATACTGTTGAAAACATGACAAGAATTTAGATCTTTCTACGTTGCGGTCTTCGTGCCGTCAGGAGAGAAGCTTCTGGAGACAATTACATCTGCTAGAGGCCAGGTGTCTTCTGTAGCTGCTCTCCTATCGGTTCCCTCTGCTGAAGAGGTGTCTGACGAGGCCCGAGCTGACAATACCCATCCTGGGCATCCAAATCTCTTCCACTGGGAGGAAGACCACTCCTGGCATTCATCACAGGTGTTATCCTGGTCACAAAAAACATCCTCGGCAGGCTAGACACAATGAATGGGGGTCGGTTTTAGTGGAGGACATGAAGATCCCGCAGGTGTGTCCTTCAAGCCCCGGACAGGTCTGCATGATGGACGGCAAGAAGCAACAAGCCCACCCGTAAAGAAAAAGAAAAAAAAGAATGTCAAAATGGTAAGTCACAGATAATTGGAGAGGCGAAGAGCGGTAACGACCAGCCGCTAGTTAGCGGGCAGGATGTTATATACCTCGCTTTAAAGACTTATGGCTAGTCTTCCAGCTTTACCAAAAGTATAATCCCTATAAACAGCGAAAGGGTGTGTATTTAAGTGTCGGAACAAAGTAATTGTTTATGAAACACAACTAACTGCTGATGTCTTTCATGGTAAAACTAGCTACTTTTATTTACCTGTGCAACAAAAAATCTTTAAATAACACTCACCTGAAATTCAGAGTCAATACGTAAATACTCTGACTGAAGAAGATCAATCAATACCTCACGGGGAGTTTCTAAAAATTCTTCTTCCATAACTACTTCTGAAAAGCTGGCAAATATAAAATCCCTTGAAGCTTCTTGCATTTCAACTAGATGATGGGCTTCAGCAAACCTAGGGAATGTAGGAAGAGAATATATGGTGCAATAGCTCCCTAAAGATTTAAACATTGTAAGAAGGGCTTAATCGTTAAAAGGAGATTTTAATAAGGTCAGTTTCCTCAAATTTACATACTGTCTCTTAACCATTAGTCTTTTTCTTTTCTTTTGTCCCTTCTTTAAACTGTACTGTACTTGAATATCAATCAAACTTAGTCTCTATATCAATGATCCATGTCAAATAAACCAAACATTTCTTATAATGTTTTTTAACAAACCTATAAATTCCTATTGCATTGGCAGGACTGAGTTCTTTCTTCAGGAAGTTTGTGCCAACATGAACAACATGATGAATTTCCATCATATCTGCTGCTACCATTAACTCCTGAACATTTTCCACAGTTACTTCAATATCTCCTGTGAGTATTAAATAAGAATGAATTAACTGTACTTAAATATTCGATTATAAATCTCATTTAAATTTTTCTAAGTAATATTTATCAAGTGATATGTCCACAGTTATTTTTCAGGGAACCAACCAACTTGGAATTATAAATCAGAAATGACTCCTGCTATACACTTCAACAAAACATTACCTGTGTATATGAAGTTAATTAACTGTGCGAGAACATTAGGAGTTATTGACTTGATTTCTATGGAAGCCTGTGTTTCTTCTGCTAATCCACCAGTAAACATAGCCTGAAAATATGCACTTCCTGCTGATAGCACTGCCCGATGAGCCTGAAATTGAGAGAAAGGCTTATTGAGTATCACTAAAATTCATTCTCACAAACAATGCATTATATTTATTAGGAGTAAGCCAACCAACATACATACACAATTATTAAAATACAGTCTAAAGCATTAACAGATTTCTTGTCTAGTTGATAATTTAAACAATTTTTACACATACCTTCACAACAAATTCTCCAGCTGATATCTCCACATCACAAAAGTGTTGTGAATGCCATAGAGAGCACAAGTTCTGTAGCAATTTATTTGCATACGACTTACATGCATATCTATGTGCATCACTGCCCAAAGAGGACGGGGCACCCTGGGTGGGGGGTAAAAGCCCCACACACGCCGCCATCCTCATGCACCCTTTTAATCCTGGAAAAATATTGAGTTAAAAAATTTCAAATGGATAACTGGCATTTCATGAAAATAGAAAAATCACAAACATGGAAAGAATTTGTATTTTTCCTAACTATACAAACCTGAGCTCGTTAGAGTGTAAGTAAAGTATCCCGACACCTCATGAACTCCCAATTAAGCAGGAGAGTTGAAGATCTGAGCAATCATGGTGAGTGAATGGTAACTAAGCAATGTTACTTGACCTGGTAAGAATAAAACACAAAACACATCTTCAAACTTGAACCTAGACACTGCCCACCTCCCACTCCCAAGGGGGATGGGAACATGACAAATTCGTAGATAATTTGTATTTTTCCTAACTATACAAACCTTAGCTATTTATTAGGGGTATTACTTTCGGCGTAGCTGAAATGACGAGCCAAGGAAGTTTAGCGAGAGTTAACTACCCACACCGTTAGTTAGCGGGGGAATGGGGGAGGGTAGCTTGCTACCACTCCCCCTCACACACCTGTGATTTAACTCACTTTGCTTAGAGGTAAGACTTCAAGGGGGATAGGGCTGGCGGGCAAGTTTGTATAAATAGCTAAGGTTTGTATAGTTAGGAAAATTACAAATTATCTCCGAATTTGTCATTTGTTCCGTAAATAGAATACAAACCACGCTTTTTATTAGGGGTGACTCACCCATTAGGAAGGATGGACGTTCCTGCCAATCTGGCTTTTGGCTTTACCCGGGGGCTCCTTATGTGAGTATGTTAGTACTCAAAAATAAGGCGTCTCTGCACCTCACTAAAACCTTGCTATGCAAGGTCCGCGGCCTACGCAAGCTGTATGCTGAGATACGCAGAAGTGTGACTGTCTCCGTAAAGTTATTCAGTCTCTCTTGTAGGAAAAACTGTTGTAACCAAGACTTTCCCAATACCACCTCGCCAGGGTATGAGGACGCAACAGTATTAGCTTAATACTAGGTGCACAAGGGAGCATGGTTTACCTGCAGTGGTTTGAGGTCAGCTTATACAGAGAGCCCAGGATGCTGCTTTCCCCAAGAGAGGGGAGGATGAAGAAAAGAATAAGAGCCAGTCATATCCTCTCATTCACGCAGACTAAAACTGGGTAACAGTCCCCTCAACCTTCTGCTACTTGTGTAATAAGGAGCTTGAGGTATATGACCAGCTGTTGTGCAGCCACCACAAGATCGATAGAGATCGTAACGAGTTCCTGTAGGTCATGTCTTACGGGAGAAAGGTTGTGAAAGTCACCTGGAGCATTTACATCCTTTCTTGTAAAAACCTGCGTCACAGAGTAATCTGCTTAGAAGGGCCAGGGGCATAGCTATGAACCTCACATCGTGAGTCGTCATGTTGGGTGAGGCTCTGGATTCAGGGCATAATTGGTGACTGTGAATCCAGCAGGGATGATGTTTTGGTGATCCTCCTTTAGTCTCTCCCAGTGCTGATGACAAGAGAAGGGACCCAGGTGGGCTGTTGCCTTTCTCTTAAGGTAGGGTATCATACCTTACCCTGGGTACAGTAACGGATGATCTGGATCGTCCGTTACCGAGTGGAGACGTGTAAGATCCGTCACCTCTGGAGACTGTGTCTGGCGACATAGGCCTACTTGGAGACGAAACTGAACGTTGCCTTTCGCCCTTCTCATTAATGGGCAATGTCAAAAGAGAGACCATGAAGTTCCTTGACTATAATGGCTGCTGTCAGAGTCTGTAGGAACATTGTCTTCTTAAACCAGGTGAAAATTTGTTGCCTGGTGAAGTGGAACATAAGGAGGTCTCTTTAGAGACCGTTGAATTTGAACCATGTTCTGAGAGGAAGGCCTCAATTCCGACTGGGGAAAGGCAAGTTGTAAGTCCGTATGAGTTAGGAAAGGTCTAGCGATGAGAGGATGTCCCTTCCTTTCAGTTTGAAGGCGAATGCAATGGCTCAAGGTTGAGTGATCGTCTTTACCTGTTGAAACTGAAAAGGGGTCTTTTCCTCTTGCATATACTTGAGGATTCCGCTACTACTGGAAGAGGTACCGAGTGGAGAGACACACTTTCCCATGAAACCAACCACAGAAGATGTTATACTGCCTGGTAGACTGATGTTGAGGAATTCCTCAGATATTTAGACAACCATTTTGCAACTTGATGCGAAAAGCCTCTGTGAGAGAGGAGGTACTGGGTAGTCTCCAGGCGTATAATCATAGCAAAGCTAAAGCTTGTGGTAGGTGTCGAAGTGTGGTTGTCTGTGATGTGGAGTGGGTTCTCTTGGAGACTCTACCAGGAGCTGCAGAAGGTTTGGAAATCATTCTGCATAATGCCATAGCAGAGCTATAAGTCCTTGACAGGCTGACCGATGTTCTAGCCTTCTTGAGTGCCCTTCTCCAGACAAAACAGGGACGAGATCTAAACGTCATTGTTGTACCCACCGTTGTTGGCCTGTTTCTTGCCAGAGAGCCTTGGGGTCTAGGGCTGGGGAGCAACGGCAGCCTGAGGTTCAGGGGCGTTGCGAACAGATCCCTAGTTGGAGGACCCCGTAAAGTCGGGACTGTCGGCTACAAGGTGATCCAAAGACCAATCGGTATAACTTATCTGAGATGCTATGCACAGATTGTCGGCAAGCACATTCCTCTAGTCTGGAATGAAGCGGGCTGATAGTGGCACCGAACAGACTTTGGCCCATCTTAGTGTTTATACTGCTAGATGGGAAGAGACTGCGAGCAAGTTCCTTCTTGCTTGTCGATGTGAGCCTCTATGTGGTGTGTGGTGTTGTCGCCCATCACATCACTGAGTGGTCCGTTAGGAACAGATGAGGCTGCTGAAGGACCGGAAAGTTGGCTTTCATCTCTTAAGAGCTTTAAGTAAAGGTACTTTTGGACTCTGTCTAGAGGGCTGAGGTCGTGTGGTGCAAGCACTATGGTCCCTCCTCTCTTCTTTTGATGTGTTCTAAGCACAGCATCAAGTCCGAGGGGTGGGGAAGGATGAGAAGGTTATACCACTCCGTATATTCTCGACTGACACTCATCCCTTGAGGTTCGTCCAAACTTCTCGTCCCATGGAGGTCGGTATGTCTGGGGGATCTAGGGCCTGATTCCAATCGAACTCAAGTCACTCTGGGCTGGGAGTTCTTCTCGTTTTGAGAAAGTTTTGTGGAGATTGGTGTCTAGAATCATTCCCAGATACACCAGTCTTCTGAGAGGGAAGTAGGGAAGACTTCCAAAGGTTTACCTTGATCACTGGATCTTGGTAAAAAAGACTTCAGACGTTCCAGTGCTACTGCAAGGTTGCCACCGAGTCTGCTAAGGTTAGTCAGTCGTTCAGTCGTTCCGAAACGGAGGAGACAGAAGCCGATCCTGGTCACCAGGATGAGTGTAGTGGAAAGACTGAAGCACAGTGACCTGAACTGCTGTTTTTTGTTTGTCTAGACTGAATCTTCCAACCCTCCTAGATGGATGGTTTGGGCCTGGAAGTATGTGTCCTTTAGGTCCATTGAGCAAATGAAGACCTGACGTCTTAGCCCTTGTCCAAACTCCAACATGGTGTAGACATCAACCCAAAGGGACAGCTCCTTGCGGATCCTTTCGCATGGGAGATTGTTGACGCTGGGGTCTTGACTCGTGGTGTAAAAGATTGGACACAATACCCTGTGTAAGGATTCTTCCCCGAGATAGAATTCCTTTAACTGACAGAAGGAAGGCAACGCTTAACCCTACCATGCGCCCTGATGGGATTGATGCTATTCCTTAGAGTAGAATCAGTCTGGCGAATGTTAATCAATGGTTAACGGTTGGGTATCGTGGTTACCGTGCAGTTGGAGAGTGCTCGCAAGTAGTCCCCTGTCGACAAGCCGCTGATGAGGGTTGTTGATTGTTTGCCGATCACTTTGGTGGATTGGTGTGATGGCAAACGGCCAGTAGCGAGAAGTGTGTTGTATACCTTCTGATCTAGGGAACCACGGGCAGAGGTTAAACAGTAAGTCCGAGTCACAAAAAGGCAAGAGCTGGCTCTTTGTGAAGAGTTGGCGCATTGGTGAGCGCTGGATCTGAAAGCGCAAGTGAGCAGGAGGTTGCTGGATCTGAGAGCGCAGGTAAACGCTGGCGAGCAGTAAGGTACTCTGTAGGGTTTTGTGCAGTCTCCCTAGAATGCGCAGAAGCGCGCGACTGGTTGCGCATGGGCACGTGATTGCGTTAGAGGGGGGCTGGCGCTTGCGCGCGTAAGACTGCTGGCATGCGTAAGACTACTGGCGCGCGGAAGTCTGTTGGCGCGTGTGCGCGTGAGAGGGGTGGAGCTTGCGCGCGTAAAACTGATGGTGCTGGCACGCATGCGTAAGACTGCTGGTGCTGGCGCGCGCGTGGAAGAATGCTGGTGCTGGCACACTCGGAAGACTGCGGGCGCGCATGAGAGCGCGGGCGCGTAGGAAAGCACTGGCGCGCAGGTGCAGGAGCGCTGACGCGCAGGTGCAGAAGATCGTTAGTGAGCAAGAACGATACACATTAGAGTCCAGGACCAAAGTCCAAGGACTAACTGCAGCGTAAGTTTGCAGGTCAGCTGGCAGGACGACCAGGAACTGGATTGTGCCCTTTGGAAGGGCGAACATCCATAGATGACAACCGAGAAAGGTCCACAGAAGAGTCCAGGACCGAAGTCCAGGTACTAAACAGCAGCGCAAGGCTGCACCGATTCAGCAGGTCAGCTGGCAGGATGAGGAAGGAACTGGGATGTGCCCTTTGGAAGGGCGAACATCCACCGATGGTGATCATGAACAATCCACAGAAGAGTCCAGGACCGAAGTCCAATGGCTAGCTGTAGCGCAAGGTTGCGCTGGTAGGTCAGCTGGTAGGACAATCAGGAACTGATGATGCCCATGAGGGCCGGTGGAGCAGCAAGCTGACCTTCAGCAGTAGCGCTCCTCCGAAGAGGAGTCTCTATGAGTGGCCCCTCTTGTGAATGAGAGAGGTGATCACTTCGCAGGAGAGACTTGCCTAAGACTATGCTTCAATTGTCTTCTTACCATTATGGCTAAGATACAAGATGATGTTTGTTTTAGTTGGTGAATTTAATGCTCACCATAGGGAGTGGTTGAGTTCTGTCTCTCCTAACGATTGTCATGGCTTAAGAGCTTTAGACTTTGCCTCAGAATCAGGCTGTGAGTAAATCATAAATGAAGCTACCCACAGGTCTGGTAATTGCTTGCACTTCGTATACACCGACTCCCCTGGCGTTATAACTAGTAAGGTTGGTTTTCCAGTCGGGACATCTGATCATGCCTTGATTTCATTGGTAGTGAAGACTGAGCAGCCTGTCCCTGATATATCATACTCTTGTAAATTTTATATAAAATCCCAAGCAGACTGGAATGGGATTTTGCATGATCTTTTGTGCTGGAATTGGTCACAATTATATAGTAGTGTAGATCCTGTTGTCCCTTTGAATGAGAATATAGTCAACATAATTGATAGGCGTATCCCTTCTCGTGTGCTGAGGTACCGAGTGAAGGACAAACCGTGGTTCAATGATGATTGTAGACATGCTTATTTGGAGAAGCAGGAGGCCTATCATCTTTGGAAGGGTAACAGATTAGATTTAACCTGGAATAACTATACTCAGCTTCGAGCTTTTGCTCGGAGAGTTTATGCCTCAACTGAAAAAGAGTACAATTTAACCATAAAAGAAACCCTTCCTGGTACAACTCAGGAACATAAATGGTGCTCTACCTTTAAATCTGCACTCTTTGGTGTGGATGCAACAGTTCCTCCTTTACTTAAACCAGATGGCTCAGTCACTCACTGTCCAAAGGAAAAGGCAACCCTTTTGGCTGATGTTTTTGACAGTAAACAGAGTAATGAAAAACTTGAACTTCCTCATTCATGTTTTCCTGAGGCTAAAATAACTAGTTTAGCTTTTCGATCTCGTGAAATTAAAGCTCTGTTGATGGACCTTGATGCTTATGGAGGTGTAGACCCTAATGGTATTTTTCCTTTGTTTTTTATAAAGACAGCAGATTTCTTAGCTCCAAAGTTATCTGTTATTTTGCGGAAGTTGGCAAGAAGATGAGCTTTTAGCACTTGTTGGAGAATTGGTAATGTTACTCCTCTATGTAAATGTGTTTGTGGTAGCTCGAGTCCCACTGATTACCGCTCAATTTCCATAACTCCCATATTATCTAAAGTTTTTGAGCGTCTTCCGGCAAAACGTCTTAATAGGTTTGCTGAAGGTAATCATCTATTCCCTAACTTGCAATTTGGTTTTCATAAAGGCCTTGGAGCATGTGATGCCCTTCTTACAATCTCCAATGCTGTATAGAAATCCCTTGATTGTGGTCAGGAAGTTTGTATGATTGGCCTTGATTTTAGTGCTGCCTTTGACCGTGTTAATCATGAGGCCCTTGTTTTCAAACTTAAACAGTTGGGAGTGGGTGGGTTGTTCCTTAGCATTATTATTGATTTTTTAAGTAATAGATCTCAAAGAGTTGTTGTTGATGGGCACCATAGTGAGTATAGGAATGTGATATTCAGTGTTCCACAGGGTAGTGTTCTTGGCCCATTACTTTTCATACTATATACACATGACATGTGGTTTGGCCTAGAAAACAAGCTTGTTGCATATGCAGATGATGCTAGTCTCTTTGCATCAATTCCAACCCCTGAATGTACACCTGGGATTGGTGAATCCCTTAATAGAGGTTTAGCTAAAATTAATGCATGGTGCAAATTATGGGGTATGAAGTTGAATCCTAACAATTATATCCGGCTCGAAATAGTAGGCAGGCAGTTAATTCCAATAGCCAGGCCTTCTCCATCATGAGGCTCAATACTACACAGTATTCTAGAAATTTTATTCCAGCTGTTACCAAATTGTGGAATGATCTTCCTAATTGGGTAGTTGAATCAGTAGAAATTTAAAAGTTCAAAGTTGCAGCAAATCTTTTTGTTGACCAGGCTGACATGAGTCTTTAGTTTATATATGACATATCTGTTTTTGATGTTGTTAATTTATATAGGACATATCTGTTTTGACGTTGTTACTGTTTTTAGAATGATTTATTGTTAACTTGTTCTCATCATTTATTTATTTCCTTATTTCCTTTCCTCACTGGGCTATTTTTCCCTATTGGAGCCCTTGGGCTTATAGAATCTTGATTTTCCAACTAGGGTTGTAGCTTGGCTAGTAATAATAATAATAATAATGTAGCTGAGGATTACTTCTCCCCATCTCCTGGAGTGGGAGACGTCAGAAGATAGACCATGCAGTTCGCAGACTCCTGACTGAGGCCAAAGCAAGTAGGAACACCGTCTTCCACGTGAGGTGGTGGTCTGAAGCCTGGCGTAATGGTTCATAATGGGGCCCTTCAGAGATTGAAGGACCTGAACCACATTCCAAGGAGGTGGTCTAAGTTCTGACTGGGGGACAAGTAAACTCGTAACTATGTATGAGTAAAGAAAGTTCCAACGAGGAGGAAATATCTACTCCTTTCAGTTAAAAGGCGAGACTCAAGGCTGAGTGGTAGCCTTTGACTGACAAATCCGAGAGAAGCATTTCTTCCCGAAGGTGTACAGTACAAGGAACTTCACTATAGTTGGAACAAAGACATTGAGGGGAGAGATACCCATTCCATGACACCAACCACAGGAAACTGACCACTTTGCCTGGTAGACTGACTTTGTGGATCATCTGAGGTGTCTAGCCATTTTTTTTCGCAACTCGTTACGAAAAGCCTCTCTGTGTGAGGTGCTGGATAGTCCAGGTGTGAAGCCAGAGCAAAGCAACGGTTCTGTCGCAAATGTTGGCATGGGGCTGTTTGAGCAGGTTGTGCCATGAAGGGAGTTCCCTTGGGATCTCCGTGAGGAGCTACATAAGGTCCGGGAACCACTCTGCATGATGCAATAGCGGTTGCTCGTACCTGGTTAAGGACTTTTCTCATCAGACAAAACGGGGAAACTTGTACCCGTCCAGGTTTACCCACCATTGTTGGAAAGTATCTTGTCAAAGATGCTTGGGGATCCAATACTGGGGAGCAGTATAATGGGAGCCTGAAGTTGAGGGCCGTTGCGAACAGATCCACAGTCGGGGAACCCCACAAGTCAGGACTTTGTTGGCTACTAGAGGATTTAAAGACCACTCGGCGCCCACAATCTGAGTCGCTCTGCTCAGATTATCTGCCAGCACATTCCATTTGCTTGGAATGAAGCGAGCCGATAGGGTCACCGATTTGTCTTCTGTCCATCTGAGTATCTCTACTCCTAGATGGCACAGCTGCTGCGAGAAGGTACCTCCTTGCTACCCTCATCTCTAAGAGATTTATGTGCTGGTACCTTTCTGATTCGGATTATTGGCCAGAGATAATGTGGTGCAGCAAGTGGAGCTCCCAACCTTCTTTTGACACACCTGAAAAGAGCACCAATTCCGGGGGAGGAACGAAAAGATCGACCCCTTTGCAGAGGTTTGGATCAGCCAGCAACCATCTGAGGTCCGACCGTTCTTCTTGTCCTATACGGATTAGATAATCCTGACTGAGCCGGCTGTAGAAGCCTGGGGACCCGTCGAGAACCTCGTGGGGAGCGCCCTTCTCCAACATGGTCTGGACTTCTGCCCTGAGGACAAACTCCTGTGCGGATCCCTACGCATAGGAGTTTGATGGAAGAAGCACTAGAGTCAGTTGAGGAAGAGAGAGTGTGAACGGGACGCGATACCATGAACGAATTGCCTTGATTGTACAGGGCTCAGCCAAGCAATGAAACCACCTATGCCAGCGGCTATGCAGGCATCCCCTCACAGGTGGTCATGTGCGAGGATTGCCTGTCCTAGTGGGATCAGCTTTGGCCAGATACCCTCTTCCCTTAGTCTCCATGAAAGGGCTTCTTTCCCCGAAAGGCTTGTTTAGATACCTTCTGACCCTGTTGTTTTGGGTCTAGCACTTTTTGCCTACGGTTTCGGAGCTAGTTTCCTCTGTGGTTGAGAAGTGTATAGCCTTTTGGATGAGGGAGTCCTGCCTGGACTTCCTCCACTTTTCTGCCACCTGCTCGACGTCCTCAGGATTGAAAAGAGCTACCTTCAAAAGGAGTGTTCCCGAGTCTCGCCACCTCGGTCTCAGGGACTTGTCTATAGAATCTTCCTATGACAGCATCCCTCCTCTTCAACATGGTGTTGGCCCAGAGCTACACCACTTGATGGGAGAGGAACTCGATGGCCGGAATACGAGACAATAGGAAAGTGTCAATAGCCTTCATGGTGGACTCCCGAGACCAATCCTAGGACCGGATCAGTTGTCCTAAATAACCCAACCACAAGTCAAGCCACGAATTTGCCTGCATGGCGTACTTAGCGACTTTCTCTTGGTTGAGTATCTCGGAGGCCGAAAACGAGACAGGCAGTCCCGTGAGCTTCTCGAACGATGTGCCCTTCAAGAGTGCCTCTATAAAGTGGTCGAGAGGCAAAATAGGGCGAAACTCGCAAAGAATTTCTTAATACCTCCTCTGAAACACATACGGAGGAGGGAGGAGCTTGGAAGATGAACTGGCACAGAGAAGAAGAAGAAGAAGCAGTTGCCAGGGACACTGCCTTCTGTTTGGCACTCCTCGACCCCTTTGACCAGGGCAGAGCTGCATTGGCATTCAGGATTTTTAGAGTACCATAAAACTAGTCAAAGACCGTACAATACCCCTACCATCAAAAGGAGCTGCCGATGGATCTGGCAGCCCATTGATAGAGCGAATGCAGGATAGCACCTGCCAGAAGGCATGTTCCGACTCCTTACGTTTATCCTCCGTTAATTGACTGATTGATTGATTGAAAGTTTTCTGGCATCCTGACATCCAAGGTCATTGACGCCGATAGCATTTATTATATATGAAAAATAAAAGAGAATTCAATTAAAACCATAAAAGTTAAGAAGTCATTATAATAGTTAAATAGTTTTCAGAAGACCTGCTTCTGAAATAAATCTGCCATCCTCACCTCAAGCCTCAAACAGATATCTATTTCTTAAGTTATCAAAATTAGGGCATTCGGTCAACAATTGGCTCACTATTAAAGGTACTACTGTAAACAGTCCTCGCAATACGGTTGGTGTTGGCCCTTCAGCAGAAACTCATGTGTCAACCATGTGTGACCAATACAGAGACGACAAAGAGTCGTCTCCCATTTTCGGGGTATCATGTTATACCTCCAAGGTGATATGATATTTGTTACTTCCCTCATTTTATTACCCTCTAGACTATCCAAGTGCTGTTGCCATTTATTACAAACCAATTTCTTGATGTAAGGTAGGAAATCATTACAGGGAATGGGGTACCTCCTTGGTAGCAACTCGGATGCAGCATTCTTCGGCAGTAAATCTGCCTTCTCATTCCCAGACACACCTACATGTGCTGGAACCCAACAAAATCGAACTGTTATACCTCTCCGTCCAATAATAAAAAGCCATTCTAAAATCTTTAAAACTAGAGGGTTACTAGAATTAAAAACTTCTAAAGCTTGAAGAACACTCCTTGCATCACTAAAAATTATAAAATTACCCTCCTTTTCCAAAGCTATTTTCTCAATAGTGGTTAGTATGCCATACAGTTCGGCAGTAAATATGAAAGCTGTTAGAGGAAGTGGCACCTCTACAATTAAAATCATTACTATGTACTCCAAATCCAACGCCAGCTTCAGATTTGGAGCCATCAGTATATATAAAAGTTGATACCCTGTGTTCTGCAACATGTTCCATAAAAAGAGACCTGGATTCTAAGTCAGTCATATTCTTCTTAACTCCAATAAAGTATTTACAAAAAGATACGTCAGGTAATTTCCATGGAGGCGTTGATGATACCTTGAATGGAAGCACCTTAATTCTAATTATATCCAGATTGTTTGATTAATGTTTCACCAGAAACCCAGAAGGTTGAGGAGATTTTGGGTGCAACTCAAAGTATGTTGAGTGCCTTACAAGGCTTGCTCCGTTAGCCTAGGGATAGCGGCAGATAGCAATGCGTCGTCCTAAAGATCTCTTTGCCCTTCCACTTTTGAACTCTCACCCATAGGAGCCGAGAATGGGTCGCAGCATGAGACTGAGCTGGAGCAAGAGGAGGAAACCCAGGGGGAGGAACTTCCGTGGAGCGTGCCTCCAGGTCGCGCGACCCATGGGAATCGTAGTGGCAAGAACCCTGAGGAACTGTGCCACCAAATCCTGGAGGAGAATGGATACCTACAGGACGCTTGCTGCGAGAAAACAAAGGCTCAGAAAACCTAGCGAAACCCAAAGGATTCATGCGACGGGAAGGAGAGGATTCCCTGCTGCGAGAACCCGAAGGTTCAGCATAGCATCCGGAACAAGCGCCCGCTGGCTAAGCGTAACCGAGGTTGCGAGACCCCTTCTGCATGATGCCACAGTGAAACTATTAGGGTCATCGACAGATCTTGAGATGCCCTGATTTTAAGAGTATCCTTACAAGGCAGAAGGGAGGAAATGTGTATACGTCCATCCTATCCCATAATGTTGGAAGGAATCTTGCCAGAACACCTGGGGATCCAGTACTGGAGAGCAGTACACCGGAAGCTTTCGGTTTAGGGACGTTGGCTATCTGCTGTTTCAAGGACCACTTGGAGCCTACTATCTGAGTCCTCCTGCTCAGATTGTCCGGCAGCACATTCTTCTTGCCTGGGATGAATCAGGCTGAAAGGGCTACCGAATTGTTTTCCGTCTATCTGAGGATTTCCACAGCCAGCTGGCATAGGGGCTGTGAAAAGGTGCCTCCTTGCTTGTTTGTGTGCGACAAAACAGTAGTGTTGTCGCTCATCAGCACTACGAAGGATCCTGAAAGGAGCCGATTGAAGTGCTTGAGGGCGAGAAAGTTTGTCTTCATTTTCAGGAGGTTATGTGGCTCAGATTCAGACTACCGTCCAGATACCAAGAGGTGCAACAGATGAGCCTTGCACCTTTTTTTTTATGTATCCGTGAAGAGAAAGAAATCCGGGGGAGGAGAGAGAGGGTCTACTCCCCTGAGCAGGTTGGTGTCTCACACCCACCATCTCAGGTCTCTCTTCCACTTTTGACCTACTAGCACCAGAATGCTCAGTGGATCGACGTGCTGGGACCAAAAGGTCTTCAGCTGCCACTGCAGAGATCTGATGTGCAATTGACCATTGGGAACTAAGTTCTTTAGAGAAGTTAGGTGTAGGTGTCCCAGCAGCCTTTGCCATACAAGTGCAGCCAATTTGTCTCGTGAGAGGAAGATCTGGGCTACCTCTCTGTCTCTTTATTCTTTCCTCGGAAAGAGAGATCTTGCTTACTTTGGTCCTGATTCTCATTCTTAGATACACTGTGTCTTGAGCTGGTTGCAGGTAAGAGTTCTCGTAATTTACCATGATCACTAGATCTCGGCAAAATGCAAGGTCTGTCTTGATGGAGAAGAGACAAGACTCCCTCGAATCTGCCAGAATCAGCCAATCATCTAGATAACGAAGTAGACGAATGCCATTCTTGTGCGCCCAGGAGGACACTAGGGTGAAGATCCGTGTGAACACCTGGGGTGCTGTGGACAGACAGAAACACAGCACATTGAACAGGTATATCTTTTCCCCTGACATAAAAAATTTGGAAATAATTTGTATTTTTCCTAACATACAAACCTGGAGCTATTTATAGGGTCATTACTTTCGACAACGCTGAAAACCAGACAAGACAATTTTAGTGAGGGATAATTACCCCATCCACTAGTTAGCGGGAGGGGATTGGGGTAGATTAGCTACCCCGCTCACTCACACCTGTCGGTTGAGTAACCACTTTTGCTTTCTGGCAGGACTTCTAGGGGGACAGGGTGGCAGGCCAATTTGTATAAATAGCTCCAGTTTTGTATGTTAGGAAAAAAAAAAATTATTTCCAAATTTGTTATTTGTTCCGACACAGATACAAACCTTCGCTATTTATAGGGTGACTTACTCTTAGGAGGGAGGAAGTTCTACCAACTGGCCTTGGTCATGACCCAGGGTTCCTTCTAATTGATTTTGATCTAATTAGTAGGAACCCTACCCTCGCTAAAATCAGAGTTGTTACAAGGTAACTCACTGATAGCGGCCTGCAGAAGCTTGTGTGAGAGAGACTCGTGGCTTGTCTTCACGTAGGAGCTCGAGGATTCTAAGACATATCCAATACCCTCCCTCAAGAGGTATTAGTGACGTAACAAAGTATTCATTCATGCTCAGGATGCACAAGGGAAATGATTCTAACCTGCAGAGGGGCGAGGTCAGCAATGCTTCGGTCTTGCGGAGCTATTTCCCCAGGGGGGGAGAAGGAGAAAGAAAGAAGTGAGCCAAACATTCTTTTCATTCACCCTAGACTAACCCGGGTAACCTCAGCCCTCAACCCTCTGCTACTTGTCCATCAAGGAGCCCGAGGCATTAGATCACTTGTTGTGTGGCCACCACAGGACCAATGGAGAAGGTTTCCATGCTCCTGTGGGTAACGTCTTTCAGGTAGTGGGCTGTGAAGGTCAACTGACGCTTCCACACGCCCGCTTGCAATACCTGTGCCACAGAAAAATTCTTCTTGAACGCCAGAGACGTTGCAATACCTCTGATGTCATGAGCTCTGGATCGGTTGGACAGAAAAGGATCTGGATATAGAGCGTATTTGATTACTTTCCTTATCCAGGAGGAAATAGTATTCCTCGGGACCCTCCTCTTGACCTTCCCCGTGCTGACGAAAAGTGCTCATACACGGGGGCAAGCTTTTGCTGTTCTTTTTAAGTAACACCTCAGACTCCTTACTGGACATAGTAACAGTTGGTCTGGATCTTCGGTTACAGAACGAAGACTCTCTATCCGAAATGGGCCGAACCTGGAGTCCGGCACACCCGAATTTTGAGTCTTGGCTACAAACTCAGGGACGTAGTTGAGGATTACTTCCCCCACTCTCCTAGAGTGGGAGACATCAGCAGATAGACCATGAAGTTCGCTGACTCTCTTGGCCGAAGCCAGAGCGAGCAGGAACACCGTCTTCCACGTGAGGTGGCGATCTGAGGCCTGGCGTAGTGGTTCATAGGGGAAGCCCTTCAGAGACCTGAGGACCCGAACCACGTTCCAAGGGGGAGGCTTAGCTCTGCCTGGGGACAAGTAAGCTCGTAACTGCATATGAGCAAAGACAGTTCCAACGAGGAGGAAATATCGACTCCTTTCAATCTAAAGGCGAGACTCAAGGCTGAGCGGTAGCCTTTGACTGCCGAGACCGAGAGAAGCATTTCTTCCCGGAGGTATAGAAGAAACTTCGCTATAGTTAGAACAGAGGAATCGAGGGGAGAGATACCCCTTCCACCACACCAACTACAGAAAACTGACCACTTTGCCTGGTAGACTGCCTCTGTGGATCTCCTGAGGTGTCCAGCCGTTCTTTTCGCAACCGGTTGCGAAAAGCCTCTCTGTGTGAGGAGGTGCTGAATAGTCTCCAGGCGTGAAGTCGAAGCGAAGCTACGGCTCTGTGGAAGATGTTGGCATATGGTTGTTTGAGGAGGTCGTGCTGTGGAGGAAGCTCCCTCGGGATCTCCGTGAGGAGATGCAGAAGGTCCGGGAACCATTCTGCGTGATGCCATAGCAGAGCTATGAGGGTCATTTGCAAGTCGTTGCTTGCTCGTACCTGGTTGAGGACTTTTCTCATCAGACAGAACGGGGGAAACGCGTAAGAATCCAGGTTTATCCACCGTTGTTGAAAAGCATCTTGCCAAAGAGCTTGGGGATCCGGGACTGGGGAGCAGTACAACAGGAGCCTGAAATTCAGGGCCACTACGAACAGATCCACAGTCGGGGAACCCCACACAGTCAGGACTTTGTTGGCTATCAGAGGATTCAAAGACCACTCGGTGCCAACTATCTGAGTTGCTCTGCTCAGCTTGTCTGCTAGCACAATCCGCTTGCCTGGAATGAAGCAAGCTGATAGAGTCACCGAGTTGTCCTCTGCCCATCTGAGTATCTCTACTGCAAGATGGCACAGCTGCTGCGAAAAGGTACCGCCCTGTTTGCTTAGATAACCTACTACCGTGGTGTTGTCACTCATCGGCACTCCGTGGTGCCCCGCCAGGACCTGGTGGAACTCTTTGAGGGCCAGAAAGGCTGCCCTCATCTCTAAGAGATTTAATTCCTGGTACCTTTCTGATTCGGACCATCGGCCGGAGATGTAATGGTGCAGCACGTGAGGCCCCCACCCTTCTTTTGATGTATCTGAAAAAAGCATCAATTCCGGGCGAGAGATGAGAAAATCGACCCTTTTGCAGGGGTTCGGCTCCGCTAGCCACCACCTGAGGTCCGACTGTTCCTCTAGCCCTATGCAGACTAGGTGATCCCGGGAATCGGAGTGTTGGTTCCACTAGGATTTTAGTCGCCACTGGAGGGATCTCATCCTGTGGCGACTGTTGGGGATCAGTCGGGTCAGGGAAGAGAGGTGACCGAGAAGGCGAAGCCAATACTGCGCCGGGAGCTCTTCCCGACTGAGGAAGACCTGTGCTATCTCCATCAGTCTCTGGATCCTTTCATCTGATGGAAATGCTTTGTGCCTTAGGGTGCCTAATCGCATGCCTAGGTATACCAGTTCTTGAGAGGGGAGCAGTTGAGACTTCTCGAGGCTTACCACGATTCCCAGATCCTGGCAAAACCTTAGAAGCTCGTCTCGGTGGCGGAGAAGGGCCGCCTCCGAGTCTGCCAGAATCAGCCAGTCTTCCAAGCATCTTCGGAGACAGATGCCGACTCTGTGAGCCCAAGATGATACTAGGGCGAATACTCTCGTGAATAGCTGGGGTGCTGTGGAAAGACCGAAACACAGTACCCTGAACTGGTAATGCTTCTGATTGAACAGGAATCTCGGATACTTCCTGGAAGACGGGTGAATTGGGATCTGGAAGTATGCATCCTTCAGATCTAGAGTGCACATGAAGTCCTTGGGTCTTATCGCTTGTCTGACTGTGTCGGCCGTCTCCATCCTGAAAGGTGTCTGTTCGACAACCCTGTTCAGGGCCGAGAGGTCGACGACTGGTCTCCAGCCTCCAGACGCCTTTTTCACAAGAAAGAGTCGACTGTAGAAGCCTGGGGACCCATCAAGGACCTCCTGGAGAGGGTCCTTCTCCAACATGGACTGGACTTCTGCCCTGAGGGCACACTCCTGTGTGGATCCCTTCGCACAGGAGTTCAATGGAATCGGCACTCGAGTCAGTGGAGGGAGAGAGCGCGTGAACGGGATACGATACCCTGAACGAATCACCTCAACCGTCCAGGGTTCGGCCCCATGATGAAGCCACCTCTGCCAGCGGCTTTGCCGGCATCCCCCCACAGGTGGGCAAATGGGAGGATTTCCTGTCTTATTGGGACTGGCCTCGGCCAGATCCCTTCTTAACCTTTCCTCCACGAGAGGACTTTTTGCTGTGAAAGGCCTGCTTTGCACCCTTTTTACCCTGCTGTTTTGGGTCTCTAGCCCTTTTCGGCTACGGGTTTTGCTGCGCGTTCCGCTGTGGCTGAGAGGGGTAAGGTCTAGCTGTTAAGACCTTTTGGATGAGGGAGTCCTGACTGGACTTCCTCCATCTCTCTGCCACCCGTTCGACATCCCCGGGATGGAACAAAGAATTGCCCTCAAAAGGAGCATTTCTCAGACTCGCTACTTCGGCCTGAGGGAGATGTCTATAAAGCTTGCCTATGACAGCATCTCTCCTCTTCAGGATAGTGTTGCCCCAAAGGTTCACTACCTGATGGGAGAGGAACTTGAGTGCCAGACAATAGGAAAGTCTCCAAAGAATTCCTGGAGGACTCCCGAGACAGGTCTTTAGACCTCATCAGTTGTCCTAGGGATCCTAGCCAGAAATCCAGCCACGAAGTAGCCTGCATGGCGTACATCGCCACCTTTTCCTGGTTTAGGATTTCAGAGGCCGAAAAGGAGACTGGAAGTCCCATAAGTTTCTCGAAGGGGGTGGCCTTCGAGAGTGCCTCTATAGTGGTCGAGAGGCAGCGTTGGAAGAGATTCCCCGAGGACCTCGTAGTACCTTCTCTGAAACACATACGGAGGAGGTAGGAGCTTGGAGGACGAGTTAGAGCGGAGAGAAGAGGTGGACCCAGTTGCCAGGAACACTGCCTTCTCTTTGGCACTCTTCAACCCCTTTGACCAGGGAAAAGCTGCACTGGTCCTATGAGGTTTCTGAGTGCCATAGAACTGGTCAAGGATTCCCATCTAGAGGGGCTGCCGATGGATCTGGAAGTCCATTGATGGAACGGATGCAGGCTAGGACCTGCCAGAAGGCGTGTTTCGACTCCTTCCTCTCATCCTCTGTAAGCTTAGGGCTAGCGGCTGCTGGCAGAGCGTCGTCCTCGAGATCGCTCTGCCCTTCCACATCCGAGCTCACATCCATAGGAGTCCAGCGTGGGTCGAAGTCGTCAACTGTATAGACTGGGGATAGGGAGACTACCGGGGAGGTGCTCGCTTCCGGGTGCCTGGGAGGCAGTGAGGAAGGAAGACTGGCCGAGGATTTGGGGATGGTGAACAAAGCCTTCGGTTCTCTCCTACGAGGTCGGAGGTCCTCTGTCCCCAAGGGCCTAGAGGACTCTATCGGCTTATGGGTGGAATGTAAATCCATTGCCGCGTACGGGGTGAATCCCGTCTGGTCGCAGGTCATGCCTCCTCAGACACTATCTAAACCGGGAAAGAACGGAAGGAGTCTCCATAGGAAGTACAGTGAACCCTCGCTACTTCGCGGTTCGACAATCGCGGATTCACCACTTCGCGGGGTTTTCCCATAACCCATATATATATACATATCGCGGATTTTCCGGAAAATTCGAAAATACCGCGAAATCTGAAGATAACCAAATACGATATTTTGTTACCTGTAATTCCATTAATACTGTAATTATAGTAATATCTGCTCTTACTGATTGTTCATTGCATTACATATGATATATAATTCAGCACAGAAAGAAATAAAACACGAAAAGAGAATGTGATCATACGATAATTCAGTACGTAGTAAAATTAAATCGAACATGAAACGCAAATCAGATGCAGTCATACCATATTAGAATGGTGTGTACTGTAATGGATGTGCTTCTTTTCCATGAATCTTTTGTATGTATACGTACGTAGTACAGTACTGCATCCAATAATATTCTTTGTTGCAAAAATCACATTTCGAATAAGTACTGTAAGCGTACGAGAGAGAGAGAGAGAGAGAGAGAGAGAGAGAGAGAGAGAGAGGCGTAAAATAGCGTACGTACGTAAATTTTTATTATTATTGTTATTATTATTATTATTGTTGTTGTTGTTAATAAAATTATTATTGTTATTATTATTAATCATTATTATTATTATTATTACTGTACAGTATTATTATCATTATTTATTATTATTACGGTATTGTACTTAATCTACGTACGTTCAGTGTGCGCGGGACATCTTCTATGAGTAACCAACGCACCATAGTACTGTATAAGACGGGTTGTGATTGGTTCAAGCGCCGATAGATGACGAATCAAAACTCAAGTTTTGTTATCTAGCCTGTGATTGGTGTTTTGCCCGCATCTCCAACCCGCAGCATCAAAGTTCTCGCGGGACTGCATCGTTCACTTTCTCTTTCCGCGTATTGCTGAGTAGACGTTCTTAAGTTTGTGAAGTTGAATCTGTGCTGTGTGCGACTGTTTTAAGTTGAACTTTCTGTTAAACCCTACTGTACAATGCCTCCCAAGCCTTCTGCTTCTACTAAGGCTGGTAGTGAGCCTAAACAGCACCGAAAAATGATGATTGCTGAGAAGGTGACGCTTCTCGATACTATGTTAAAAGACGGTAGAAGTTACGCGGCCGCAGACCTCGAAGACCTGACGAAATCGGGCAGTGAAGACAGTGAAACACAGGAAGAGATCCAAGAAAATGTCGAAGAAACGGTCTTAACTATAGAACGGCTTGCCAAGCTCTGCAAGCTTGCGAATGAGGTGAAAGAAATGTCGCAAGAGTGGGACGAGGATATGGTTCGTTCTCTACAATTCTGCACCAAGATCGATGAACAAATGGCTCCCTACAGGATGCTCTTGCGAAAAAAGAAGCAGCGGCAGCAACTTCCGATCACAATGCCCTCGGAAGAAATTGAAGAAGTGTCTCAGGAAGAAGTTGAAGAGGTGTCCCAGGAAAAGACACCTCCGTCTGAAGAGACGTAAAATACTATTATTGGCTGCACAGTAGAAGACATCATCAGCTTCATCATCATCATTTCTACTGTGCAGCAAATTCATCGCCATCATCATTCAAGTTTTTCTTGAACTTCTTTCGTGGTGAGTACAGTAACAATCTTTATTTTTTACTTAAACATTTTACTGTAATATTTGTGTCTGTTTTATAGTTTAGTACTGTATGCATTAAGTTAAAGGGAAGGTTTTAAAAGCCTATCATATTTTTTTTGTTTAAAATTTACATTTACGTACGTAAAACAATCTCTCTCTCTCTCTCTCTCTCTCTCTCTCTCTCTCTCTCTCTCTCTCTCTCTCTCTCGTAAATTGTTTTCCTGCTTTGCTACGTACAGTATGTACTGTATGATTTTATATAGATACGGTAAATAATATTTGTAATAACATATTTTGTAAATGCTTTTACTGTAAATATCATTATTTATCACTTTCATCATGCGCGTTAAATGCCTTCTTTGTTCTGAGCGTGGTTGTTTACTGAGCGTACTTTATGACGCCGTCGTTTCAGGTGGCGTCATAAAGAAAAACATTTCATTTGGAAGTCCTAAGGAAAATTAAGTAAAACATTGGTAATAACAAAATCAACATACTGTATACTGTACATCAATATAATCGATGCAAAAACTAACCTATACATATATGTGTACAGTACACTAAATGAGTTTGTTTCTTCATTATGATCAGAGATAAACGTAAACAAAACATTGGTTGCCATTTTTTATCGTGCTTTTTAGGTGTTTAGGAAACGCATGATATAAAATCGCCTTTAATATTTGTGCCTGTTTTAGTTTAGGGTACTGTAGTACATGCATTAAGTGTTCTGTACATTAAAGGGTAGTTTGTTAACAGTACTACGTACAAGGGAAGGTTTTAAAAGTCCGAATATACATGTTAAATAAATAGGTAAATATGGTGTCAATACTTCGCGGATTTTCACCTATCGCGCCCGCGTCTGGAACCTATCTACCGCGATAAACGAGGGTTCACTGTAACCCTATCCTCCTTGGAAGGCGAAGGACGAATCCTTTTCCTCTCCCCCTTTGGCCTGGCCTGTGGCGTCTTGAACTGCAGGGGGCTACCCTGAGGTTCATGCCTAATCTCCTCCAGAGGTCTTTTGCGAGGGGATGATCGTCTCCCCTTGCCTGAAGGACCCGCCTGTGCGGGAACTTCCGACCTCCTCCTAAGATCGAAGGGAGGAGAGGCCCCTGGGAAGAAAGGAGGCGACAAGGGAATCCTAGGTGTATCACCTAAGGACTGGGAGCAGGGAACGACACCCTTCATGGCTTGGCGTATTACATTGAATAAGGCGCTAAGCCACGGGGGGGTCACGGGCTCCTGAGAAACTAAAGGGAAGGTCCTTAGGAAAGGACTGCTTCCTGGATTTAGGAACCTGGGCAGGTTTCCTAACCCTCTTGTCTGATGGAGGATTCCCTACAGGCAAGATCGGCACAGGCCTACCCTTAGAGATAGGGTCTGGGCTCAGTCGCACAGGCGACTGTTGTCTCTGTTGACGCCTAAGGGGCTCGAGAGACTGGATGCGAGCGCCAAGATGGTCATGCGCTCTTGTGCAAAACTGTTGGTAGGTGGAAGGGAGCTCGTGCGGGCGCCTTTCCCGATTGCGTGCACCTTTTTCGCGCTACTGGACCGCATGAGGTTGTTCGCGCTCCTGGAGCGCATGAGGTTGTTCGCGCTCCTGGAGCGCATGAGGTTGTTCGCGCTCCTGGAGCGCATGAGGTTGTTCGCGCTCCTGGAGCGCATGAGGTTGTTCGCGCTCCTGGAGCGCATGAGGTTGTTCGCGCTCCTGGAGCGCATGAGGTTGTTCGCGCTCCTGGAGCGCATGAGGTTGTTCGCGCTCCTGGAGCGCATGAGGTTGTTCGCGCTCCTGGCACGCATAAGGTTGTTCGCGCACCTGGCACGCATAAGGTTGCTCGCGCGCATGGCGAACAACAGGATGTTCATGCATATGGTGCACCAAAGGATGAACCCGCGCGCCATGATCGGCATTTCGTTTGCGCGCGCCAAGTCGGTCGTGAGCGCCAATTTGGCCGTGTGCGCTAGAGCTCTCAGGTTGGTGAGAGAACTCACTGCTACGCTCACCCGAAGGTTCACAATAGCTTGCGTTGTGTGAATGCGAACGATCAACACAACGAGAGTTTAAAAACTTTCTGTCATAAAAAGAATGACACTGGTCACGAGAACCCGAAAGTTCAGCGTGAACTGTGTTGCGCGAACCCGAAGGATCAACGCAACGAGAAACTGGAGTTTCTCTATCACGATACACCAAAGTGTTAGCGCGACTAGAGTTACGAGAGCCCAAGGGTTCAGCGTAACTCAGGTTACGAGAACCCGAAGGATTAGCGTAACGAGGAATCGAGGTTCCTCTGTCACGAGATCCCGAAGGATCAACGTGACTGATGGTACAAGAACCCGGAGGTTCAACGTGACTGATGGTACGAGAACCCGGAGGTTCAACGTTACCGTGGTTACGAGAACCCGAGGGTTCAGCGTAAGAGAAACCCAAAGGTTTCAAGTCACAAGAGCCCGAGGGTTCAGCGTAAGAGAAACCCAAAGGTTTCAAGTCGCGAGAGCCCGAAGGTTCAGCGCGACGGAGACCCGAAGGACTCCTGCTGTCATGAGAACCCGCCGGATCAACATGACGAGAGACCGAAGGCTCACGATCACGCCAGCCCAAAGGGTGATCGTCACGAGACCCTGAAGGGTCAACATGAGGAGAACCAGCAGGTTCAAAAAAAAGTCTCCTCGCAGCCCGAGGAGGAGAACGCCCGGGGTGGAGAGGGGTTACCCACCCCTCCACTCTACGAACCTCCGGAGAGGAACGTACAACAGACTCCGCCCGAGGGGGAGACTGATTAAGGTCAACAGATAAATCCTCCACATGGGAGGAAAGTTCGCCCGAAGGAGAACTACGCTTATAACAAGGTTCTCTTTCCGCCCTTGGAGGAGAACCTAAAGCGTAAGGAGATTGCCGAAGCACTGAGGCAACCTTCTCTCGCGAACGAGAGATATGTTCCCCCAATGGGGAAGCTTGCCTTGGAGAGAGCCCTGCCACCGCCCCTGGTAGGTTAGCTAACTCCTAGGTGTCGGAACCAGACCCAAGGTCTGGAAAAGAACAGGCGCTCCCTAGGGGAAGAGAAGGAGCCGACTCACTAGGGAAGCCACCATCCTCGTCTATCCCACAGGGTTGACCTGGAGTCACAAGCCCTGCGCTACTGCTCGACCGTACCCCGGAAGGGCCTGGTCGAGGATTAGCTTCGGGCAGAGATTTGGGCGTAGAGGAAGCAGAAGCCCGCGATTTCTTCGATTTCGAGGAAGACCCCGTAAGTGAAGATTCGCGTTTAGACGACTTCTTCTTCTTAATCGCAAACCTCTCCCACTAGGAGGCAGGCAACTCCCTACACTAGGAACAGGTGTTGTTCCGCGAACACTGAGTTCCCCGCCATGCCGGGGCATAAAGGGCGTGGGTCCGTCTTCACGGACGACATGAAGGTGCCGCAGCGGCGGCCTTCAATCCCTGGACATGTCCGCATAGCGGGACAATAACCATACACACACCGACACACAAAAGAAAAAGTAATAAAGTCAAGGCAGTTTGTTTAACGGGAGAGAGAGACGTGCCGGCACATCTGCACTCTACCGAGCCAAAAGTACAAGTGGTTACTCAACCGACAGGTGAGAGTGAGTGGGGTAGCTAGTCTACCCCAACCACCTCCCGCTAACTAGCAGATGGGGTAAATATCCGTCACTAAAATTGTCTTGGCTGGTTTTCAGCGTTGCCGAAAGTAATACCCTATAAATAGCGAAGGTTTGTATCTGTGTCGGAACAAATAAATTTTAGGTACTTCCTTGAGGATGGATGAATGAGGATCTGAAAGTACCCATCCTTGTGGTCTAAGTCCTGCGGTCTGACCATCTAGACCTTCTCAATGTTGAACAGGGTCTGATGTACGAACTAGTTTAAGGTCGAAATATCGAGGACTGGTCTCCAGACGCCTTTCATACAAAAAATATAAGACTTTAGAAATCTGGGGACCCTTCCGGGACCTCTTGGAGAATGTCCTTCTCTAGCATGGTCTGGACTCTGACCTGACGGGCCTCTTCTTTCGCAGACCCCATCACGTATGAATCTGACATCGTCGGACGGAGGGTCGAAGGGTGAGAGTTCGTGAACGGGATGATGTATCCCTATTTTACTTGAAAGAGAGAGAGAGTCAGTTACTTTAAACTACTTATTGCTATATAACTGTACCGTAAAACTTGAAGGCAGATTTATCTATGTTTTAGTTTGGAAAAATTTCTCTTCAGTCTGTTAAAGTATCGGATCACAATCTTCAGAAGTTTTTTTACTCTAGTAAGCACCCATGGAATTCATTAAAACTCAACGTGGTGGATTGAAGCTTTGCTATAATGGTTAAGTATATGTTAAGAACAAGGAATTGCCATCTGGAAATACGTTTTACGAATGTGAACGCCGCCGACACAACAACTACAAGGCCAAAATTACTTTGCGTGGTGATCAAATAATAAGCGAAACACATGAACGCACTCCCGCTCCTGATATTATTCGCCAAGAACTTCTATCTTTACGTGAAGAAATGAAGCATCAAGCTATTAAAACCCAACAATCATCACAACAGATTCTATGTCAAACTTTACAGAATGTCTCGGAAGGAGTCTCTAGTCAACTACCATCTATGAGCACAATTAGACGTTCTATCAGAAGATATAAACAAGCTGTACATGTTCCACATCCCATACCGAGAAATTTGTATGAGATGGTCATTCCAGATGAATATAAAAAAACGTGCAAAGGAGACAATTTCTTACTTTACGACAGTGGACCTGGTGAGAACCATATACTTTTGTTTTCAACTGAGAAAAATATGCAACTTGCAATCTTTGAGTGAGTGATTTTGCGATGGTACCTTCAAAGTAGTACCTGAACTGTTTTACCAACTGTATTCAGTTCATTGTTTAATTTCTGAAAGAACGATACCATGTGTTTTTGCATTATTGCCAAATAAACGAGAATCCACCTATGAAGAACTGTTCAGCCAACTTCGGGCTGTTAATGCTCGACTTAATCCATCTGCAATTATGACTGATTATGAAAAAGCGGCAATGAATGCAATAAAAAATTTTCCAAATGCAAATATAAAGGGCTATTTTTTTCACCTCTCGCAAGCTATTTATCGGAAGGTACAAACAGAGGGGTTGCAATCAAGATATCAGAGCAATGTTGAGTTTGCCATAAACATTCGAATGATACCACCCCTGGCTTTTGTGCCAGCAGATAATGTTGTACAAGCATTTGAACACTTACAAGAGATTATGTGCGAAGAAGCAGATGGAGGAATTAACTACTTTGAAGATACTTTTATTGGCAGGATACGCCAACGTAACAGAGGAAACCCACTATTTCCTATTTGTATGTGGAGTATGCTTGATCGCATATGCGATGACTTGCCACAAACAACCAATTCCTTGGAAGGATGGCACAACCACTAACAGGCTGATATAACCTCAAGTCATCCCAATATCTGGCGTTTTCTTCAGGTACTGAAGACTGAAAAAACTCTTAACGATGCAATCATCAACCAAATACTGGCAGGACAAGAACCTCCCTCAAAAAGAAAAAAACACCAAGATACAACCAAAAGGATAGCAAATATTGTGGAAGATCATGAAAATCGAGAAGTATTAGATTTTTTGAGAGAAATAGCTCACAATTTAAAATTTTAGTTTGTGTTTTTATTTAGATCTATTGCCTTTTTTATCAATAACATACGTGTGTATCAACAAATAAAAAAAATAAATCATGTTCTTTTTATTTCTGTCTTTTTATACCTTGTTAATGTAGGGGTTTCATAGAAAGGGTGAATAACACCCACCATTTGGCTTACCAAGGAGTGGAAAATGATAGTGTAACTACTCCACTTCATTTGGTATATAATACTTAACAAATAGCCAATAGTCAATTAGTGTTAGAAGGAACCCAGTCATAAATCTCTTCCAACTGAATGAAAATTTAATTTATAATACTTTCCAGATTTCTAATCTTCAATTTTATACATAATTTGCATACTGTCAGTAAAACGAATAATGCTATACAAAATAGTAAGAAAGGAAAAGGAAGAGAGAAAGTGTGACGTTGAGAGAGGCTTTTGCCAATAATTACGGAGAAGCTATTGAAAAATAAAAAAAATTATACCATATGTATTCTAAATCTAAAGCACAGAGAGAGAGAGAGAGAGAGAGAGAGAGAGAGAGAGAGAGAGAGAGAGAGAGAGAGAGAGAGAGAGAGAGAGAGAGAGAGAGAGAGACTTTTTCGCCAATTAAGACTGTCAGTAAAACACTTTAACAAATATCGCTCTATGATCTTCCTAAGCAGCCTAACAGTAAAAATCTCTTATTATATCTTGTTAATATTTACCATAAAAAAAAAAAATAATTAAAGGAAGTGCATACTAAATCCTTACAACAGCAAAACAAATAATCGGGCAAATGACCTAATTGGGCAATTGTCCTAATCGGGCATTTGTCCATCGGGCACTGTTCATTCGGGCAGATGTCTGTCGGGAAGATGTCCATCGGACACTTGTCAGTCGGGCACTTGTCCTAGAACCCTTTTTGCCTTTCTGTCTTTGACAAGAAAGGGCATAGACACCGTTGTCTTCGCTGCAGTTTTTGTCGTCGTTGTGGTCTTAGTTGGACGGGACTGCTGTGGTGCTGGAGGTTTATAGGGCTTAGATGTTAAAGCCCTATGGAGGAGGGAGTCTTGATGAGACTTCCTCCACCTCTCAGCAGCATGTTCCACATCCTTAGGCTCGAACAGAAGAGACCCCTCTATGGAGGAATGTCTGAGCCTATTGATCTCCACGCTAGGGACCTTCTGGTGGAATCTCTCAGCTACTGCATCCCGACGTTTCAAGATGGTATTTGCCCACAAGTTTGAGACTTGGTGGGCAAGAAACTTGATCGTGCGAGTACCTGAGAGAAGGAAGGTTTCCATAGCTTTCCTGGTACGCTCCTTGGAGAAATCCTCAGATCATATCAGGATACCTAAGGTCCTCGACCAGATATCAAGCCAAGAAGTAGCTTTCATAGCATACTTCATGACCTTCTCCTGGTTGAGGATCTCGGCTGCCAAGAACGAGACCTGCCGGTTGGAGTCTCTCTCAAGATGGACTCCCCTGGTTAGCTCTTCCAGCAAGTGGAAGAGGAAGAGCTGAACTAGGCTCCTCCAGGATCTCGAAGTACCTCCTCTGCTGTACGCGAGGAGGTGGGAGGAGCTTGTTCATGGTACCGGAACGGTTGAAGGAGGACATCTCGGAGAGCTGCTGAGCGATCTTATCCCTGGTACTCTTTACACCTTGAGACCAGGGCAGGGCTGCACTGGTCTTAGAGGGTTTTCGAGTACCAAAGACGTAGTCTAGGTCTGTGCCTTTGTCCTCTCGAGGGGGGGATCTCTGGGTCGGAAAACCAGTTGAGAACCCTCAGAGTCAGAACCTGCCAGAATGCATGATCTGACTCCTGCTGGTCTCCTCCTGTTGTAGGACTTGCAGCGAAGTCTCCCTCTACCCGCAAAGGCTCTTCTTGGGGAGAGTCGCGGACATTCCCTGAGTGGCAGGCTGGCTCCATCCTAGCCCTAGTGGAGGACTTTGGCATGGTTTTGAAGTCTTTAGATTCCTTCTGGGGAAGAAGGTAAGACTCCAATATCGATGAGTGTGGCATGTCCCTTCTATTCTCAGACTGTGAGGAACTCTCGACATGAAGAGAGATTTCCTCCATTGGTGCAATGGGGGAAAGACTCTCTTGGCGTGGTTCCCTAGGTGACGGGAGATCTTCGTCCGAAAGGGACGGAGAGTTAGTCGGAGAAATAAGAGGAACTTGCCTCGATGGTCTGAGTGGAGTCAGTTTCACCCTCAGGGAAGTGACCACGTCCGGAACTCCTCTTTTCCTCTTCAAAGGGGCATAGGAAGCCATGGTTCCATGTCCTAGATCAGACAGTACAGACTTGAAAGCCTGGGTTACAGCTCTGATCAAGGCATTGAACCAGGGCTGCTGGCTGACAGACGTCCTGTCAGACATACCCCCTGAAGGGAAAGGGACCGAAGATTCCCTGGGAGGAGTTACTGGAATGGGTGGGTTCACCTTAGGATGTAGCTTAGGGATTCTGCACACCTCTGCATGTTTCTCTTCTCCCACAATGCACGGTGGTATGCGCTGCAGAATGACATTCCTTTAGGTGCGCATGCTCGCGCCAGGAAAAATAATGGCGTCCGCGCGAGGGAAAATAATGGCGCTCGCGAAGGAATATATTGGCGCTCACGCGAAGGAGAATATTGGTGCTCACGCGAGGGAGACTGTTGGCGCGCGCAGGAGAACCACGATGAGCGCGCGGGAATGTGTTGGCACGCGTCCGTAGAAGAAATAGCGCGCGCAGGAGAATGTTTGCGCGCAGCAGAATCATGATGAGCGTGCGCGTACCTCTGTGTGAGCGCAAAATTGGTGAGTGCTGGCGTGCAAGTAAATGTTGGCGCACAGGTGAGGGCAACCATGTTGTTGCCTCACCTACGAACTTACATGCAGGAGAGTGATGGAGTGCAGGTTTTGGCTGGCACGTTGGTTGGCGCACAGGAGTGCGCGGATGCGCAGGTGGTGCGGGGTGCATATGTTGGCGCGAGGGAGAGCGCTGTTGCGTAGGAGAACGTTGGCACGCTGGTAACTGGTGCGTAGGTGAGCGCTGGCACGTAGGAGATTGTGGGCGCAGGGCGCATAGGTGCAGGAGATCGTTGGCGGGTGTGCGCGTGTGGACGCGCATGGTGCTCAGATCATTGAGGATCTTGTTGGCGTGTAGGCGCATGTTGGCGCGCAAGCGCGTGAGGTTGCTGCCCTTTGTAGAGGCGAGCAAGATGGGTGGTGCGCCGAAGCGTTGGTGACTGACGAGCTGATGGTGAGCGCTGGTCAGGGCACGTGGTGCGCAGGGCGAGAGTGATGGCGGGCAATAGCTCACTTTGGTGGAGCCTTATCAGGCCCATACAGGAATGGCGATGGAAGGTCGGCAGGTCTGTTGGATGGATGGTCCACGTGCCCTTTGAAAGGACGACTATCCACCGAAGGAGATCACGAGCGACCTGTAGAGAGGTCCAGGACCGAAGTCACAAGACTGGTTGCAGGTGCAGTGATGGATGATCGGTCTAGAGGTTCCTCTGCGGGGGACTGCATTGAAGACGTTGAACCAAAGAGGCGTCTCCTCACTGCAGGTGAAGGAAGGCCTCTATGGCGAAGAGGAAGGCGAGCCTTCCGACAGATGCGCCCTCTGGGGGCCGTTGGATCAGCAAGCTGACCGTCAGTAGTCCTCCGAAGAGGAGTCTCTGTAAGTCAACTCCCCCGAGGGAGAGAAACACTAGCAGGAGAGACTGATAATGAACTTAGTTACCCCCTCGGAGGATGGTCAGGAACGGGGGAAACTAAGTCGGCAGCTACCGTAGAGTCTTGAGTGGCAGAGGAGATGGGTGATGTCGCATGCGACACCTCTGACACAACAACGTCAACAAGTGTCAGGGGATCTACCTCTGACGGTGACGACGACTGCTTGACAGAAGCACCCATGTGGATGAAATCAAGCAATGCCTCCTTGGAGGGCAAACCCGTAAGCCCCAAGGAGGACCAAATCTGAAACACGGAAGTTAGTGACAAGGCCTCCCCTGGGGGGAGAGGTGGTGCTGCTTTGCTAGGGGAAGCAACCTCATCTCTCGAGACCCAGAATTAGTCAGAAATAAATCGGTCTACGCTACTACTCGGCGGTCTCTTTCGAGAGACCGAGTAGGAGCTTCGGAGGAGGTTTGGGCAACGGAAGAAGAGGCCTTGGGTTTTTCTCCCTTTGAAGCAACCTTTGAAGGAGAAATATCCCACTTGGACTTCTTCTTCGGCCGTCGCGAAAACCTGTCCCACTGAGAGGAAGACCACTCCCTACACTCACTAGACTTGTTGATACTATCACACCGTTGACCTCTGCAAGAAGGACAAAGGGCGTGAGGATCGGTCTCGACCGCCGACATGAATGTTCCACAGGGGCGGTCGGGAAGTCCAGAGCAGGTACGCATGGTCGCAGAAATCTACTTCACACACAGTCTAAGAGAAAAGGAAAAGCAAAAGGCATTAATATTAATGGCTGCCAATTGTCGGCGAGGATGAAGAACAGCAACGTCCGTTCACCATCCGAGCCAAATGCAAAGTGAACTCAATCACAGGTGTGTGAGGGGGGAGGGGTAGCAAGCTACCCTCCCTACCCCCCGCTAACTAGCGTTGTGGGTAGTTAACCCTCGTTAAAAATTAAAGGTTCGTCATTTTAGCTATGCCGAAAGTAACACCCCTATTAAATAGCATGGTTTGTATTCCAGTTACGGAACAAACGCGCTTTAAGCACAAGGGAAAAACTAGCGACCGCGAGAGAAGCTGGCAAGTTGACCTCACGTGTCGACGACCAGGAGTAGATTGGGGTTTCTCAACTTGGGAAGGTCGCCTGTGGCATTTTCTCAGAGCATGCTTGGAAAACAAGCGAGGTTAGGGTTATGCGTGTGGAAGGAGTTGGGGTGTATAGGCCTGTTAGGGGGGAAAATTACTGGTCGGGGGGCTAAGCTCAGGAGTTTCTTCGATAACATTGGTCTGATGTAAGATCGTGTTGGAACAATTAGGATTTTTAAGTGGGAAAACTACAAGGATACATTCTGACCTACCTGTCTCATGTGGAAGCAGTTTAGCTCCCTGCAACCCAATTCTTAACCTAAGATATTTACAGTAGCCATATTTTCTATTTTCACAAATTGAGTAACATACTGTAACACAACCTAACCCAATCACACCTACCTAACCTTACCTAGGGCTTTTGGTCCTCCTGACTTACATGGAAATGAGGGGCCTTCTCCTTCCTGCAAACCTGTTCTCTATCATCTACAACATCGTATCACTTCTGAATCTTTTATAAATCAACTAATAAAACATAGGCCAAGACTATTACCCTCATCTAGGCTAAGTGAAAGACAGAAGTTGCAGATGGTGATTACCATTTCAGTGTTAATAAATGTTCCGACATTTTGCATATGGAACTCAAAAATATTTACTGACATTTACTGATCTAGGAAAAGTTGGCAGATCACACTATAGAACTAAAAATCACTTTTTAAAGCTGGTTTCCACGAAAAACTAACAGCAAGTGATTTTAAATCAATGACCATATTTGAAGATTCAAACAGACTGAACAGAGAACCTACTGAATGTCCACACTAAACAAATCATCAATGTCAACAGTAGCTGGTTTTCTTGAACATCAGCTAAATTCCTAAATGGTAGTTGACTGGATAAAATTTCAACAAAGGATCAAGTTACAGCATTAGCTCTTTTCCCTACTTAAAAATGAAAGCAAAAAATAAATTCGGGTATTTTTAGCAATGGTGCATCACTACAAAAAGAATCCAATTAGGTGCTTTTACTCATTGGGCATTTTAAAAAATCCATGTGACTAACAATATACATTGACAACTATTTTGGTAATCTATACCTTCCAATACATTTGAGTAGTTTTTTCTATTGCGTAATCATATTGTGAATAAATAAAGGTAAATAAATTCATATTTTCTCCTGTATACTGTAAAAAGTAATGTTACCAACCCTTTTAAACCAGGAGAAACTGTAGAAATGCAATAAGATTTTAAGCATAAAAAACCAAAGACTGTACATCATATGGATGAGAGACATCAAATAGAAATTTACACGAGTACAGTAGTCCTAAAGGAGGCAGTAGGGTAGGCTGGTCGCAAGGGAAAATTAGATTTAGTTTCTGAAACTCAGAATAAGTCATGCTATATCTTTCCATTCAGTAAATATACTGCATGTCAACACCTATAATGCAGTCAAAAGAATGGTATTATTATACTGTACTACAGGGTAATGTAACCTAGGGAAAAAACTACTTTTTTCTATAGAAAATGACACTCGTTCCTGTCAGAAATTAATAGTTTGATATATATATATATATATATATATATATATATATATATATATATATATATATATATATATATATATACACACACCAATAATGGGGTTTTCGGTGGGGAAACATACAGCGGAAATGGAATTTAATGGTAAAACAAGCCTTTTCTTCTCAATACATTACAAAAGAATATTCAGATAGAATTCCAAACATTTACAGGTGGGTTAGACTACTCAAGTGCTGGGGGTCATGTACAGTAAGGCACGTCAACTAGCATTGCCTTGTCTTCCTTCACTAACTATGAGTAAAATCTAAGTTTCTTAATCTACGTTTCTGTACAAATGGTTAAGGAACCAGTAGTGGGACAGTATGCTTTCATTCTGCAGTATGAATATATATCGTAAGGTTAAGAAAGCTAGATATATCAACCTTTAAGGACAAAGCACCTTTGTTGACAAAAGTATGTTTTTGTGGATATAGCCAATAAGGTTTTATAGTTATCAATCCACAGGTCTATACGTAAATATGTACAATCTTCACACAATTAATTCTAAACCTGTAAGCGAGGCAACACTAACGATAAACAACAACAAACCTGCGAGGATCTCTTTGCCCTCGTCATGGCTGAAGGTTCTCAATAGCTTCGTCCCTTTTTACCCTCACATTGATATTATATCGATTTATAACCAGTGGAGATACACTGGAACCCCTGTGCTTTTATTGATACTCACGCTCCACCTGAATGTTTCTGTGTCTGTCAGAAGCGGGCCGAAAAATTGTGACCCCTTTTGAGCTTTCAACCACCCAAAGATGTCGGATCTTCCTAAGCAGACGACGAAATTTTGACAGGAAGGATATGAGATGCAGATTAAACTAAATTTACCATTTCCTATCTTCCTTAGACCTTTTTATCTTCTGAAATGCCTCTTAATATTATAAGCCTCTTCTTTAATGTAAATTCAAAGAGCATGGGGGTATTACAGTCGATTTATTCAAAATATCAAATTGTTACGGCAAAATAATAATGTTTGTATATCAGAGCGGGGAATTTGAAATAGGAATAGCGGCCGGGTATATTAGGTGAAAGCTTATCGATGTCATAAACTATTGTCTTTTGATTTTACTTCGTATTCTGATCATTCCAAAACTTATGATTTCTATTTTTGCTTCAATTTTTATATTGGCAATCGCATCTGCTGATCACTGTGGGTTACGGTTTAGTTTATCATTGGAGGGAATGAGGGATGGTTAAGGTTATCTGGATTCAAGAATTTCAAGATTTGGATTCATTTTGCACTACAGTATTCTTAACTACTTACTACTTAACTTCTTACTTTGCGGGCTGCTTTTCTGGTCGTATCACACGGGAGAACCGTAGGCTACTCACTACAGAACCGACACGTTTAGTTTATCGTACATATTTTTAGATGTAGGCTATGCCAAACCCACATTGTCGAAACACAGAGAACAAGAATATCTTGTTTTAAATTTTGAAATTGCGTTCTATCTTGTATATCTCATTAAGGGGTGTTTTCCCTGCTCAAATCATACACGGAAAAGCCAACCAGGATATATATATATATGTATATATATATATATATATATATATATATATATATATATATATATATATATATATATATATATATATATATTGTATATATATGTGTATATATATATATATATATATATATATATATATATATATATATATATATATATATATATATTATGTGTGTGTGAAAGTAAGTAATTGAAAATTTTTATAGCGCAATTCACGTCGCCAAATTCACGGTATCGTACCACTTCGATTTGAAAATAAAAAGGGACTGCTACGGAGTCCTCAACTTCATTACTTACTTTAAGTGCTGTTTTTCTATCACACAAGTAACCCCCACACACGACGTCAGGACTTACAAGATCAGTTTGTTGCACATATTCTTAAGTATTTACAGTATCACACGTCGTATTCCTTTTTAATTGTAAAAAATCTACCATATCGGAGCATTTAGAAAACAAGGTCTTCATTTTTTTTCCTTCTTGAAAGCCTTAATACACTCATTCTTTCGGATGTTAATGGGAACTTGTAATATACTCTTAAGGTGGCATATTTGAAAACTATTAAGCCTACACAATAGAGGTATACATCCCGGCGCCAATAACTTAAAACCACGTGTAATTATCCTCGTGTCGACACGATTCATGAGCTACGCAATGTGTAACAAGACTCTTAGATATTTTGGACGTCTGTTTTTCATAACTTGATGAATTATTACGCATATCTTAAACTCCTATCTGGCTATAATAGTTAGTCAGTGTAATTCAATTAGTACATGAGTAATCCTTTCTAAGGTAGGACACCTTTTATAAATCTTGCTCCTCTGTTTATTATGTTTTGTAATTTCTTGAGTTAAATGAGACTATAAAAGAGATTATTAGAGTGCCTTACGTGGATGAGATCATGGTGATGAGTAGATGGAGATGGTTTGGGCATGCTCTTCGCACTCCCCAAGAGAGATTAGTTCACCAAACTTTCAACTGGGCTCCACAGGGAGCTAGAAGAGTTGGAAGACCCAGGCCTACATGGCTGGGGCTCTGTGTAGCGCGAAGTGGGAGAAAATGAATGTAGTATTTATTTGGAATCTCAAGATAGAGACGACTGGCGAAATCTAACCAAGCTCCTTTGCGTCAATAGGCGTAGGATGGGATGATGATGTGAATTTCTTAAGTTGCACTTGAATAGATTGCAATAGATGGAGTTACAGTAGTCAATCCTGGTAATAGCACAGTTAATCACAATTTTATTTATAGAATATCCATCATGATACTTCTTTACTAAAGCAATGTTTCCAAGGTGATAGCTAGCAATTCTAACTATATTATTTATTTGAGCATTGAAAGACAAATTACAGTCAAGTGATACACCCAGACTAGACTTTACTATAATATATATCGGGATAAGGGGGGTGTACGGGGCCTAATCTTATTCTGTCGGCTATATATACTATCTGTCTATCAGAAGTACTACAGAGCCATAAAGTGGAATTTAAACTATTTGCTGGCGATACACAATCTTATATAGATGATACTGCTGAAACTCCAAACCAAATTCTTATCAGTAAGGGAATGGATGGCAATCAAACGACTAAAACTTAATGAAAATAAAACTGAGTTTATGGTGGTTGGAAAAAAAAAGCCTAAGACTCTTGGGCAATATCCAAATAGATATAAAGAACAACTCGGTACTGATATCAAGTCAAGTTTGTGATCTGTAAGTATCTCTTGGGAGCTGTGACGAGTCTCTTAATGCTTAAATAAATACTGTAGTAAAAACCACTGGATAATTGATTTTATAAAGAAGTACCGGGATGAACATTTTGTAAAGAAACTTCTAATAAACTGTGTTATTACCAAGATTGACTACTACAACTCCATCTACCATAATATACCCATAGTGCAATTTAAGACATTAAAAAACATAATAAACAAAGGAAGAACACTGATAAAAGGAGTCACACCCCGAGAAAGGATCACTCCTTTACTACTAATTGGTTTACACTGGCTACCTATTAAAGCTAGAATAGAGTTTAAAATATGTGCAATAACCCATCAAGTTATCAGAACCGGACGTCCAAATTGAATATCGAAGATAATTCCTACATATTGTGCAGCCAACAAATCGCGTTGACACGAGAATAGTTACGGATGGTTTCAAATTATTGGAACAAAGATACATGACTACTGTAGGTTCTAGAACTTTCAAATATGAAGCCACTAGACTATACAACAAACTCCTACCAGACAATCGTTTGACTGAAGAGATAAAGACTTTTAAAAAGAAGCTTAGACTTTCTTGTGTTCTAAGTGCTTCGATAATGTAGATTTAACACTAAACACGCAATATGCTGTATGATACGCTAAATATCTGAGAATGTAGCCTATACTACAAATTGATGTTGTAAGTCCTGTAGGGCACAAGATCAGAAAAAAAAAACAGCTCTTGAAGTAAAGTACGATGGGAGTGTTTGATCAGACTTTCATAAGAGCCTTGTTTTCTATTTTAGGACGTTTGCCGCCAAACTCAATTTCCTAGTCTTGCGAACATAATTCCAATAGTAAATACTAGCACTGATGGGTGTAAGTAATCTAAATCCGAGGAAAGGTGCTCTAGATTATCAGGACTTAAGTTCATACAGGCTTATTTTGAATTTATCATTCATGCCATAGTGCTTGAATATGTCATTCTCGAACAACTATAGTCAATTTTCTTTAGCGAGGCATATTTGCACCGACTCGCAGCGGTGCCCTTTTTAGCTCGGAAAAATTTCCTGCTCACTGATTGGTTGGACAAGATAATTCTAACCAATCAGCGACCAGGAAACTTTTCCGAGCTAAAAGAGCACCGCTGCGAGTCGGTGTAAATGCGCCTCATTAAAATAACTTGAGTATAGTTAGTCATTTAGGAAGAAGTGAAGGTTCTAGAGCTTTCATATATGCGATTCAAAACTACACAATAAGGTCCCACAAGACATCCAAAAGAATGAAGATATTAAGGCTTTCAAGAAGAAACTGAAGTGCTTCAATAATTTGGATTTATATAAGAAATAATATATGAAGGGTCTATTTCACTGTTGTTACTGTTCTTAACATATTTCATTTTGATTGTTCATTACTTCTCTCGTAGTTTCTTTATTTCCTTGTTTCCTTTCCTCACTTGGCTATTTTCCTTGTAGGAACCTTTGGGTTTATACTATCTTGGTTTTCCAATCCAATTAGGGTTGTATCTTAGTTTGTAGTAATAATAATAATAATAATAATAATAATAATAATAATAATAATAATAATTATTATTATTATTATTATTATTATTATTATTATTATCATTATTATTATTATTATTATTATTATTATTATTATTATTATTATTATTATTATTTGGCAATAAATGTGCAATGTACGACGTGAAATGTTGAATGCCTGGGAATGTCTACGTTGAAATGAATACAAAGGTCCTATAGAGAGTAGGATTCCCCTTCAGTATAGGTCCAGAAAAGCAGCACTTAAGGTAAAGGAACCAGTCAGCATACATACAATTATATTTTGCGGAGACAACTGCATGTTCTCTTGTAAATGATGGATGAGGACAAATGGAACATCCTAATTTTATCTAATTTCATTGCCGCCTTTGAAATAGTTGTGTATGAACTACTACTAAATGATTTATGGTCCATTGGTACTGGCGATGGAGCTTTCGAGTATATGGCCGGGAGCACACTAGCGACTCTGTGGTGCCACAAAGCCACAACATCGTGTGGCGGGGATGTGGTCTCCCATAGGTTTCCATTGTTTTTAAAGCCGCGCCACGCCTGTGGCAGGGATGAGCGACAGAGTGCCACAGTCACTTGCCACAGTCGCTAGTTTTCGCGGCAAAACTTGAAAATAATGGAAACCTATGGGAAACCACATCCCCGCCACACAATCCTGTGGCTTTGTGGCACCACAGAGTCGCTAGTGTGCTCCTGGCCTAAGGCGGGGAGCACACTAGCGACTCTGTGGCGCCACAAAGCCGCAGCATTGTGGCGGGGATGTGGTCTCTCATAGGTTTCCATTGTTTTCAAAGCCACGCCACGCCTGTGGCGGGGATGAGCGACAGAGAGCCACAGTCGCTTGCCACAGTCACTAGTTTGCACGGCAAAACTTGAAAACAATGGATTACTTGGTTGACAGAAACTATTGTGTGCGAAATCGAAATTCTTATTTATCATATGAACCGTTAAGGAGAAGGGTACTCCAGGGAAGAGTATTGTGCCTAATCCTATTTTGTATCTATCTTTTAGTCTACCAAAAGTGTTACAGAGATCGACACGAGGGGTGTTCTAGTTGTTTGCGGATGATACAAAATTTCACTTCTCCATAAGAGGCGTTAATATTAACACGACAATCTAAACCCTGTTATTACTAGTGATGGGGAATGGGTTACAATTGAGCATCTAATACGAAATTAAGATAAAACTGACTTTAAGATGATAGGAAAGAAAAACAATCTAAAATAGCCCTACACTGATGGCAAAAATATCAATGACAACTTTATCCCGGTATCTAGCAGAATTCATGACTTCGGTGTATTTCTCGACTGTAATTTGTCTTTCATTGCTCAAATACATAATGTACTTACAGAACATTCATCCAGACATTTCCTTGCGAAAGCAATAATTCTAAAGTAATATCCAGTGATTCTTACTAACAATCAAGTCCACACAAGCATTAACTAAAATCGCCAACGTGAAAAATGAAGTAAAAAACAAAAACACTCAAAGATATATCCATTCTTAATATGAGATCAGCCTTAAAAAGAAATGTAATTTTCATTGGTGACAGGATTAGATACGAAACAGTAAATAAGATTCAAAACGTGGTTGCTGATAACGAAACGAGAATAATTCGAAAACTAAAACAAACAAATAATTATATGTAATGTATTCCGGTTTAAAGACTGATCATGAATGACAGAGGCAAGGGACAGTGACATTGCCCTATCAAGCAGGGCAATGCCCTAGAGACTGACCATATATAAATATGATCAGCCCCCCAAGCCCCCTCTCCACCCAAGCTAGGACCAGAGAGGGCCAGGCAATGGCTGCTGAAGACACAGCAGATAGACCTATAGCCTCCCTGAAACTCCCATCCTGAGCTCACAAGAATGGTGAGGTTGTAGCGACCAAAGGAATTAAAGAGCTTAATACTTTGATTCATAGGAATCGTTGTTTGAGTCCAATTCAAAATGTAGAAAAGGAGATAAGATTGTTATTCAAGAAAAGTGCGGCGAGTGGTACTTTACTTTTTACTTTTAGGGGTTTATTTCTCGCCCTCTATCAGACACTAAGAGTCTGTTCAGGTGGGCCTTGGTGTGTGAAAATAATTCCTTTCCAGTTAATATTTTGCTCTGTATATTTTCAGTTATTCGCTAGCATTTGTATTCAGGCTTAAATGTTTTCAGATCACTATCATAACACTTTCCAAAGAGATAAGTCTTCAGGTTTTTCTTGAAAGCTGCCACATTTTTGCTATTCTTGACATCAAGTGGATGGTACTACCCACTTCATGCTGAAATGTGACCCTAAAGTTCGGAGGGCTATTCATGACAATGGTTATCACGGCTTGCGTTCATATAGACCTCTTTCGAATGTATCCTTTATTTCAAAAGTGTTAGAACATGTAATACTTGAACAAATAGTTAGTCATTTAGAAAGAATCGGAACACTGTCACCCAACCAGTCAGCATACATACAATTATATTCTACTAACTACAGAGATAGTTATGCTCTGTTGTAATTAAACGATCAGTTGGGAATGATGGATGAGGACAAAATATGGTATCTTGATATTACTCGATCTTGGGGCTGCTTTTGGTGTAGTTGTGCATGGTCCAATGGTATTGCATATAAAGCTTTTGAGTATCAAAAAGATTACTTGGTTACTGTGTACGAATTGGAAACTCTCACTCATCATATAGCCTACTTTACTAGGTCTTTAAAAAGTACTACAGAGACATTCAGTAACTATTTGTAGATGATAAACAATTTCACCTCTTCATAAATCAACATTAATGATACTACCGAGACTTAAAATCACGTTCTTATTTACTTCTATTTTAAGGGCTACTTTTCAGGTCCCATACTGCAGGGAAATCCTACTCTCTACGGGACCTTTAGTAATTCAGCTTGTAGTATACATTCCAAGGCATTCAGCATTTCACACTGCTTATAGGTCGTTTATTGAAGCACTTAGAAAACAAGAAAGTCTTCAGTTTCGACTTATAAGCCTTAATTGATATCTTCAGTCTGTCGGATGTCTAGTGGGAGCTTATTGTGTGGTCTTTAGGCGCACATTTGAAAGCTGTAGAACAAACAGTAGACACATATCTTGGTTCCAATAACTTGAATCAATCTGTAACCATTCTCGTCGTATCAACACCATTTGGTGGCTGCACAACTTGTAGGATATCTATGGCTGCACAATATGTAGCAATTACCTGAGGTAATTCGGATGTTCGATTCTGATAACTTGATGATATACTCTAAACCGAATTCTCGCTTTAATAGGCAGCCCGTGTAAATCCATTAGTATAGGAGTGATCCTTTCTCGGGGTTGGAAACCTTTATCAGTCTTGCTCCTCTGTTTATTATGTTCTGTAATGTCTCAAGTTGCACTATTGGTACATTGTGAACAATTTTTGGTAGATGGAGTTACAGGGTCAATCAAAAGTTACTTTACAGAATGTCTCTCCAGTTACTTCTTTATAAAAGCAATGTTTCTAAGATGATATCCAACAGTTTTACAATATTATTTATTTGAACATTGAAAGAAAAGTTACAGTCAAGAGATACCCGTAGATCACGATTTCTACCAGATATCGGGACAGAGTTGTTATTCATGTTTATTTGAATATCGTCCAAGTTTTTATGCTGTTTTTCTCTCCACCCACCAGAAACTGTTTTATTTTCGTCTATTTTTAGTTGTTTAATTGCCATTTATTCCCTTACACAGTAATGATTTGGTTTGGTTTCATCAGTGTCGTCTATATCATTCCATTGTGCTATGGAATGGATTAAAATAAGCAGCTAAACTAGATTAAAATAAAACTAAATTTATGTTGGTATGAAAGAAAAACATCTTAAGAAAAGAAGCTTGGGTGACATCCAAATAGATATTAATGGTTCATGTGATGAATAAGAGTTCCCAATTTGTAGGATACACGGTAGTTTCTGTTAACCTAACAGTATTTTTGGTTTTCAAAGGCTTAATCTTCAGTACCAATGGACCGTAAATCATTTAGTAGTTCATGCACAACTGTATCCAAAGCAGCACTAAGATCGAGTAATATCAAATTACCACACTTTGTTTTCATCCATCATTTCCAGCATATTTACAACATGTAATACAAGGCAGGCAGTTAATTCTAATAGCCAGGCCTTCTCCATCATGAGGCTCGACACTACACAGTATTCTAAAAGTTTTATTCCAGCTGTGACCAAGTTGTGGAATGATCTTCCTAATCGGGTAGTTGAATCAGTAGAACTTCAAAAGTTCAAAGTTGGAGCAAATGTTTTTATGTTGAACAGGCTGACATAAGTCTCTTTATGGTTTATATATGACAAATCTGTTTTGACGTTGTTACTGTTTTTAGAAGGATTTATTGTTAATTTGTTCTCATCATTTATTTATTTCCTTATTTCGTTTCCTCACTGGGCTATTTTTCCCTATTGGAGCCCTTGGGCTTATAGCATCTTGCTTTTCCAACTAGGGTTGTAGCTTGGCTAATAATAATAATAATAATAATAATAATAATAATAATAATAATAATAATAACAGAACAGATGGCCGTCTCCGTAGAGTATAATTTTCTGTAAGCAAACTGGTTATCTGGCAAAACTTCCATTTCTTCTAAGAGACTGATTAGTGGTTCAAGAATTACATATTCTATTACTTTTGAAATAAATGATAGATTCGAAATAGGTCTATATGAACTTAATTCCTAATGATCTAGAGCCCTTTTAAGAACCGGTTCAACTACAGATATTTTCTCAAATTTGGGAAGCTTCACTCATCGATGCTTGTGTTTACTATTCTTGTAATTATATCAGCAAGAAATAATATTGGCTTAACGAAGTAAAATAATTTAGAGACTTCTCTGAATGTCCAAAATTATCAGGAAATGTGTTAGTCATTACAAAGCTCGGACAATTCTTGAAATGTTGTAGTTCCATTTTTTTATTACGCTCCGAAAATAAAGTAATAGGCATTTTTTATCGGACGCATCTAAAATCTTTTGACATAATTTCAGGTAATGTATTATGTCGTCGTTATAAACTAAGTACGAAATTATTGATGAAACATCACCCCACATAGGCCCTAATATTACTATTATCAATGTTGCTGATGTTGGCGTTTGTCGAGAACAACTTGAGTGACCTTACAGTACTGTATATGAAATGGCATATTTTTTTTCTTTAAAGATATCTCACCCTATTCGTAGTCCAGTCATTCACTAACCACCTGTAATCTTTACTGAACTGAACAGATTTCGGAGAGGGTATGGGGTGAGGGAGCAGCTGATATTTTCGGCGGTGGAGTCATACCTACTATAGGCATTCTCTGGCTGTCACGACTTTTAGCTAAAAAATCAGTGAGCAATTTACTCTCAGAGTTTTAAAGATACTCAAATGATTTTCACAGGGTTTGATGGGTGTTATGTGAGCTACATTCATACCAATTTTGTATTGATACTTGCCATAGAAAAGTCACAGTAGCCATTTTTCGATATCCGCGTGAGGCCAATTTTCGGCAGCGCCGTAAATTACTCGTACAATACTTCACATATCTGAATGAAATTTTCAAGGATTTATGGGAAGGATATCTACTTTGTCCATACCAATTTTCACGTTGATATCTACTATAGAAAAGCCAGAGAAAACGTTTATTTCGGTAGGTCGCACAATAAAAGTAAACACTTGTATAAAATAACCACATAAACAGGTAAGTACAGAAAAGTAAACAACCACCTTTGCTATCATGAAGAACAATACTAGAAGTAGTCTATGTCCAAAGCTATTTCCTACACTTCATTATCATAACATTTAAGCCTCTCCTAAAATCTCAACTGCTTACCTTACAAATCACAACCATAGAGCAAGTTAATTAGTTGGTTGACGTGGACGTGGACTCGCGGGAGCCATTTCTTGAGCTAAGCTTCACTTCACTGTGTTTGAAGTTGAAGGGTGTTGGAGGAACTGGTGTGTGAGTACAAGTCTTTTTTCAGTAATGGATGTATTAATTCAGAAGTTTAAACATATCTCTTCCTCTTATTATTTTGAAGTTTTTATAATTTATATACTGTATAATAGATTCATTGTAATTGTTGTTATTATTCTCAAACTTCTGTAGTATATTCCGTCATTTCCTTTTCTCACTGAGCTATTTTCCCTGTTGGAGATCTGCTTTTCCAACTAGGGTTGTAGCTTAGCAAGTAATAATAATAATAATAATAATAATAATAATAATAATAATAATAATACCATCCATGGATGTATCTTGGGCTATTATTCGAATCGGTATATCTAGGCCTATTGGGTCTGAATATCTCTGGGATCCTTTCGAGTCTCCTCCATTTCGGTGGTAAAAACAGGCGCAACGTTATTTTACTTTAATGAGCCATTTTCTTTAACTAATGAATTTGTTTACCTTGCTCATCCGAACGTCAAGGCTGATAGCTAGGAGTTGCGAGACCCAATTAGAAAATTGATAGTGGAACCCTGTATTCTATTAAAAGTCGAAGATTGATATTTTATATTTTCTGTAGCATGTCCGCCATAGCAAAAAAAAAAAAATAGTAATACTCAATTTATTAAAATCTTAAAAATAGTATAAAAGTTTTGATTTTCTTATTACAATTTACAAGTTCTGGGTAGTAGGTTGGCCAAGGCACCGACCACCCGTGGAAATACTACTGTTAGAGTGTTATTGGGTTCTTTGACTGTCAGTTAATACTATATTAGATCCTTCTCTGGTTACGGCTCACCCTTTCTTTGCCTACACATACACCGAATAGTTTAGCCTATATTTTCTCCTACAAGATGATTGTTACACAATCATCTCCCATGTCACACCAGCGAGCACGCCAGGAAATCTAAGGGGCAACACAAGTCCATGTAGTACAACAGGGGTATAAATCTTAGGATGACTGTTCAAACTTCAGAGGTTATCGACATAAATTTGGCAAAGTATGTCTCGTCAAGGGGACTTTATTTAATACCTGCGTTGGTAAGGAGCATTGGAGTCAATATTGTAAAATAACCAAAGAAGAGCAGGAGCACAAACTTCACCCACGGCCATGGATTTATAGGGAGATGTGACAAAGGTTGGGGTCATGGATACTGCAGAGATAGAGAAAGATCACAGTCACAGCCATTAGGTCAACTTGGTAGATGAAGATGTGGCATCTAGAGATGAGGAATTCTACCTAGTTACAACGGGATCAGAATTGCATTGATTGAGGTATGCAAGTTAGTGCATGCTACTGTAAATATAAAGCTATCAGATCACCCTATCAGTGATACCGCATGTTCTTCGGAAAACTAGATTCCACTGGGTACCCAAGACTGTATGAAGCACAGACCAGCCCATATGTGAACCTGAGGACTTGTAATGGTAGAATGATAGAGCAACGTGACAGTATAACTATTGAGTGTCAATAAAGACAGTCGGAGTAGTTGAAAGTGTTCATAGCAGAGTCAGAAGGTTGCCCAATCCTTTGGCTGACTAGCTTCAAAGAGATGAAATTAGTGTCGTTCAAGTGCCATGAAAATATGAGCATCAACGACATAAGTTGTGAGGTATTACCGAAAGTAGAGGTTACACTGGAGAATTTGAAAAATAGGTTTCTAACAGTAATCGATATCATTGGGGATGTTTAGGGTACACTTCACCCGACTGTAAATCCCAACATTCCTCCAATCATCCCTCTATACAGGAAGTACTCTTTATTTTTCCGTCGTGGAGAAGTTTTTGTATGTTAAGTTCTCAGATTTTATGAAATACACTTTTGACACTGTATTAGCCTACAGTTTAGTGCGCGTCAAATAGGTAATAGCATTTAAATTCAGCAACTGCCGTATTCATTTTGAAATGATGTCAATTGATCCATGCACTGCAAGTTAGACATTCACCAGAGGACACTGTAAGACCCATAATTTTGCCTTTTTCCACTCCAATTGGAAGTTTGAAGGTTTATTCAAATGGTTTTTTTTACGTTTCTGTTTCTACATGCATACTTCCCATGTGTTTGAAATTAAACTTTCATTAAAGAGAAAAGCTTACCCTTCGATGATTCTTTTTTTATATCATTAATATTTATATATATTTTCTTATATATATATATTTATATAATTTTATATATATTTTTGGTAGTAGGTTGGCCAGGGCACCAGCCACCCATTAAGATACCACCGCTAGAGTTATGGGCTCCTTTGACTGGCCTGACAGTACTGCATTGGACCCTTCTCTCTAGTTATGGTTCACTTTCCCTTTGCCTACACATACACCGAATAGTCTGGCCTATTCTTTACAGATTCTCCTCTGTCCTCATTCACCTGACAACACTGAGATTATCATACAATTCTTCTTCACCCAAGGGTTAACTACTGCACTGTAACTGTTCAGTGGCTACTTTCCTCTTGATAAAGGTAGAAGAGACTCTTTAGCTATGGTAAGCAGCTCTTCTAGGAGAAGGACACTCCAAAATCAAACCATGGTTCTCTAGTCTTGGGTAGTGCCATAGCCTCTGTACCATGGTTTTCCACTATCTTGGCTTAGAGTTCTCTTACTTGAGGGTACACTCAAGCACACTATTCTATCTCGTTTCTCTTCCTCTTGTTTTGTTAAAGTTTTTATAGTTTATATAGCAGATATTTATTTTAATGTTGTTACTCTCCCTGAAATATTTTATTTTCCTTTTTTTTCTTTCCTCACGGAGCTATTTCCCTTGTTGGAGCCCCTGGGCTTATAGTATCCTGCTTTTCCAACGAGGGTTGTAGCTTAGCAAGTAATAATAATAATATTATTCTTCCTCTTTATACATTTTCAAAATATACAATTATATATTGAAATGTCGACTGTCAACCTTTTTACATGACATGGAAGGAAAGTATTCAGCCTACAGTATATTCTCATTTGTTTTCTTGAAAGACTTAGGCCTATATAAGTACGCATATTAGCTACATCTGAAAATAATTATTGAAATATTATTACTTCCTATAAAAAGGTTATGTTGCAGGTTCAGTCTGTTTGTATGTTTGTAAGCAGGACTACTAAAAAGCAATTTGTGGGTGTTTATAGGAAATGTACTAGAAGCGGGCCTTGTAATGAGCCTAGCGAAAGAGAGAATTGTAACTTCTGGGAGGAGGTAGTTTCAGAGGTTGCATTTCTCAGCCTCGGTGGAGGTCTCTAGTCTCCCGACTTTCATGTGAGTATTCTTTATTTTACTATTGGTTGAGATTAATGTATGCAAGTACTTATAGTTTGCGCGAGGAGAGAAACATGGTAGGCAGATGACGATAGAACAGTGTGAAGAGGGTAAAACGCTATTAGAAAAATAATGGAGTGTAGTAAGAGGTGGATAGATGAGCCACATTCCGTTTTTTTTTTCTTTTTTTACAATGCAAAGATTTCATGTTAAACCATTGCAAATCTGCATCTATGTTCGTATTAATTTTAGGTGCATTTCCGGGATTTCATTTGTAATTAACACATTCTACTTTTATTTGCTAAGTTTTGGTACTAAAGTGTTACCTGTTAATTCTATTAGGTTTTTAAACCACCCATGAAATTCCAGCCTAAACATCTGAATGACATCTGCCTGATGTCTATTTTCATAGAGTTTTTGAATGATGTGAACCATATTTTAAGATGGAAACTGTACGAAGCAACTAGACGTTGCTTTTCATGCAGATAACCGTTTGCATACTGTCAGGAATGCCTTGAGAGAGAGAGAGAGAGAGAGAGAGAGAGAGAGAGAGAGAGAGAGAGAGAGAGAGAGAGAGAGAGAGAGAGAGAATCTTTGTTTCATATTGCTATTGTCAGAGGAAATCCTATTTCATCAATACAATGATTAATTATAGATTATCTTTATCTCACATACCTAAGAATAAAATTTGGGTAATAATTCCATTTCTAATTTTGCCATTGACGAGCAGGTACCGTGGGAAAGATTAGATGTTCAAGTTTGATATTTTCATCAAATCTGGTAATATTAGATCTCTCACATGCCAGTCTATTTGCTGCTAGTCCTCTAAATCTTGTTTTGGAAGATATGTGCCTTATTTCATGTCTTTTTCTAAATTTGCAAGGAGTTAAATACTAGGTTCTTTCTGAACTATGTAGAAGTTGTGAAACGTTGGAGTAGGCCACAGATTTCACAAGTGATAAACGGGATTTTTTTGTTGAGTTAATTCTGTAAACTGACGTTAGGCCTCTAGTGGTCTTTTGTGAAGTTTCCTTTACAACTCCCCATGTGAAACTCTTGAATGTTGTTAGTTTGTATGTTTATTATTATTATTATTATTACTTGCTAAGCTACAACTCTGGTTGGAAAAGTAGGATGCTATAAGGCCAGTGGCCCCAACATAGAAAATAGCCCAGTGAGGAAAGGAAACAAGGAAAAAATATAAATATTTAAGAAGAGTAACAACATCAAAACAAATATTTCCTAAATAAATTATAAAAACTTTAACAAAACAAGAGGAAGAGAAATATGGTAGAATAGTGTGCCCGAGTGTACTCTCAAACAAGGGAACTCTAGCCCAAGATAGTGAAAGACATTGGTACAGAGGCTATGGCACTAGAATATGAGCATGTTATCATAGGCTATTACGCAAAACTATTGGTGTGTAAGGACAACCAATATCAGAAACAAAAACCGCTATAATTTATAATAGAAAAACATGTCCCTATCAACCATTAACATGATTTAGATAGTAGAAAGGCACGAACTATTGAAAATAAGAACATCACTGTAATAATTATCATTCCCATTTTCCTATTCCATCTGAATCCCCGGTAAACACTGTGGAGTCGTATTGTTGGACACCGCATTCTTATTTCTCTTATTACTTGGTCCGAACAGATCTGGCATCTTTGAAGTTAACCCCTTAAAGTATCGAAATTAAAATGCAATAGTGCTAGGAAGGTTGAGTGGAAGTTCCAAATTCTTCAAGGAAGGTTAAGCGAGATGTTTATCTGGTAGCAAATATAGTGTGAGTGAAGCAGCGATTGGTTTACCCATGCAAATAGATTAACACTCTTGACATTGGACTAGTGAGAATGATTATTGACCTTTGAAAGTACTTTATATTTTTACGATAAATATAACTTTCCGATTGGTTTCTTTCAAAAGAAAGGTTGCTAGGGAGGAATATGTCTAATTTTGTGAGTTTTGTGGCCAAACAGAATATACACTGCATATATTTTACTTTTGTAAAAGAGTTAAAAATGTATTTCAATGGTTTAAGAGTAAATTTGAGGTTTTGTGTTTTGTAGAAGGTAGGGAATGGATCAAATTATTGATGTTAGACATTAAAACTAAATGTAAAAAAGATAGGAACACAGCAATTCTTCTAATTTGTAATTATGTGTATAGCATATGGATAAGCCGTATGCAGAAACTTAGTGAAAATGATACTCTTGGTTTTCTTAGAGGAAGATTGAATTATGAGAGATGGTTTGCGTTAATTTTGTATTAGGAAAAATTGAAGAAACTTGTTACAAAGGAATTCATATGTTCAACTATTTAATTGACAAAATGTAAATATTGTATTTTGTTATTTTAGATAAAAGTTATTTTTTTTTTATAAATATTGTAGTTTAAAATGGACGAACGCTAAGAATAGGCCTAATATTACAATCGTAAAAGAAGCAAAACCGACGAAAATGATTATGTTTGCTTGTGAGGGTATGGAATAAAACAATTTTCGTATACTGATGCAATTTCATGATTTTGACTGATAAATTTTCATACCTCTCTGTGATCATGTAAATTTTGTTTCCCTACAGTTACATAGACGACACACTTGTGCCGATTTACATAACAGTTCACTAGCTACAGCCTTATCATCAATCTTTCCTCTTCGATGTCAAACCCAACGTGTCAGAATGTCAAAAGAAGAATGTATTAGTTCACAGACACGTCTTCATATTGTTTTTCCCTTTAGCTGGTAACAAATAGGTATAATAACAGATCGTCTCTTTTTTACGTGACGATTCCGTGATTTTCATTATGTTGATTTTTAGTTCGCTCCTATAGCCTAGTAAATAATGTCCCTGAAACTACTTACTATAGGCGACACATGTGCATATGATTGTCATAATATTGATCTAAATTCTAGTTACTATGGTATGTGCTGAAATAATATTTGTAAATAAACATCATCGTTCTATCGCCGGTTATCAAAGAAAAATCAATTCTGTGTCAGACACGTGCAGTAGCTTTGTTTCGAGTTCAAACAAGGAGTTACAGCGATCGATTACGCTAAATTGTTATAATAGTATGTAATTTTGCGGTCACGTTTAATCACAGTTTATACTGTCTTAGAATAGCGTCTTTTACAATGATTTATATATTTCCTATTTGTGATCAAGAATGACACGGAAAACAATAAGGAAATGTAATATTCATAGAAAACTGAAAAGAAACGCGGCGAAAGTAAATGGAAAATAAAACTTCAAGCAGGCAGGGGTGTCTGGCTCGAGCGACGCTCACTTGTTTCTGTCGTCCGCCTCCATCTATCGGTGAACGCGGCTTAGGCGGCTACACAACACAGTGTATCAGCTGGCTTGAGTGTGGTTAGTTGTCAGGCATGGAATCCCCATGAATACTCAATGTACTCGCGTATATTATGTGTGCAGAGTGTTTTTGTCCCTGGAATACCTCGTTTTATAGTGCTTGCAGTTCATCACGCCAATTCAACACGCCGTTAGATTACGGGAAAAGCTTCATATAAAAGGGTGAGTAAGGAAAGTTGGTCGTCTGCAGACAAGAGCGTCGTCTGCTCAGTAGTGGCGGGAACCCTTTGGTTATCTTGTAATTGTCATTGACAGGAAAACACAACCGTGAAATTAAACTTGTTATCCTTTCGTAGAATTTGTGATTTGTATCTAAGAAAATTTAGTTTATTACCTACGATGTTTCCCCTCGTTTGGCGCTGTCAAACATTGTATTTCGGTTTTCGATACAAAATATCTTTTTTGTCCCTTTGAATGTTTATTTCCTAGCAAAGATCATACACATGTGTATAGTATGATGCAATTGTGGCTCTGTGCAGTACAGGATGCGCAAGTGGAATTTTAGCCATGCGTGTCTGTAGGAGAACGTTGGAATATTCCATGCCGGGAAAATTCAAATGGTTTATTGTTTTATTATTGTAATGACCTAACATTCTGACGCAGACAGCATGCTGGTGTTTCCATAATTGTATGTTGGTATAATTTATGAGTGGTCATGCGAATAAGGGAATTGCATTTTGCCAAAAAGTAAAATTGACAAATGATTAATGCATAAATGTGCTATTTCATCAGTTTACCCCTCTGCTAAATGTCTGTGTGTGACAGACAGATGGGTATAAGTTTTACGTTGATCTGGATGAGAATGAGACTAGCGTTTAGCATAACACCACGGCCTCTCTCTCTCTCTCTCTCTCTCTCTCTCTCTCTCCTCTCTCTCTCTCTCTCTCTCTCTCTCTCTCTCTCTCTCTCTCCTTTTTGGCCTTATACATGGTATTGTATATAAATGTATGTTGTTTACTTTGATAGTAGTACCAAATTTAAACAAGAGCCAGTTTCCACCGTTTTTGTAGAGTGGAGACCTGTATGATAGAAGGGGTTAATGTTTCACATACTATTTAAAATACCCTATTCTTAGTTGGTGATAGATCTTAAATATATATTTTTTGCGATGCTGTAGTCTTTTGTACGATTTCTCTAACTCCTATGCTAAATGAGAGGGTGAGCAAGTATTAGTACTCTACATAACATCGTTACATAAGCAGCATCTATAATCGGATATGGCTGATTAAGAACTCTACTAGTCGCATTCTTCAAACAGGTTGAGTCACCTTTGTAACTTGTATGGTAATAAAATTATTTTTTTAAATCCGAGAAACCGTTGATTTTTATTCATTTAAACATTGGAACTCGAAAGTCGTGTGTATAAATGAATGTTTGGTTTGTTTTTCTGTAACCTTTGTTTTTTAAGGAAATGGCTTTGGATCCCCAAGTAGTCAAAATGCTATGTTTCTACCTCGGTATCAAATTGGTATCTACATTAAACTTGCAGATGTTCGGAATTGGATATCATTATATTTTTCAGCTGTAGATTTGCTGTTGCTTGGACTTAAGGCTAGCTGGTCCAACAATAAGTAATTTACGGATTTCTTTAGAGAACAAACGTTTCATTATTCTTAAAATTCTACAATAATTATTGTAGACATAATTCATTTGTATCATTAATGTTATTCAAAATTATTATGAAAGGATATGAACTGGTTAGCCTAACTTTCACTAGTTATATCATCATCTCCTCTTACGTCTATTGTCGCAAGGGGCCTGGATTAGATTTCGCCAGTAAGAAATCTCTGTCTTGAGCTTTTAATTCAACACCTCTCCATTCATCATCTCCGACTTTACTCTTCATAGTCCTCAGCCATGTAGGCCTGGTTCTTCCAATTCATCTAGTACTTTGTGGAGCATAGTTAAATGTTTGGTGAACTAATCTCTTGGGGAGTGCGAAGAGAATGCCCAAACCATCTCCATGTAGGCCTACTCATCGTGGTCTCAGCCACATATGACACTCGAGTAATCTCTTTTGTTTCCAGCCCTGCCATTTAACTCCCAATATTCTTCTGAGGGCTATGTTCTCAATTTCGTACATTTTTTTTTCTTTCCCTTGATCTCTTTAGATTGAGGTGCCATGCTCGGAAAGGTTTAGAATTCTGTTTTCACTAAGTCCAGCAAATGTTTGTATCCGTATACTGTACAGCAACGCGTGAGTCTTAATTAATAAACGTGAGCTGTAGGCCTACGAATCGGAACACACACGTAGGTTTCAAAATAATTACTTTATATCCAATCCCTTCTTTAATGAATAGTAACCCAAGCTCAATAAGTTGACCTTGAGTTTATCTTTTGAGATTTATGTGTTGTTTTTTACCAAACCCTGATTTGGTATGACAGGATACTGTAGAAACTTGCATGTGGTTACATAGGCTAATTATTTACAAAGATTTTGTTAACGTATCCCTGTTAGGAATATATTTCTTTATGAAGGCTGCATTTCTTTAGGAATATCGTATTTCTCTGCATTCAATATATTAGATATGCTATATTTAATATTCATCAATTAGAATACTTATTTTTCCTGATGGTTTTGCTATTTCCAACTCTATATTTTTCATTGACTTGATACCAAACGTTTTGGGTTTTTTTATTAACTTGGATCTCTTATTTTTTGTCTTCTTTATGTATGTGTATTTTATTTTTTATTCAAGTTATAGTATCCGTTATTTTCTATTTTGGCCACAGTATCTTCAGCGTTGTCCATGCGAGGTATATTTGTTTCATAATAACCAAAAAGAGAAAAGCTTACCCCTCAGATTCTTCTTCTCGTAATTTACATTAATTCGGTAATGTGCAGGACTTTATAACAACGCCCTCACGTTACATCCATGCGGTAGCCTACTCTTCACTAACCGTCACTGTAGTACATTGTCTTCAACGTCTCTCCTTTTCAAATCTTTTATCTTGAGATCTGAAGATTTGTTCACATTAGAAAAATGAAGACGAAATGTAATATAATATTTTTGTCTTCCAGTTGACAATGATAACGAATGAATCAACAGAATGGAAGTAAAATTAGCTTGAAATAGTATTGTTATATTAAAAATAGGATTGAACACGTCGCGTTGCTATATTTTTAAAAGAGGCCTAATAGATATCCAGATCAATGCATACAATAGTCTTTACCTGTGACATGTAGGCTGATATGATCAACGGAAAATTGGTTTCTATGTATGAAACGTAATATTCAAAATGATTGAAAATGTGTAAGAAAGATTAAATAAACGTTTAAAAAACCGACAAGGAAGGGAGAGGAGTTAATGAAATACAGCTAGGCACTATAATGTTGTGAAAGTGGCTTAGTTGTTTAAGGAAGGTGATAGTTTATTGATGTAAAGAGCTTCTATGAGAAGGAGCGAGAGGCAATCGGATGTTTGGGAGAATATTTCGAAACTGCTGTACTGAATTTGAGATTACTACGAATTTCAATGTTTAAGCACAGTTAGTTACCTGTGGAAAGAAACTGTTTGCTTCACATAGCACATGCTATCGCTCTCGGGATGATTTATATCAAATTCTGCAGTACGGGTAATTGTTATTCTATTTTTTCCTGTCTTGTTGATTTAGCATTATTAATTGTATGAATATCTTCGCAGACGATTGGGTCTATTTGCCTTACTCATTTAGCGTGAGATCTTTGTTATGGTTGTAATGTGATTTTACGAGTCATGTAGAACCAGACGTAACTAACTTAAGCTGGCTAATATACAGCTTTCTCACATGTCCCCTTACAGTTTACACCCTCCCTCTCTTTAACAATTACCAGTACTAATATATATATTTCATAGCGTCTGTGGACTGTGGTTTCTCATCTGGTTAGTTTCATTCTCTCTCTCTCTCTCTCTCTCTCTCTCTCTCTCTCTCTCTCTCTCTCTCTCTCTCTCTCTCTCTCTCTCTCTCTCTCTCTCTCTCCACATTAATGTTGGCCTTGCGCGTTTATATAAAGAACTACTTATTTATTGAAGAATTACAAGACTGGAATGATAAGTCGCATATGTTGAGTCATTCTGTTCACATGTACTGTAATTCAGAAGTTCTTATTAGAGTAAAAAGTTAACAGGGATTTTAATGTTATGTTTGTAATATCTCGGTCAATGCCTATTTATTTGAGGATATTTATTGATTATTTAAGCAATCTGTGATGGCTCTCTCTCTCTCTCTCTCTCTCTCTCTCTCTCTCTCTGCGCGCACGCGTGCGGGTGTATAAATCTAGAGGGAATGAGCTAGATTTGGAAATCTGCAGCCAGGCTGGAACCGTTCTTTGCAAGCACTCTCTTTTATGCGTCATTGCTATGGTAAAAGGGTCACAAACTTAACCTACATCTAATAGATCTCTCTCTCCCTCTCCCTCTCTCTCTCTCTCTCTCTCTCTC
>NC_090768.1:18286722-18289222 GCF_036898095.1 Palaemon carinicauda
GGAGGTCACATCCCGCTTATCTGCTCTGAGCATTTTGTTCCTGGTACAGGGATCTTTTTATTTATTGATGTATTTATCTTATGTTTTGTTTAGTGACGCTATGGAATCTGAATGAATGGAACTTCTTTCCTAATGAGCCACATTGGTCATTATGATGCCCGCGCCGCTAATTGCCTAGTAATTAACTTTCTTGACGCATTCCCTGTTTATTATCATAAGTAATTAGGCAGTTGTAAAGTATGAGAAGACAAATTTTTATAAAGGCAGCTGATCCGTAAAATATTTTTTTTTTTTTTAAATTGCAATTTAATTCTAGTAAAGGTTATTCATCAGTATACCATGTGATAAGTAAGTATGCTGATTAAAGAAACAGTGAACTTTTATGTAATGGGCGATGTTTTCCTCCCCTTAGATGTGTTCACATAAAAAAATCTCTGATGTATTCATACTGGCGAGACTTATAAAGTTTTAGTTTATGGTCATGAGTTAGATTGAATTCTATTACCTGCTATTCAAAAGCCATATGTGGAAAGCCCGAGTGGTTTTAGATACTACGGGGCAGGAAACTAGTTAAGTTTCCCTTAATGGTTTGGATCAATGCTTTATCTTTTAGCGTTTGTAATGACATACTAGTGTTACCCTTTCCCCTTGGAACGCTACTGCCTATCTTACCATCTTGGTCCCTGCATCTTTAGTCCGGGGGTAGTTTGTTATCAGTCTTATGTATTGTATTAGTACACAATACATACCAGCGCACAGAACAATGGCATATTTGATGCCAAATTCTCTTTCCTTTTCGAACTGCTACTTGTGGCGTATTACTTGTGAATATAAAGCTCGTGGAACAATGGCATTGTCGTCAAGATGACTACGCTTACCGCGACCCTTGTTGACTTGCGTGACAGTGATGTCCTCTCATGTTGCTCTGCTTGCGTCACGAACGTAGCTGACGTTGCTTGAGTGACGCGTAGAGGCTGATGTAGCAATCTTGCCCGGAGATAGTTTATCAGTTTTTTTTTGCTGACTTTACCGAAAAGGGCAATTAACAAGATGACGAATTGCATTGGACATTAAATCTTAATCTAACGACAATTTCTCCACTTACGTAATGTGAGGCAGCTGTGAACTTGCGTGATATTTAGTTATTTCTAGAAAAATTACTTCATGATAATAAAGGGAGGATTCATATGTGGAAGTATGATTCTGCAATAATATTATTTTTTTTTCATGAAGATGGTTGGATTAAATAACTGTATACAGAGAGAAGAATAGTAGTGGCTTTGAAAATTATGTTCCAAGATGCAAATTTAGAAGAATATGATAACTTCTATATAAGCCACTACACATCACTTAGCCATCCTTTTAAGATGGCTTAACACAACGTTAAAGTATATCACGAGGAAGATCAAAGTGACAGAAAAGTGTGCTTGAGATGAGATTGTTTGCCTCCAGCTCTTATCCATATTGAATGCGAATAACCACAGTGTTCTATCATTCTCGTGTATATATATATATATATATATATATATATATATATATATATATATATATATATATATACATATATACATATATATACACATATATATATATACATATATATATATATATGTATATATATATATAAAATATATGTGCCTCTCTCTCTCTCTCTCTCTCTCTCTCTCTCTCTCTCTCTCTCTCTAGTGTAACCGATCCTGTTATAGGCAAGTGTAACATGACTGATCATGATGAGATTAACTGTATCTCGAGCAGGTGTCTTGGAAACTATATTCATAAATAACTCCACACTGGTAGAAAAGATCCTACCTTCTGTTTTGTGATTCAAACTGCGTTGATAACAGCATGCGGTACGTTCCTTTCATCTTTTTATATAAGGTAAACTCATAAACTTTACAAGTCTTTTAGAAAAATTTCAAATAAATGCGAAATTGTAACGTCAGGATTTTCTTTGTGATTCTTTGTAGTCTTCCTACCAACGTTGTTGTGTCTACGAATGGGGATCTTTCCTGCGCTGGGTTGAGTCCTGCCAAGAAAGGTAAATGTTATATCGTTACCTTTATTGGAATTAGAATGGCTGGTAGTGATCGAAGAATCCAGGAGCTAGAGGGAATAGAGAAAGGGGGTTTAGGGGGCTATAAAAATACAAATAGGGGTGTATATATATATATATATATATATATATATATATATATATATATATATATATATATATATACATATATATATATATATATATATATATATATATATATATACATATATTGATATATATATATATATATATATATATATATATATATATATATATATATATATATTATTTGCCAAGCTACAACCCTAGTTGGAAAAGCAGTATGCTATAAGCTCAAGGACCCCAACAGGGAAAATAGCTCAGTGAGTAATGGAATTAAAGAAATAAACTAAAAGAGAAGTTTAAGAACAATAAAAACATTAAAATAGATCTTTCATATGTAAACTATAAAACTTCAAAATAACC
>NC_090768.1:18294222-18319222 GCF_036898095.1 Palaemon carinicauda
ACAATTAATTTTTTAAGTATTAAAAGATAGTAGTTATAGAAGAGTATGAATAAGTTATTTTGGTGTATCGATAAAATGGGTTCCAAAGATTTCAAAGTATATTTTTTCTTATTTCAGTGATGATTTCAAGATTTCTGGAAGGAATGTTAGATTTTGAGTTTGAGGTAATTTTGATTGAGATTTTTTTTGGGGGGAAATTAACTTAAAAGGTCTAAAGTTAGAATTTCATGGGACTTATGAGATTGAATTTTCATAAAGAATTATTTATATCAGATGTTGGTATTTATTACCGTATACGGAACTTTTATATACTGGAATTTTAAACTTTTCCCAAACGGAGCAGATGTAATTTTGAGGTAGTTTTTGCGTGATGTAATTCCGAATTTTTCCTGGATGGGACATTTTTTATATGGAATATTATACTATGAAATTTATGCTTATTCTTAATGGAACTTTTACGGGAGGTAATAATGCCTTCTTGTGTATGAAGGAAATTTAGCTCTTTCTAAATATTGCATCGGTGGAATTTTATTATGTTTTCTGATGGAACTTGTGTATGATATAATTTTAGGCTCTTATTTTTCTTTTTTATAATGGAATTTTAATCCTCTCTAGATGGAAAATTGATGGAATTTTAAGTAATTCGTATAAGGATCTTTTATATAATGGTATTTTAAGATATTTTCAGATAGATTTGTCATCTTTTCCTATGTAGACTACATTAGAATTTTAGGATTGTAAGAGGCATATAAATGAAATTTTAAGCTTGCGATTAATTCAGCTCTTAAAGGAACATTATTCGCTTTCTAGAAGTAACGAAGATGAAAATGTAACCTGTATCGTAATAGATCTTTTAGATAATGATGGAATTTAAACCCCTTTTAGATTATACGACGAGGAAATCCTAAGCTCTATACATATGATGCAATGCGGTTATACTCAGTTCTTTCTAGATGTAACTTGTTTTGGTAGGTAGTAGGTTGGCCTGGGCACCAGCCACCCGTTGAGGTACTACTACTAGAGAGTTGTGGGGTCTTTTGACTGGCCAGACAGTACTACATTGGATCCTTCTCTCTGGTTACGGTTCATTTTCCCTTTGCCTACACACTCACACACCGAATAGTCTGGCCTATTCTTTACATATTCGCCTCTGCTCTCATACACCTGACAACACTGAGATTACAAAACAATTCTTACTGCACTGTAATTGTTCATTGGCCACTCTCCTCTTTGTAAGGGTAGAAGAGATTCTTTAGCCATGGTAAGCAGCTCTTCTAGGAGAAGGACACTCCAAAATCAAACCATTGTTGTCTAATCTTGGGTAGTGCCATAGCCTCTGTACCATGGTTCTTTTGCTGGAGGGTACACTCGGGCACACTGTTCTATCTTATATCTTTTTCTCTTCCTCGTGTTTTGTTAAAGTTTTTATAGTTTATAAAATGATATTTATTTTAATATTGTTGCTCTTCTTAAAATATTTTATTTTTCTTATTTTCCTTTCCTCACTGAACTATTTTCCCGGTTGGAGTCCCTAGGCTTATAGCATCTTGCTTTTCCAACTAGGGTTGTAGCTTAGCAAGTAATAATTATAATAATAATAAGTTTCAATGTTTTTATATAGGCGTGGTTTATTGTATTCTTTCTCACAAAATGGAATTTAACATACTTTTTTCCTAATTGGACCTGAAGATAGAATATATTTCATTTTGGTATTCTTATTGGTTTCCTTGTCAGCATGTGAGAAAACATTGATAAGATAAAGAAATTTTTAACCGTTTCTGAAAGACGGTATGATTCTATAGGATAACAATTTCATGAAATACAGCTCCATCATCATTTAAAAAAACCACGTTTTGTTATGAAATTGTTCTTGTTGGTGTGATGAATATTTTTTTTTCAGGACGAAGTTGTGCCCTAGAACACTGTTCTTCTTAAATCCAATGTTGCAATTTAAATCATTGTTGTTGTTATCGTTAGTATAAATGCTTATGTATTAAGTCGGAAGGTTTTTTTTTTTTTTTTGATTTTCATGTCCTATCTTAATTTCACAATCTTGACGATAAAAGATGGCTATGTGTAATACGCACGTGGTTGTCAATATCATACCTAAAATTTTTAATCTTTATCATCTAGATGGCGTTGCGTAAGTCTAGATGTTCATATTAGCCGTATTCTATTCAATACCTTAACATAATGTATTGGCTTCCATTGTGCAAGGCCTTATGTTGGAGTAAAAATCCCCTCTATCCAATAAATTTCACGATTTTTTTATAATATTGATAGTCAGGTTAGATGTTAGAGAGTAGGCCTATATGACCGACTTACCGGATATGGAGTCAATCTTGTTGACATCAACTATAGAGACTACAGTATACCAACTATAACTTACGTTACACTATTCTTTAGTATTATTGTACAATACCAAAAGGGAAAAAGAGCTTGATAGATTGCCAATACTATGACTTCATAGGCTTATTTATAGACTTCATTGACGTATTAAAAGAGCTTGATTTATATCGAATCGAGATTATATATCTGGAAACCACTTGTATTGAAAACAAGGGAAATTTAGACCAAAGGCTAGGGGACTATGGCATAGTCTGTGGATTAAGAACACATTTTATATGGTCATCAACCTTAAATACATGTGAATATGACACATGAGATGATCCAACAGCCCCAAATAGTGGTCCAGCTATTGCAAACAATGAAACCAAACCTTTAAAAGCAAATGTTGAACACAGCAATCCACTGCTGTTAAATGGGAGCAGTTCCTAAAAAGCGAAGTTCTGGGTATATGGTAAGTAAGCATTGCCCTATAATATGTAATCTACTTAATGGCACCATCGCTGTATAGTATATCCTGGTGATTTATGAGGCTTCGTCACGTGTTCTGTCTACCTCTTTCAACGAATTTCCTTTTCGATCCGGTACTTATTTGGTTATGTCGACTTTAAGAGATTTGGTATAATGATAAGGCAGGATTTATGCGGTTGGCATTTATTTGATTACTGGTTGGAAGGCACTTTTATATTGCTTTTCGTCCTTGAAGGGATTTCCTTTTGGTATACTTTCAGGGGAATTGCTTTGCATTTTCTAGTTTTTATGGCCGTAATGTTTTTATTCATATTATATGCACACATATATATGAATGAATGTATATATATATATATATATATATATATATATATATATATGCGTATGTGCATTTGCACGCCTGTGTGATAAATGCATAAACATCTCATTTATATGTACTGTATACACCCCATCTAATATTTGTTAGAGTATGGAAATGAAATAGTACTCTTGGATTTTGATGACTTGTCTTGTTTCTCTTTGTACTCAGATTAAGTTTTTTTTTCTTTTTTTTTCTGAAGCGTACAGACACAAAACACTTGTTTTACATAGGAATTCGCCGACATAGCATAATCATCATCCCTCTCTAAGTCAGAAAGAGTTTAAAAGCTCCCGAAGTTGAGATAAAGGAATAATGTAGGGCATATTGATGATAAAGTAATATTTATGGCTTTACCCAAGGTTATTATAGAACTATGCTTCACCCATCGCCATGTACGTCTATAATCACTCGTGTATCAGTATTTTTGTGGATTTGTGTTGATAATGTATTCATAATGATGTTGATGTCACGAACTTCCTAGTGCCCTAGTAGCTGAGTTGCTATGGTAGCAAGAAAAAATATAGTGGAAAAGGCTGGAGATTCGTTCCCGTAATAGGCTGAAAGTTTTTGTCGTTTATTCTTATTAAGAGTGACGACGAACCATCCTTAAAAGGATACTGAGAGGATAATTAGATAATATTAAATTCAATATCAAATTGAGAAGGAAATTCCTTAGTGTATGACTCGATCTTTCAAGAAATTACCGTAGTCTTTATAACGAGTAAAACTAAATACCTTTTTACAGCTAAAATGAAGGATAATAAATACACCACGATATTTATGAATATCAGTATACTTACACATTCTCTCTCTCTCTCTCTCTCTCTCTCTCTCTCTCTCTCTCTCTCTCTCTCTCTCTCTCTCTCTCTCTCTCTCCACACTATATATATATATATATATATATATATATATATATATATATATATATATATATACATATATATATATATATATATATATATATATATATATATATATATATTGTGTATAAGAATATTTTTGCATTTGTGTGTATATGTGCATAGATACAAACACTTCCAGTATCATGCCAAGAAATCAGTTATCTGAAGGAAGCAAAGAATTTCAGACTTTGAAGTAACTGAAATATCCATTCATCCTTAGTAAGAACGTTCATCTGCCTTAAAGCTGTGTTGAGAAGACTCGCCTGGAACTGATTTTTATTTCATATCGATATTGTTGAAATCTGTTGTTTAATAACCAGATTGAGTAAAAACTTCTTCGGGCGAGTTTAAGGTGTTGCATCTATCTCTGACAGACTGCAAATATTTGTTTATTTATTGAAGTTTTGTTATTGTCACTTTTACTTATTATTATTATTATTATTATTTGCTACAACCTTAGTTGGAAAAGCAGGATGCTATAAGCCCAAGGGCTCCAATAGGGAAAGTAGCCCATTGAGGAAAGGAAATGAGACTAAAAGAATAGTGTGCCCTAGTGTTCCCTCAAGTAAGAGAACTCTTACCCAAGACAGTGGCAAACCAGGTACAGACAATGACACTACCCAAGACTAGAGAAGAATGGTTTGATTTTGGAGTGTCCTACTCCTAGAAGAGCTGTTTACTATAGCTGAAGAGTCTCATCTATCCATACCAAGAGGAAAGTAGCCACTGAACAATTGCAGTGCAAGAGTTAACCTCTTACGCTTGACTGAAGAATTTTATGGTTATTTTCGATTCAAAGAACTATTGCTTTATAGGCATGTAGGATTGTCTGAAATAAGAAAATAAGGATGATGATAATGATAATAAGGAGGAGGTAGATTAAGAGTTAATCTATTCTACGGAGCATGGAAGAGGGGATCCCTATTCAGACGGGGACATGAAAGAAGGATTCCTTCTCATAGGGGAGCAATCGGGCGTGAATGATTAAGACTCCAACTCTACTGCCTCTGTAGAGACTTAAAAAATTGTCTTTAATTTTAGATGTTGGAGAGAAACTTGAAGAACCCAGTGATGAAGTTCGAGTCGAATAACTTTTAAATTATAATCTTTATCTGCTACACAACATTATACAGAGAATAGGGACAGGAAAACTAGCTTACAGTGATCAGGTCGTCCGTGAGTCCACATCTTCTTTAGATATATTTCTCCTTTGATACCTGATTATGATAATGTTGTTAAATTCAAATTTGTTTTTCCTCAACATCAAGTCGAAAGCTTTTTGACCTTGCTCTCTTGTTTTTTTTTTTAAGTTGACTTTTAGCCGGATCCTAACACATTGGTTTGTTTCCTCAAATTTACTGAATGTTTTGTTGTGTGACAAATGCTTCTAGGGCAATGTACTGAATGCAATACACTTACTATAAGTTATATGAATTTCGGGAATTAAAAAAACGCGTGTTACGTAGGTTCTTTAAATTAATGCGTTTAACTATTAATTTAATGGTGGGGGTGACCGTATATATATACAGTATATATATATATATATATATATATATATATATATATATATTATATATATATAATTAATGTATGTATGTATTATAAATATATATATATATATATATATATGCATTATATATATATATATATATATATATATATATATATATATATATATATATATATATATATATATATATATATTTATATTAAGCCTGCGCTTTGGAAATTAAGCAGGATATTTAGTATCGATTATTAATATTTCCACTGGTAAGGTATATACTCCGTACTAGTTCCTCTTTGACGTGTCATACGACGAACCTTACAAAAACCAATGTCGTAACCAGGGTGGTGATGAAGTATGCTCGTCTGTCATACGTGTCATTTTATATTTCATCTATGTTACGTTAAGATATGAAAAATGAGAATATGATGGCCATGCTCAATATGCACATGCAAAAGCATATTTAAAGTATGTACTGAATATGCTACGGTGACTTACGACAAGATTAGTGCAGTTATTAAATCAAATCAATATTTTATTATTTTTAAAGATTATCTTGAAAAGGCAGTAAATGGTCACTTTTTAGTGATAGTTTACAATTCGACCCTATGCTGTAAAAGATAAGAGTCGCAGATACACCTTAGCAATACATCTCTCACATACAGCTGAAGTGTCGACATTTGACTTTTAAGTTACGCTATTGAGTGTTAAGAAAATCCCAGAAATCGCAGATACCCATAACCACTTTTTTTTTTTTTTTTTTTTTTTTATATCTCGGGGTAAAGAATTTAGTTGGTTAGGATACTTTATACCTTGACTTTATATTCTTTTGTGGATGCTTATTGGAAACGTCCCTGCCTCGGGACCTTCTGAACTCGAGTTTGAGACCCGCTCAAGCTTGATAGTTTCTTGTAATGTCTGCAACCTCGCCATCCTTATTAGCTTAGGACCGGGGATTTGGGGAGTCTGTCATCAGTAGCTATTGCCTGGCCTTCCCTCATCCTAGCTTGGGTGGAGAGGTATCATGGGCACGCATTCTCTAGGACGCTGTCTTGCTAGGCTAGGGCATTGTCACTGTCCCTTTCTTCTGCCATTCACGAGTGACCTTTAAAACCTCTATACCATTAAAACATGCCAAAGTTCAAAGGTTTAGATGTAGTAGTAGACAGATAATGCTGGCCCTATGCCAATGCTGGTTCTTGTAATTCGAGCAGTACATAACCGGAGTTTGGACCTAAATTTCATACAACTATCTACCAGAATTTTAAAAGAAAACAAAGTTTATCGATTCGTAACACGTAAGCTATGAGTTTTTTGTTAGTAAAAAAATAAAAGATCCTTGTCTACGGATGATTGGGGTGAGTTATTTCGGGCCGTAAGCTAAATTAACTTCATTAGGCTAACTTTCCCTCGCAGCTTTTGGCCATGTAAAGAATTCTAACGGGTGGCCATCAGATGAGGAATTCAAGACGTAGTTTTTTTTTGTTCTTACTGATTATTGGAAGCGATATTGCTATGTCAGTTGGAATGGACCTATGGCTTGAATGATAATGAAGAATAGTAGAATTGGGGGCGAAATTTATATTTAAATTCTCTCTCTCTCTCTCTCTCTCTCTCTCTCTCTCTCTCTCTCTCTCTCTCTCTCTCTCTCTCTCTCTCTCTCTCTCTCTCTCTCTCTATATATATATATATATATACATACATATGTAGATATAGATATATAAATATGTATATGGACACAAATACATATATATACAGTATATATATATATATATATATATATATATATATATATATATATACATACATATAGATAGATATAAATATATGCATATATATATATATATATATATACATTTATGAATTTATATATATATGATATATATTATATGTATATATATATATATATATATATATATATATATATATATATATATATATATATATCAGCAATTTGATAAGGATGAAATTAGGAGGACATTTTTTTATATAGTTTTTTGACCATAGTGAATGCTGGTATCCATTTACATCTGGGTTGACTTCTAACAGTCTCTCGGCCATGACGCTAACCATATCTATCTATCTATTTATCTATCTAGTCTTTCTATCTATTCTTTGTATACAATATATGTATGTATATATATATATATATATATATATATATATATATATATATATATATATATATATATATATATATATATATATATATATACATACACATACATGCGCAGAAATAAAGTAGTTCTGAAGTAGATGGGGGTGAAATTATAATCTCTGACCATAAAATTCTTCGCTTGCATTCTCACTGAATGAGTTGGCCGCAATTAATTTTTGAGGGAATGACGTGATAATGACATTGTTTAGATATGTGGTAAATTGTTACGACCTTGGCGTACGCAGTTTACCCTCATACCACTGAGAAAAGTGGAAGCTTGCCAATATTTTTTCTCTCATCATTATGAAATCCGAGAAAATTGCATGTGCGTGTTGATTAAAATCTCCCTTCAAACTATATTTACCGATATACGCCCCATCACTCAAATTACGTTTACTTGTCGCTTAACCTTTCCAATGTTGCATATTTTTACACACATGCTGTATATATATATATATATATATATATATATATATATATATATATATATATATATATATATATATATATATATATGTATATATATATATATATATATATATATATATATATATATATATATCACTTTTATAGCATTGTATAGAAATCATATGCAATTATTATCTCTCCATCTCTAATGTTGATAATATTTCCATTTTCATCGTTTACAGCAAACATCTGTTGACGCCCTGTTCCATAACTTCTTTTCATCACTTTGATGCTTCGTCTTTTCTTTAGCGTTTCCTCAATTTTTGCCCATAGAAATAATGAAACACGTGACCCGGTACCAAACTGTACAGTAAGAGGTGTAATGAAAGCGGTAAAGGGGATGAAAAGACGCAAAGCAGTTGGAGAAGATGTCATAACAATTGATTTAATAATTGATGAAGAGATTTCATCGTAGAAGAACTCGATGAACATTGCGCAAAATGTCTGCAAGAATGCTCTATACCTACAGCTGGGAAAACTTTATCATTATACTTAATCATAAAAAATGGTAACACAAAAGACCTGGAAAATTACCGCTCAATAAGTTTACTCTCCGTAATATATAAAATATTTACAAAGATCATATTAGGCTGAATATAAAGACATCTAGACTTTAATTAACCAAGAGAACAGGCAGGCTTTAGAACTGGGTATTCAACAACTAACCATATCCTTGTAATTAACCACCTAATGGGAAAGTCAACAGAGTATGACAAACCACTATGTATTACATTTATAGAATATGGGAACTCTTTTGAATCTGTCAAAACTTCAGCAGTAATGACAACCCTTCAAAGCCAAAAATTAAGTGAATCTTTTGTTAGAACACTTCAAGATATATTATGCAGGAAGTACAGCAATACTAAAACTACATAAAGAAAATTCCGATTGAGAAAGGAATTAGACAGGGAGATCCCATCTCTCTTGAATTATTCACAGTATTCCTAGAAGTTTTTAAAATTATTTTTGGGGAAAATGTAGGAATTAATATTACTGGGGAATACCTTAACAATGTAATCTTTGCAGTTGACATAGTTCAGTTTAGTGAATTATGGGAGGAATTGGAAAAGATGATAGAATTTTTTAATATAGAAAGGAGAAATGTAGGCTGAAAATGACAATGAGGAAAACTAAGACTGTTCAATGAAAATGCAGACTGAGAAACAACAAATAAGATTTATGGACGAAGCTCGAGAGATTGTTAATGAATATACAGTACGTACTTAAGACAGACAGTAAGCGTTTCCCCGGGACAGGAAAACGAAATGAAAAGAAGGATAAGGATGGAATGGAGGGCTTTTTGTAAACAAAATGAGATTATGAAAAGTAAATGCCACTCTCTGAAAAGAAAAGTATTTGATGAGATGGTCCTACCAGTATTAACTTAGCATCAGAAACTTGGAGCATTACCAAAGTCTTAGACCATGAGTTAGTTACAACTCAAAGAGCTATGGAAAGAATAATATTGAGAGTAATACAAAGAGGCAAAAAAAAAAAAAAAAGGAAAATGGATACGATAGTAAACTGAAGTAGAGGATATTCTAAGAACATGTTAAAAAAGAAATGGACACGAGCAAGACATATATTTAGAATGGTAGATAATAGATGGTCGTCAAGAATAACAGAATGGGTCCCTAGGGATTGAAAAAGAAACGGGGGAAGGAAGAGAAGGCGATGGATTGATGAACTAAGAAATTTTCGGATGTGGACGGCCATAGTAAGACCATAAAGAACGTGTCTGAGGCCTTTGTTCTGTAGTGGACTAGTAACAGCTGATGATGTTTTGTGTGTGTATATATATATATATATATATATATATATATATATATATACATATATATGTATATATATTATTGTGTTTGTATGTATGTATGTGTCTGGCCGTATGCATTTATGTATAGTATATAATGTATGTATATATATTTTAGTATTTTATAAGGGTTCATTATCTTTGATGGCACAGCCTTAAGATTTCTCAGTAATTCTTCAAGAATGAGGTTACTATCAAATATGTATATATATATATATATATATATATATATATATATATATATATATATATATATATATGTATATATATATATATATATATATATATATATATATATATATATATTTATTTATAAAATGTTACCCACTATAGTCAACTGAATGCCTAGTGCGTATTTTTCTTTGGTCATATTGGGAAATGCGGGTTTAACGAAGACTACTTAGGCCTACCTCATTTTTTCCTTAACCGAGTTTTAAGTCTTTTTTTTTTCGGTACCGGTGAATCTACCATGAATACATCATATAGAATTTGTATATATATATATATATATATATATATATATATATATATATATATATGTATATATATATATATATATATATATATAGTATATTATATTTGTTCATCTGTTTTAGGTATGTATTGAAATTTATACACAGAATTTGAGTTGGCTAATGATCTTGAGTACTGGAAGCTACCCATGTCCTTTATTGTTTATACAGTTTTGGATGCTTTACTAATTTGTCTTACAGTTAGCACGTACATTTTTTTTATCTTTCATAAGACTTGGTGGAACTAATTTCGTCTCTACACCAAGGGTAAGATGCGGGCAATTATCTCTCTCCCTTCTCTCTCTCTCTCTCTCTCTCTCTCTCTCTCTCTCTCTCTCTCTCTCTCTCTGTGTATGATGTCCTTGGTACTACGCAGTGTATATATATATATATATATATATATATATATATATATATATGTATATATATGTGTATATACATATAGATATATAAATTATATATATATATATATATATATATATATATATATATATATATATATATATACATATAAATATATATACATTATATATATATATATATATATATATACTGTATGTATATATAATATATACATGTATATATATATATGTATATATATACATATATATATATATATATATATATATATATATATATATATATATATATATCCTATATATATATATATGTGTGTGTGTGTGTGTGCTAGTGGTTGTGAGAAACGAGGAAAAGATTGCCTCGGTAAAGTGATGGCTTAAGATGAAGATTCTTAGAAAGTTTTTGCGATAAGTTGTCGGATTTTTTTCTTACCGAAAGTGTCCAGCTTTGATAAACTTTCCCTAAGACAAATTTTAGGGTCTGAAGGGAGAGATAGCTGATAAGACTTAAGCCATTTTATCTAGTTAGATGTCTAGACCTTATGTCGAGGGATTTGATATGTTTTGTAGAATAATGGGGGTATATTTTTTATTCAGCAACGAATGCATGAAATATCACATTAGGTTGGGTTCAAAGTAAATAGAAGAATAACGGAGATAATGAGAACGGAATATGCAATAGAAGATAAAATACCATTGGAAAGAAAAAGGAATTATTTAAATATTTAGGAACTATGATACAATATCTTTAGAATTTGAGTTTAATGAAAGATTGATAAAAGCCAATCAGACCATGGGTAGGTTAAGTAAAATTTGGAAATCAAATAACCTGAAATTACATATAAAAATCAGGGTATATATCAGTTTAGTGGGATCTGTGTTACTGCATGGACATAGGTCGTGGTATGACAATGAAACAATGTCCAGCAGATTTTGTAGATTTGAGAACAAAGCCCAAAGAAAGATATTGGGAGTTAAATGACAGGACAGGATTAGTTAAGAAACTGTAAGCGAGATTACTCTAATGCCATATGGGGATGAGATCATGGTGAGGGTAGATGGAGATAGTTTGGGCATGCTCTTCGCACTCCCCAAGAGAGATTAATTCACCAAACTTTCCACTAGGCTCCACAAGGTACTAGAAGAGTTGGAAGACCCAGGTCTACATGGCTGAGGACTATGAAGCGTGAAGTAGGAGATGATGAATAGAGAAGTATTGATTTAGAAGCTCAAAATAGAGACGACTGATGAAATCTAACTGAGACCCTTTGTGTCAATAGGCGTAGGAGATGATGATCACTTATCAAAGCTGTTTATGTCATCAGCATTTCGGGTTCTCATTATATGTAATACCAAGTTGAGCTATGTAATTTTCAATGATGGTGAACAAATGTGAAATTGGAGAAATTTAATTGAACATATATATTATGATTACTGACACACATACACACAGACACACACACACACACACACACACACATATATATATATATATATATATATATATATATATATATATATATATAGTTAATATAAAGATGCGTATATTTTGTATATAGCTATGAATTTATTAGCATCAAGTTGTTTTTACTGAGGGTGATTCCGAGAAAAGACTAGACTGCGATTACTGCCCCATTCCTGCTTAGATTGACAAATTCTATACTTATATCTATTTCTTGTAAATGCATACGCACAATAATGCATAGATTATTTGTAATTGTAAACATTCACACTTAGACTACGATTTTTTCCCTTTCTAAACTATATCAGTTGATTTGTATTTACAGATGGTTTAGTAAAATTAATTTCCGAAATTATTATTCATATTGTTGGGTGTTCTATAGAAACTGCTATTAGATATAAGCTAGTGTAATTTTTGAATAGGTTATTTCAACTAGTAAGTTTTCTTTGCGGAATTGATTATCAACATCAGCATGGTTAATGGATTAATTGAAACCTTTTAGAAAGAACAGTGTTCATCTTAAGTACAACCGCAGTATATCGTCATCCTTTAGCAAAAGGGTCTGGATAGAGCACTGTTCATTTGGTCTTTGACAGAAGTGTAAATGAAGAAGGAAGAAGATTTTAATTGGATGGTTTGGTTCTATTTAATTGGACGAGTTCGGTATCGGTGAACAAGTTTATTGTAAGTGGAAAAATTCTAGCTCATTGTTTTATGAAATTTTTAATACTGGAAATGATTACAGATAAACGGCCTTTTGAAATGGAAAGATATCTTTCTAAACATTTCCTTGATTAAAAGGTTTTGCCATTGGCATGAAGTTCATACTTGGGATATTATAGAAATATATATATATATATATATATATATATATATATATATATATATACAGTGGTACCTCTACATACGATTTTAATCCGTTCCAGAACCAACTTCGGATGTAGAAAATGTTCGGATGTAGAAACGAATTTTCCCATAAGAATACATTGAAATAGGATTAATCCGTGGTTGAGCCCAAAAACCTATGATAACTTTTTAATAAACTACTACACATAATTTTCCCATGAGAATAATGAACACTAAATTAGATAATAGACATGTAGATAAGAAGAATAGACATGTAAATAAGAAGAATTAGCAAAAAATGATAAATAAGAAACGGGTTTTTAGCGTCACTTTACCTTAGAAACTCCAGCGCAGGTTTTGTTAGTCTTGCTACGCAGAGAGGAGACGGACGGGCGGCGAGGAGGTAGAGAGGTTAACTACGATAAACGTACACTACCGTAACTTATTCTAACTTACACTAAGTGAACTTTAACATAACTTAGCTTATTTTTTTTTATTTTTATATTTTATATTTTTTTTTTTACATTTTCTTTTTTTCTTTTTGATGATCACTCTCTACATTTAAAATTGACTGAATTTCTTTTGCTTCACTCTTCCGTTTTCTTTGTTTTACTTTCTTCCGCTCCACTCTTTGCCGTTTTCTTCGATTCACTTACATCCTCTTCATCGCGAGTTTGCTTCGCAGTTTTTTTTAAAGAAAGCATCGATAGATAATTGCTTGGTACGGCTTTTCAGAATGTTTGGAAAGTGAGTTAGGCAAACATCATCGAATTGAGAAACTACACGACAAAACTGCAATTTCTTTGGATGGTATTTGTCGATGAAGTCGACCATGTCTTGATATTTTCCTAACACCTCTTTTATTTGCGCCGAACCTAACACATGTTCTACCTCCTCGCTCCTTTCCTCGTCATCACTCATGTGCTCCGACATAGCATGGAGTTCCTTGAGCTCATCCGTGGTAAGTTCGTCGTGATGTTCGGCGACGAGTTCCGTAACGTCATCTGCGTTGACCTCCAGACCCATGGACTTGCCAAGGGAGACGATTTCCTCTACGGCTTCCGCTGCACCGACCACGGGATCAGGTTCGGGGTCAAAACCCTCGAAATCTCGGGGAGAAACTGCATCAGGCCACAGCTTCTTCCAGGCAGAATTGAGGGTCCGTCGAGTTAATCCCACCCAAGCCTGATCTATGATCTTCAAGCAGTGCACGATGTTGAAGTGGCCCCTCCAAAATTCACGCAAAGTTAAGTTGGTGCTTTGCGTGACATTAAAGCACTGCTTAAATAAGTGCTTGGTGTACAGCTTCTTAAAATTAGAGATTACTTGCTGGTCCATGGGCTGGAGGATAGAGGTGGTATTCGGTGGAAGATACAGCACCTTTATGAACTTGAACTCATCGAAGATATCATCTTCAAGTCCCGGGGGGGGGGGGGGGGTGAGCGGGTGCATTGTCAAGGCATAGCAGGCACTTTAAAGGCAATTTCTGTTCATGAAGATACTTCTTCACAGAAGGGCCGAAAACTTGGTTAACCCATTGCACAAAGAATTGCCTAGTGACCCAGGCCTTCGAGTTGGATCGCCAGAAAACATGAAGCTGATCCTTATCGACGTTGTGTGCTTTAAAGGCCCTAGGGTTCTCTGAATGGTAAACCAGTAAGGGCTTGACTTTAAAGTCCCCGCTAGCGTTGGCACATAGGGCAAGAGTCAACCGATCCTTCATTGGCTTATGCCCAGGCAATTTCTTCTCTTCGGCAGTGATGTAGGTTCGACTCGGCATCTTCTTCCAAAACAGCCCGTTTTCATCACAATTAAACACCTGCTGCTCTACGTAGCCTTCTTCCTGCACGATCTTTTCGAAGTTCTTGACATAGTCAGCTGCAGCCTTTGTGTCCGCACTAGCAGCCTCTCCGTGGCGAACAACTGAATGAATCCCGGACCGTTTCTTAAATTTCTCGAACCAGCCACGAGATGCCTTGAAATCATCTGAGGAAGGCTCGGTTGAACTCTCCCCAGCATCACCCCCAGAGCTCTCCTCCTTCAAGTCCGTAAAGATGGCGTGCGCCTTCTCGCAGATAACGGTCTCGGTGATGGTGTCGCCAACGATCCCTCTATCCTTAATTCACACTAGTAGAAGTCGTTCCATCTCTTCTATGATAGGGGTACGGCGTTTGGAAATTATGGTGATCCCCTTAGAAAGTTTCACTGCTTTAATAGCTTCCTTCTGTTTAAGGATTGTCGAGATCGTCGACATATTACGGCCATAGTGTTTAGCAAGTTCACTCACGCGGACGCCCCGCTCATGTTTTTCAATAATTTCCTGCTTAATTTCTAAAGAAAGCATTTCCTTCTTCCTTTTCTCACTACTACCACTACCACTGGCAAAACTAAGCCTTTTAGGACCCATACTTTACGTAAATTACCGTTAAAGGATGCACGTAAAAAATCACGATTAAAACAGAGTTAATAGCAGAACGCACAGAGCACAACCGCAAGAAGCCGACGAGAACAGAGGACTGACCCAAGACCCGCTAATTGAGCGTCCCTCCGAGGTCGATGTACTGCCTTCTATCGGCGGAAATAAAAAACACTTCAGGCGCTATGAGCACCGACTACGCGTACGAGTATTGTTTACTTCGGGTGTCGAAAAAAACATTCGGGTGTAGAGTCGGAACGTGTTCGAATTGTACTTCGCGTGTCGAAAAATTCGGATACAACCGTACGACGAAAATTGCTTACTTCGTGTGTCGAAATAAAATTCGGGTGTAGAATAAAAAATTTGCTCGAATTTTACTTCGGATGTTGGAAAATTCGGATGTAGATACGTTCGTGTGTAGAGGTTCCACTGTATATATATATATATATATATATATATATATATATATATAAAAATATATATAAATATATATATGTATAAATATATATATATATATATATATATATATATATATATATATATATATATATATATGAATTGAATGACATTACTACATGAATAGCACGTTTCCCCTTATATGTGGCTCAAAGCATTACCATACATGTTCTCTGTAATGGTTTTATGATAATGTTGTTAGCCCTGTGACTTTTTTACTGGGAAACATTTCATCATGCATTTATTTCGTTAGTTTAGTGTATTGGCCAACTAATTTGCGTTGATGATCATTGAAGTCACAGAGAGGAAGGGGCTTAATATATCCTCGAGTGTTTTTAATGTTGGCTGGTTTAAAGAATAGTGTTAACTGAACATTTCTTTGAACGGTGAATAGATTTACTGAATTGTTATTCATATTTCTGAGTAACTGATTTTATGCAAACAAATATCGGCCGTATCCGTGCAATTTTTTGCAATTCCTTTATATGGTTTATTTATTGGCATTGTCTTTTTAATAATTTGTGACTGTTGATCGTTAAGTTCATGACACATATCCTTTTTTTACACCAAATAAAGTAATATAAAGTTATACATAGATTTTTATTCATTTAGATAAAAAAAAAGATCGTACCAGTTGTCTTTAGAAATGTATGATTGGTCGAATCCATGAAATAAACAAGCTGGTCTAAAAGTTCCTGATAGAATTAACCGATTTGTAGAAAGATCTTACATGCACTCAGGCAATCAGTTTCACTTGTTGGATGACTTGTGGGAAAGATATGCCGTACTATTGCCAAGAGGATCAAGAGGATTGATTGGGATTAAGGATAAAACGTTAAAAAAAAAATGTCTGTCTGCCACTAAAGTTGCATGACCTGTTTTTTTTTTTTTTTTTTTCTTTTTTTTTTTTTTTTTTTTTTATAAAGTGGTCAGGTAGTCAAATCTAGGAAAGTTTACGGATATATTGCATGACAAAGAGACCCCCGTGAGTAGATGGGTTGGGATAGTGCCGTCAGTGCACCGTACGTAGAGCACTGTAAGTATTTCTTAATAGTCTTTGCAGCATGTCTTAGGCCCCGAGCTTTACTCATATTTCATGCTTTTGCTTTACTACTTTTCCCACGTCCTGTCTTCCATCCAGCTGTTTAAACTCTTTTAGCCTTTACTTTGTGGTGCCACTGCGAGGTTTCCCCCTGGTACACCCTAATACCGAATGGTCCCAGAGCTAGACCCAAATTCATAAATCTAAATCCAGACAAAATGGACATCTGTCCATCGTAAAAGAAGAGTAATTATTATTATAATTAGTTGTCAATCTAAAATGGAGTTTAATTCTCGAATTGACTTAATGAAAAAAACAAAATGCAGTCTCGTCTGGCCTGCTAAAGTCTTGCTTAGTACCAATGGTGAAAGCATAAAGTTAAATAAATGCCAATTATAGCAAAGCGAGTCTCGGCTGAATGAGAGCTGGGCTTTTATTGTCAGTCGGTTGGTTTTTAGTGCTTAATCTATTGCCGCTGTTTTGTCTGTATCGTCGTCAATACTACCGGCTTCCTTTGCTGGTTGCGGAGGTTGTTTGCGCTTGCCTCCGATTGTTTGTTTCTTGATCGCGAGCTTGCTGGGAAGTATTGTATGACCCCGCCGATCTCTCTCTCTCTCTCTCTCTCTCTCTCTCTCTCTCTCTCTCTCTCTCTCTCTTCTGAGAATCATATACAGAAGAATAAACCTATGTGCTCTTCATTACCTAAAATCTGGTTCACTGACCTTTTCAAATACTTGTATTTTATCATCACTCGAATAGACGTTTACACGCCTTGCAAGGATTAGATAAAGGTTAGAAGAACACTTTGACTGTTTATATTCTGTTACTTCCCTTGAGATCTTTGAGCAAGGCTTTTAGACTGATCATATTTGTTTTTTTTTCACGATGTTTTTATCCATTTGTGGTATTACTGAATTTTTTTTTTTTTTTTTTTTGTATTTGCATGATTCTTTATTGCATATTTATCACTACATAACAGAAGTCTCTTTAACTATTTCATCTGATCCGTTAAATTAGGTCAACGTTTATTTCTCTGCTGATTTTGCTGTGTTATCTCATAAGATTTTGGTTGTTTTATATTTCCTTCGCCATACCTTTAGGCTATCAGGTTTTCCTCATTTACTCAAACCTCTACTTTTCCAAATGGTATTTTAGTCGATATACAGTAATCAGTGATTTTTTGTCTGTTTCTTTGTTTTCTCAGTTTAATTTAACCTACCTTTTAAGGGTCAATATTTTTGTTATATCGATGACTAAATCCTTTGTTTCTCTTCATAAATCTTTATACTCTGTAGAGAGTAGTGCCATCAACGCAACTTAATTGGTGCACTGTAGTCATGACTTAAGGGTCTTTGCAAGATCCTTTCGACTACTACCTGCACTCAATGTTTAGCCTTCGACTTTACCTTCGTTCTTACTCCCTTCCTTTTATCTTAATAGCTAGCCTCTGATCTGTTCCTTCTTATTGCAACTTCGGGGTTCGACCCCCTGTTGCATATGGGCGGCGAATGCCCCCACCCCCGGTCCTAGTGCCGGGCCTTCTGGTACAAATTCATAAATCTAATTAATTCTACGTCTCTGTGCTAAACTAGTGTACCCGAACTTTAAAAAATGACGTCTAAATGTTTAAATAGATTTACACGCATATGCACGCACAGATTCAAGCCTTCCCATCCCCTCCCCCTTTCCTAACTAACACCCTTTGGTTCAGCAATTTGTGGGAGATTGTGGTTTCCGAGTGTATCTCGGGTACCCCCTCTCCTCCTATCCGAGGGACGGGGAGACTGCTGAGCCTGACATGAAAGAAATATATTTATATTTATAGCCGGACACGCTGCTCTTTATTATAAAGAGAAGGATTATAAATAAATTTTTTTTCTATGAAATGTGGCTCTCGAAGGTATACGCCTTCCGGCACTCAGAAAGTCTCTTGGGATAAGTTGCTGGTTCCTTGCCCATATCCATTCTGGCTACATCCCACCACAGTCAACTAATTTCCAGGAACCTAATTCTCTGGGGCTGATGCCAAGATGGGCATAATGTTTTTTTTTTTTCCGTGGTCGGGAATCGAACTCAGTTCTTCTCACTTTGAATCGAACGTCCTTATCACTGGAGTATGAGGATCATAGATTTTCAAAATGCATAGGCAATTTCCTGGAAGCTTGTAAGTCTGTGTCTATAGTTGTTATAGTCTTCAGTCTATGTTTATAGTCACTGATGTAATTAGTGAAAATGTTCATAGAGATAGTCTCAATTTCTCCATGAAAGTTATGTTTTTATTGTTAATACTACTCTGTGTTTTTCTTAAGAGAGTGATACTGAATAAGAAGTGTTCTGACTTCATGCTAGAACAAAGTTTCATTTTGTTATTCAGCATATTTTTCATCTTACGTTATTATATATCCATATCAGTTAAAGGTAGAAAACCGGGTAGGAACTTCATTTTGCGAGGAAAACATTAAGTATATCTCCTATAAGAGAACTGTGACATATACATACATGTATATTTGTGTATGTATATATATGTATATATATATATATATATATATATATATATATATATATATATATATATATATATATATCTTTACATATGTGTATAAGTGAGAAATATATCGATATATACACGTTTTTCATAAGTGACATTTATATCTTTTTGTTGGGTTAATTTTATATCTAGTTTAATTTAGATTCATGCTGTATTAATTTCATGGGTATCATTGTTCGATTTTCAATGGAACATTTACGATGTTAGCTGGATATAAACAATTTTCACCCTAATTACATTATTTTCCAAAATAATTCGTCTTTTCAAAAGATGAAAACACTCAGAAAGAACAAAATTCATTTATTACACGATATACTAACATAATTCGGTTTCGTTTATAGAAAAAAATCTTACATTGAAAATTATTTCGCGTAGGGAATTGTATGCAAAAATATTTGATTTGGACTAATAGAACAAAATCCTTTTATAGTGTATTATTCAACATGATACGGCATGGAAAAATAGCTTTAGTGTTTTCAATGAGAAACGTTTCAAATAGAATAGCTTTTGAGTTTTCACTGAGAAACATTTCAAGTAAAATAGCTTTTGAGTTTTCACTGAAACGTTTCAAATAAAGTAACTTTTGAGTTTTCACTGAGAAACGTTTCAAATAAAAATAAAAACTCCCACAATTCATTCTCTCCTCTACAGCATTCCCACTCGGTCGCTTGACCATCAAACGCTCATACGCTATTACATCATTTGTGGTTTTTGTCTGCGTTATTTCCTTTGCCTTGTAATAGTTTATCAGACTTTTACTTTTATTTGATGTTACCTCGTGTTATAATTTCCTTGCTGAGCTTAGATGCAACTCGTCATGTTTGTGATCTTGAAGTTTTATTATTATTATTATTATTATTATTATTATTATTATTATTATTATTAACTAGTGTACATGGCCCGTAAAAATGACAGCTAAATGTTAAGTTAGATATGCATGGACACGCACACACATACACATATTCAACCTTCCCACCCCCTCCCCCTTAACTAATTACAATCCGATGGTTCGGCAATTTGTGGCAGATTGTGGGTTTCCGATTGTACCTCACCAAAGTATGACTACTTCCTGTCACCCTTCCGCTCAGCGTGACGGGATATATATATATATATATATATATATATATATATATATATATATATATATATATATGTATGTATATATATATATATATATATATATATATATATATATATATATATATATAGCAAGACACTTGCTTTTTAGTGTATTATTATTATTATTATTATTATTATTATTATTATTATTATTATTATTATTATTATTACCGTATAAGGAAATTGAAATATTTAGCAATTTACCATTCAACATAGTTAGGATGCCAAAATACAGCAAGGAAGGTAGCAAGGTGTGGGCAAAAAATTTAGCATAAATTTGAAGTGTCTATTAAAGCCTAAATGGGTATATGATTGTATAGGACTGGTTAACTAACATTTCTGTTGTTGTTTTAGCAGTATTATCATCATTAACGTTATTTTTATTTTTCAAAGAAAATTAAGAAAAGAGTATATGAAAAAGATCCAAAAGTTCAGTAACATACGAAACCAATTTCCAGATAAATGAATGTCATATGTAAGAAATAAAGGGAATAAACGCAGATGTAAATGGCAAAACACCAACGTAAAAATTATCGTTTGGATAAATGTAAATCTGAGTAGCAAATTAAATAGATAATTAAATAATCATATATTTTGTTGGGTGGACTTGATTCGTGGTATGACAGTAATACAATATTGAAAAGATTTTGTAGTTTTGAGAACAAAGCCCTCTGAAAAATTGTGAGTTCAATGGCAGGATAAAATTAGAAATGAAACTAAGAGAGATTATTAGAATGCCATATGCGGATGAGATCATGGTGAGGGGCAGATGAAGATAGTTTGGGCATGCTCTTCGCACTCCTCAAGAGAGATTAGTTCACCAAACATTTAACTGGGCTCCACAAGGCACTAGAAGAGTTGGAAGATCCAGGCCTACATGGCTGAGGACTATGAAGCATGAAGTAAGAGATGATGAATGGAGAAATATTGATTTAATAACTTAAAGATAGAGAGCACTGGCGAAATCTAGCCAAGGCCCTTTGCGTCAATTGGCGTAGGAGATGATGATGATGATGAAGATGAAATATTCATTAGTTTGTTTTAATTTACCATAAAACAGATTAGGCATGAAATTTTTCGTTGATTTAATTTTACTTTATTATTATAATAGGCAATAACCCCATCAATAAATTAATGAGCATAGATTCACGAATACACGGCATCATTGCAATAATACCATTTTATTCATGATACCACAGTTACGTTATTGATAAAATTATACTTAAGCTTCTTTGAATGGAATTTCATGCATAAAGCCTTCCTGATGGCAAGCAGAAATATATCATATGCAATACTTGAAGGTTCACTATTTGTTTATCATGTCATTGTTCATACTGAAAGTCTCTTGAATTCTTAAGGTTTCTTGCAAGGCTCATTTAACGTCCTCGCTGTGAGAATTTATAAATATGTAATTCTAGCTTACTGGCTCATTATTTATAATGGGGTGATTTTCCAGAATAACAGAAGCCCTCGTTATTTTGAGGTATCATGTGCTTAGTGTATGTGTGTATATATATGTATATATATATGTGTGTGTATATATATATATATATATATATATATATATATATATATATATATATATATATATATATATATATATATATAGTGTGTGTGTGTGTGTGTGTGTGTATTTTTTCATTTTTACTTCTTGTACATCACCTTACTTATTTTAGATGATTAAAAAAAAATTCTTACTTAATTTTACACGGCCAATTAATTTTGTACTCAGTATTTAGCTATCATTACTCATCATACAACATTCTCTTGTTATTTAATACTGTGCTCTGTTAATATATCATTGTATTCTCCACATACATTTTTACGCTCAGCATACCATTCCATATTTATTATGATGTTTTCTACACGTTGTACAACATTCAATATGCATTATGCATAATTTGACATCCAATACTCTATTTTATATGTAATATACGCCTTTCTACACTTTGTATGCATTTTACGTTTCTACACTCAATACACAATTTCATATGCACAAGCATTGCATGTTTTCACGTCACGAATTGACAGTCACAAGGATTTTGCCCGTCATAAGATGATATTTGAGCACTGCAGAACTTGATGCTGTAGTACGGACGTACTGCATGTACTCTGGGGCTTCATTCTTCTCACCTTTGAGAATGCGTTTCTTCTTAATTAAAGGATAGAGTAAAAGACGATGATGGGGACGGATTTATTAGGAGTTTTATTATACAAATATTTTCTAACAGTATTTGAATTACATAGCAAAGACTTTTTATATCAATTACTAAAACAGAAAGTGATGATAACATTAATGGTAGAAGTATGACAATTATTTTTACATTCATCATCAATAAGAACTTGCTAAATTGTAGTTTTTAATTTACGGTAATTATTATTTTGACTTAGTATGAATAATTATATTGTTATTTATTGTTGTCCTACAGAAAATAAGTAAAAAGCACTTTCATTTTATATCTGACTTTACCTCTCTCTCTCTCTCTCTCTCTCTCTCTCTCTCTCTCTCTCTCTCTCTCTCTCTCTCTCTCTCTCTCTCTCTCGCCGTCGTTTTCCTCTGTTCAGTAAATGGCCTGATTTTGACTGGCTGACTTAGCCTGTCATTTCCATCTTCATACCTTTTGTGGAATTCTGCACAAGGTAATCTTATAAGCTGAATATCAAAACTTAGAGATATAATTCCTTATTTCTTACTTTCTTGATTCGTGTAAATAGATTAAAGGGATAATATAAGGCATGAGTTTGCAAATGAACTAGTGCATGGTAATAAAGAAAAAATAAAAGGCAGAGAAAAAACACTCTTTGAATATGAGCATTCCAATATCTGCACTTCTGTAGCTTCTTACATTTCACAGAGTCCTCCTTCTCTTTATTACATGCTATGTGATCTATTTGATTTATGTAACTGCCGCATGATTGTAATTGCTAGATCTAACCATTTTATATCCGTGTTACGTTGTTCTTTGCCCTTCGGTGTCATTGCCAGGGAAATTCAAGTTCAGCTTGACCAACGTCTTATGATCACGACGATTAAAATCCCACTTGAGTAAATAAAGTCAAATGGGTGGTTTTGAATATCAAATTATATAGACTTTCCTCTTCGGTCTCAAAGTAATTGAAACGACATTGCATAATATTTGCTGTCTAGAAAGATTTTTTTCTGGGTGTGTAGGCGCCGTCTGTCGTTATGTAAGAATATGAGGGTGACAATTAGTGACATTCTAAATGCATATGGACTTGAATTTGAGTTTAGCTGGTCGTCAAGTGTGTGTGTGTGTATGTGTATACGTGTTTGCTTTCTTAATTGCTAGTACAGCACGTCTCCAAATGCTTGTATGCGTATTAGCGTGTTTGCTTGAACAAGCACAGAACGCGTAGAAACCCGATCTTTTAAATCAGCAGATTGGCCAGTCCCTGAAGAATGCCTTTGTAGATCGAGTTTGCCAAGAAGAAGAGGAAGATTGAGATGATGATGTAAATCTAAGCGAGGCACAACGAGAAGAAGCAGAACAAGAATGAGTCGAGGCGGGTTGTCTGAGTCTACGACTTGTTTCTCTGGCGGACACCCATCACCCTTTCTCCAGTGGCCCCTCTCGTAATTGTGAACCAGCTCTAACTCCCAGAATGACTTAAATATACAGAGGGTCACGCAGCAACCGTCCTCTTAATGGGACAATGTTTTAACTGGCTAATTCAGGCATTTGATGCTATTCGTGATGTTATTTGATACCGGATTTTATACGGACTGTTGGTATTTAAAAAGAAAGTTGTTTCTATTTAATTTTTACTTTTAATGATAGATTGTGAAATAAAAATGGCTAACATTTTTAAAATCGGTTTTTATTTTTTCCACTTAATGCCCCCTTTCAAAATTTAGTTATAACAGTATTTATACCTGTTATATTTTTAGATATTTAGTTTAAAATAGATTTCTTAATTGTCAATTTTATCTAATTTTTATACGATATTAACACGAACAAAGTCGTAATTGTAACTTTTTATAACTGATGCATTAACATCGTGTATGCCTGAGTAAGGAGAAATTTGGAAACAGTATTCTGAAAGGTGTCGGCAACATCCTTTAGGCACCAAACGCACCTACTTTTTAGCCTTTACTTTACCGGTGTTCTTGCTGTCCAAACTCTTTGAGGCGCTGGGCTTATCCCCTCTTGCTCTCCGGAGCTGAGTGACCTCTTCGGGCCGTAGGGATCCATTGAATA
>NC_090768.1:18324222-18329222 GCF_036898095.1 Palaemon carinicauda
TGAGCAACAAACAAAAAGGGTTCGCTTAGAGTCTTAGACGAAAACGGATAGGGCTGTATTAGTAGAAAAAATGGAGGCTTCTGTAGCATGTGGGGAGAGGGGTGGGTTATTTAAAAGACCGGTTTCGCCGAACACTATGTGGGGTTCGGTAAACTGGTGTTTGTGTGTACGGTGATGTATCTTCCTTGTACGCCTCCATACTATATGCGATGTTTGCATCTCGATGTTTCAATATCTCATTGGAGACAGTGTGTAGACTTATTTTTTATGACTCCTCCCTTAATGTCATTTTGGAGCATGTAAGTTTGCGTTTGTCTTTAAGGGTTATTCAGACGTCCCCTTGTACAGTTAGCTTCATTAATTCCGGTACACTGATATCTCCTTTGCTTCCTTTGTAGTGTTCAGTTGGCTTCATTAATTCCTGTACATTTCATGGGAAGCTAAGGAGAGTCAGTGTACTGGAATTTATAAAGCGAACTGTACCAAAATTAATGAAGCCAACTGTACATTCCGTATGATTCTGAAAAAAGCCGCCTTTAATGCTAATTGATTTTTAAATCCCGGGTTGGAAACATTCACTTTCGAATATGTTTGTATATGCATGAAGTAATTTTGTGGTGTATTTGTTTACTAATTTGTCTGTGAGACCGTAAACACTTGTGTAAATCTGTCTATCCTTAAATAATCTGATAACATATGTCGTAACCTAAGCTGATTTTTAAAGTTAATCTTGAGGATAATGTAAAGATGTATTGTACTTAGCTTTTATAAGGGTGTTTGACCATAATGTCATTTCAGCTGTGCTGTGACGTAATATCCCAGGGGTCGTTAATCTGTTTAATGTATTCAGGCCAGAGACTTCTACAAAAAGACTGGGTTAGCACTCATTATCCGCTTCATCTTCTCAGGGATAAATTGCACATACTGTACAATTTTCGCTTTCTACTTAACATTCTCAGATATTTTTCATTATTGGATGGCGTGCTTCAGCGTTCTTTATCCACTTGGCTTAATTTGTATGTTTATTTTCTCATCATTGTGACACGTAATCATGTTCATTATCCTTCACGCGGTTCTCATCTTTTAGTTAGTACATGTAAAGATTGCTTTTTGTATTTCTGTTCTGGTTAAGCAAGTTAGACATGGTTATTGTCATTGTTTATTTAACATGTCTTGCATTTGTTTGATAACGATGTAAAGACGACTGCAAGATTCTCCAGTGTTTATTTTAATATTGAGCTTATTATTAAACACACGGATATATATATATATATATATATATACACATATATATATATGTATATATACATATATATATATATATATATATATATATATATATATATATATATATATTATACATATACTGTATATATATATATATATATATATATATATATATATATATATATATATATATATATGTATATACATGTAAATTTCTACCTCATACCGGGATCGAACCCAAGCCCCTTCAAATGAAAGGCCAGGTCGCTTCCAACCATGGTGGCTTGGAAGCGTTCTTGCCTTTCATTTGAAGGGGCTAGGGTTCGATCCCGGTATGAGGTAGAAATTTATATATATATATATATATATATATATATATATATATATATATATATATATATATATATATATATATATATGAATGATAATTTTATCACAAACTCGTGATTTTCAATTGTTCGAACTAACCACAATTACCCTCTAATATCGATTTTGCTCTGCCACGGGATGACGTACCTTTAGGGAATTTCTTTTAATAATAAATATTTATACCCGGTACAGGATTCGAACCTTTGATCAAAAGAAATGATTAAACATTAGACTTTAGCCCACTCAGCTGTAAAGATACATAAGTTTTAATTCCGACGCTGTAACACTTGGCCGTTTTATGGTAATTTTATTACTCACACGTGACTTAAATTTTTCAAATAAACCATAAATACATTTTGATATCGTTTTCTCTTTGCCACGGAATCACAGGGAAATTTCCTTTAATTAAATGTTTTTGCCCAGCTATGGATTGGAACCTTAGTACCCTTGTTTCGAGTGGAGCTAAGGTTCTATTCCGTGGCGTTGCAAAAATATTTAACATAAAAGTCTGTGATTCCGTTGTAGAATGAATTCCCCATTAAGGGTAATATATATATATATATATATATATATATATATATATATATATATATATATATATATATATATATATATTTATTATTTATATATACATACAGTATACCTGTATATATATACTGCCCAACATATGAAACATTAGGTGGCTCTTATTAACCTTTGTGTATTTTCTGGAGACAAAAGTTATTTTTGGCCTTCAAAGTGGTCATTTATTACGAGCAGAACTTGACATTTTTCCTTTCTATATATGTATTCAGTCGGTCTACTGTACTCGAGTTTTTAATTATCAAGTTCCGCTGAAATGGATTGGTATATTTAACACAAAGAACTAAGCTTCCAATTTTGTATTCGTGAAAGAAGGTTAAAATGACGCAATATTTTGATAACGATACTAATGCTGTACTAATATTAACAGAGGGACGCAATCTCTCATTGCCCTTTTCTGTTTCATTAGATCTTTGGTTAGTCATTGCATGTTTTTCGGTTCAGTTTCCAAGTATGGCTTGCCATTGGGGATTTATATTATTAATGTCGGACACTTGTATGTATGTATGTTATTTAGCTATGTGGGATTGTTCTTTTTCTTTAACATGTAGATGGATATGAAACCTTTCTTACGCATACGGTATATTCTCCACAACTTTTTAAGGAATTCACGTATTATTGATAGAATCTAAATTTTTACCTAAGATTCTTTACTAATTCATTTTAAATTACATAGATTTAATATATAGTTAATTATTTTTATCACTCAGATTTCATATATATATATATATCTCTATTCATCCATCTATTCACCCATATTTAGAATATTTAAAGATTATAAGTATATACTGTATATACATATATATAATTTTTTTTTTCATTTATTTATTTTATTTTCCTTATCAATTGAATTTTTGATAATCTTATAATTCTTTATATCCCGATTTTTTTTTCGGGCCAGCCCTGTGAGAGTCAAGCTTGACTCATTGGGCTGGTAAAACTCCTTTTAATAATAATAATAATTCTCCACAACGGTATAGTGTTAAGGCGTTTGGGAACCCTATGATATCATCTTGAGGGACACGAATGTATAAGATCAATGCTGTTGTTGTTGAAATTTCTTTATTCCCATTATATATGACTTTATAAAGCATATATGGCTATTAGTAAATTTTATTACATAACATTAATCTATAGACTAATAGTCTTTATTCTAGTTTCATCTGAGCCTGTTAAGAATATCACTTATGTGCTGATATTGTTCCTATTTTAATAGAATTGTATCAGATAAATTCATCCAGTTACCTGTTTCTGTTTCACCTTGATTTTAAACCACATTTCCCACTGAGTTAGGAACAACCTTCTCTATATTTTTCAGCAGGTATTAATTTTGAGATTGTTCCGAAAATTTGAAAGGAACACTTTAGGCATCTAGTTAACCACTTTCTTCCATTTCAACTTTTCAATTTCTTGTTTTGATTACTATTTATGTTACAAGGCTATTGTATGGTTTTAAATATGAATGTGGAAGAGGTTGCATTCGTTTTCGAAGCTTGATTCCGCTCACTCGTATATTCTTATGAGAGTGATCCATCGCATTCTTCACGACCTTATTCTTTTCCTTTTTATTTTTATGCATATGTCGTTCCGTGAACTTAAAACAAAGAAAACTACGTCGAATCTTAAAAATGTGTTATGTATGTCATCCTATTTAATATTTTATTTATTTGATATAGTGTTGTGTATTGTTATGAGAGCTAAGGTCATTCTCCCCTTCCCACGTATCAAATATGCACCTGCCACAGGTGGTCATGCTTTTTTCTTATTTTCCTCTGCAAGGCAAAATTACACAACTGCTCTGAACCTTCAGCTGCTGCTTTCCTCATTTTTCCTTCTCTTAATCCATTATCATTATCTTGGATAATGAATGAAAAAAGGTTTTGTATTAACGCTTAGGCGTGCCATTAATGTTTGTTATTAAACATTTTTGGGTAAACCTCTCTCTCTCTCTCTCTCTCTCTCTCTCTCTCTCTCTCTCTCTCTCTCTCTCTCTCTCTCTCTCTCTCTGTATACCTTTTAAAAGCTTTTAGAATTGTTGTTGCAAGTTTAAGGCATAGTTTATGCGACTGGGGCCAGAGTTAGCGGCCAGATTTTGCTGAATTAAAATACTTTAGGGAGAAGTTCTTCACTACTTTGAGCAGCCGACCAATTTTCCCTCCACATCCCAGCTCATGTTTAGCACCACTGAACCGTCGTGGTGAGAATTAAAGATTTTTTTCTTGTGACACTCTACGGTATTACCGATCCTTGCAATGTTTGCAATTACTCGTCGACGAATGGCAGGGCAGGTGAATTTATGGGTTATTGACCCATAGATTTTGCAGCCGACTTGCTCTGCTACTCGCATGGTATCTTTTGTCGTTTGTTCTATATACATAAATGTGAGATTAGTGAGTTAATTTATAAATGTGTGATTAGTGGGCTAATTTATAAATGAGTGATTAGTGGGTTAATTTAAAAATGTATGATTAGTGAGCTAATTTATAAATGAGTGATTAGTGGGTTAATTTAAAAATGTATGATTAGTGAGCTAATTTATAAATGTGTGATTAGTGGGCTAATTTATAAATGTGTGGTTAGTGGGCTGATTTATGAATGTGTGATTAGTGGGCTAATTTATAAATGTATGATTAGTGGGCTAATTTATAAATGAGTGATTAGTGGGTTAATTTAAAAATGTATGATTAGTGAGCTAATTTATAAATGTGTGATTAGTGGGCTAATTTATAAATGTGTGGTTAGTGGGCTGATTTATGAATGTGTGATTAGTGGGCTAATTTATAAATGTGTGATTAGTGGGCTAATTTATAAATTTCTGATAA
>NC_090768.1:18336722-18339222 GCF_036898095.1 Palaemon carinicauda
TTTATTTAATTTTTTTTCGTGCAAGGTTAATCTTACGTCAAAATTTGTAATCTAGATAATTTTAAGACCAGAATACTGATGGAGGTTAGATGTGTTTTCTCCCCATTTAAAACGAACAAGTAAATTTACAAATTTTAACACCGAGTTGAAGACAGTTTTACTCAGTGTAGTATTGTGTACGTCTGGCAGGGATGCTTTTGAAGTTCAGCCCAATGTAGCCTCAAACAAGATTAGTAAACTTAAGACCGCATTAGTTACTGGGTAAGGATGTGAACAAAATAGTTATGCAAGTATCCGGGTCATATTATATCATCATTATTATTGACGACATTTATAAATGAGTTTTTCTTATGTTATCCCCTTCTTGTACAGGGTTCAGGTAGTTATAACATGGAACACTCTTGAATATCTTGGGTGTAGTAATACCATGTTGTATTGTCACGTCAGTCACTTAACAAATATCTCGGTATCTCCATGTAAACGTTCTTCGACTGTTCTGGTGTTGTAATATTTGTTATTACACAATACAGCAGTATTAATCAGGGCCACCCATACTAGGTTGGTTTGCTGTAAGCCATCAGACAAAGGTCTCTCACTATCACCAGTCCACAGTTGACCAGCGTAGTGAGGAAAACACTATATATATATATATATATATATATATATATATATATATATATATATATATATATATATATATATATTTATATATAAAGCAGTTCTCTTATTTTTTGTATATTTTAATTTGATGTGTTTTTGTATTTATTAATTTTAAGGAACAATTAACCCACAAATAATGTACATATATTAGGAATAATAGATATTATTCCATTTTATGAGTTTAAAGAATGTCTATTATAGTTTTCCAAAAATGGCTTAAAACTCGGTTGAAATTTCAATAAAAAAAGGAAATCGTATTCTTCCAACTTAGTTTTACGAGCTTCAACGTGTCCAAGTTTCTGTTCTTTGTTTGGACTTAAGAAGGGGTCTTTTGTGGCAAGAAATAATGTGATTAAGCTGTCCACGGGTTTTCGAGTATGATATGGGATGGGCAATGATACCAAAGAAGGAGACAGGTTGCTGGAGGAAGGCTAATTTCATGCGACGTTCTCACAATTTTGTAAATCAAACATCACCGTTTTGGTTTTTTGCCTGTTGCGGAAGGGATCGATAAAGCTATCGACTTGTATCCTGTTGGGTTCGGTTGTTAAAAATATTTTTCCAAGGTAGGGATTGTTGATGTTTGTCATATTTTTTTAGGTAAATGTTAATGTGCACGTATGTGTGTGTATATATATATATATATATATATATATATATATATGTATGTATGTATGTATATATATATATATATATATATATATATATATATATATATATATATTGTATGTAAATATGTTACATATACAGTATGTGTATATGTATATTGTATATACGTTATATATGTGCGTGTATTTTATGTTCATGATCAAATGGTATACATATGAATATATGATTAACCTACACGCCTAATTTCTTTAAAAGCCGTGTTTTCAAAGGAATTACCCTTCCAACTCTGTGCAAGTTGTCTACTCTGGACAGGAACATCTAATAACTAGTTATATATAATTCCTAATTTGGAGGAATTCTTTTTGACTTGAATGGTTGTGTCATGCGGAAAGACTGGGAGAGGCTTGGCTGCCTGTAGATAGAGTTCTAATAAGCTGGTATATAGTTAGTATCGTGAAATATTGAGCTCATGCTTTATCACGTTCGTATGTTCGTACGTGTTTGACTTAATCCTTCAAACCGGGTGCCTTCAATTGACTTGCCATTACAATAAGGAGGTACATCGAGTTTTACTATGGACTATAAAGTGCGAAAACACACTTCTATCCGAGTTACAGTCAGATACTATGGACCCTTCCAGTCAGAAGAACATGTATAGCCTTGAAAGGTCGCCTGGTTCGTAGTTCATTCAACTTTCTGCCACATCAACAGCATCGATTTTCTCTCTCTCTCTCTCTCTCTCTCTCTCTCTCTCTCTCTCTCTCTCTCTCTCTCTCTCTCTCTCTCACAGAGAAGTGGGCCCTTCCGAACTTTTTTTCATCTGATATTCAAACACCGGTATTCTATTCATCTTTACGTTTTCGATTTCTGTTAGATATATATAGCTACAGAAACTTCAGATAGAAAAATGTGGATGTCAAACTTGATATTGGATGTGGAGAGGGATGACTTTGACAGCGAGCGGTGTAGATAGTTTTGAATCTACTAGAAGTGGTTGCATCGATTAATCCAGAGGTATAACTTTATCTGTAATAATAACATTTGATATTGATGAATTTGAACGTGGGGGTAGAGTACTCTGAATTCAATAGTGGTCTTAGTGTTATGAATCCGATACGAATGATACATAGCTTTGAAGCCGGTAATGGTATTAGATTGTCAAGAATACGATGATGGCGGTAGAGAGCTTTTCACTAAAGGTTTTAGGTCGTGATGATTTCGACACTAGCAA
>NC_090768.1:18344222-18353455 GCF_036898095.1 Palaemon carinicauda
CTGTGGGCTGCTTTGTATAGTAGTAGTTTGTCACCTGTACTTTCTATTCCCTTCTGTATCATTTTTACAAGTGATCATATTACTAAAGATGGACGAAAGTTTATGGTCTTAAATATTTCTTCTTAGTTTCATAAGGAATTTTTACGTTTGCGTGAAATCCAGCAACGTAACGATTAGGGTCATCGTCACCAGGTTTCTTGAGGCTTGTACTGTACAGTGGACGATTACCGGCATTTTCTTGTCAAATGGTTAATTTTGAAAGCCTTTTTTTTTGGCTTACACATTTATAAGTAGACTGAATTACTTGCGCTCTCCGTCCCTTTTAATTTGCCATGTAAGAAAAGTTTTTTATTTCTTTTTTTTTTTTTAATAGACAATGTTCCGAGAGCCTTATTCCTCAGTGTTCTCTTATTCTCTGATAAATAATTGGAAATCACATGTTTATCCTTGACGCACAAGTCAATAATTTATTTGAAATACCATTCAGTTATCATTTTGTGTACTTCATGATATACGTGTCCCGACATATTTACAACACGCAAATAGATGATTTGCAACGTAATGAAAGTGTATTAAAAAAATGCAAACTTAATCCATTTTCTATGCACGCATGAAAAATGGATTAAGTTTGCGTTTTTCAAGGCCATTCTTGTCCTTACGGCAAGATTAATAATGAAGTGGGCCAAAAGTCGATCGAAGCTTAATCAGTATCACACATGTGGCAGCCAACTTTGGCACGAAACTCCCTTGTCTGACTCTCCGTTCTGATTCATGGCCCTTGATTTTAGGATTCCTGTTGTCTGGAAGTGCCGTGAATTTCTAGTTTTTGCTGTTGAAATTTGTATGTAATTAGTGTTATTTTTGTTAAATGATGTCTTTCGGATGGCTATATATATATATATATATATATATATATATATATATATATATATATATATATATATATATGTGTGTGTGTGTGTGTGTATACATATATGTTTGTATGTATGAATGTATGTCTTTTTATCACTTAGTACGAATTTGCATAATTGTGGGTAAAATTAGTACATCATAAACTTTGTAGATGTTACTGTACGTAAAACTAACCAATTTACCCGAATAAATGATTGCTTTATAATACGCACCAGGGTCATAAAAACAAAATAATCGATCGAAGCTATGGACAGTTACATGAACAGATATTGAAGTTGGGTTTGAATTTGTTATCATATATCATACACTCGTTTTTCATCAGTCTCGCTTGACAAAACTTTTCAGCTTTAATAAGATCAAAAGGTTCCCTTCGGCTCCAATTAAGGACCAGTCACAATATGACCAATCAGAAGCTTGCCTGAAATTCGCTTCCGTTTTACATCATCTGTTCCTCTCATCTTAGATTGGAAAGACAAGTTCGCTCATTAGGGAAATTAACTGAACCCAAAGTAACGGAATTATTACTTTTCCAAGTCGGTTTCATAGCATGTCCTCTATAATTACTCCTCTTATAGTCTGCTTGGAGTTTGATTTTCGATTATTATTATTATTATTATTATTATTATTATTATTATTATTATTATTATTATTATTATTATTATTGTCGTGATCTTTATTGATTAAGTCTTACGGACTGAAATAATTTTGAAGGTTTTACTTATTTTTTTATTTTAGAAAAAAAAACTAATTCCCAAAGAATATACTGGTGTATCATTGCTTGACAATCATAGTGCATTTTTTTTATTTAACAATGGGTCATATTAAATGGTTCTTAGGCACTATGGTTACCTACACAGCTTCATTGAGAATAGCTGTTTTGCGATTTTGTTGATTTGTATGCGAATAATTGAATAGCAATACGACTTTATAAAAGACTAATCATATCTTTTGAGTGAACATATAAAGAATCTTCTTAGAGAAAAGTATTGGCATATCCAGAAATGCTTGAATATTGCTTAGTCTGTTTTTCTCCGCTCACATACCGTTTCGGATGTGAAGCAAGCACGGTTGAGAGACTGAGGAAGTTGATTATGATGTTTTACAGGAGGGAGGGCGTTACCTTCGCCTGTCTGCAATAACGTCGTTCGAATATATTATAGTTACATGCATGAAAATATATTACATTTGACCACTGATATCAGATTGCACATTTTCCAGATTTGACGTTTCATGTAAGCCACATTTGAATCCTGATTAATTGGGAAAAATAACTCTATGCATCCCGAAGACTACATATTCCCGATACGCCAAATGAGGACCTGATTGATCTTGAAAGAAGTTCAAGTTAGATTATGCGGAGAGAGTTCCTCTGCCTTCTGTAGGAAACACACCAGTCCTCACCCCTCTGAGAAGCTTATAATTCTGACATGTGATCTGTCTGCGGCGGAGATCTGGTTGCTTGGCGTGTAAAGACATCTCATTTTTGGCCACCGACTCTTGTCCTTCATTCTTGAGGATTTTCAGGGTACATATCCTGGTGTTGATGTTTTTTTTTTTTTTATGTATGTGTGATTTTGCTTTATCATTTCTTATAATATTTTGAGGAAAAGTGATATCTGGGATGTTTGCTTATTTAATTATACAGCAGGTTCGGAATATATATATATATATATATATATATATATATATATATATATACAGTATATATATATATATATATATATATATATATATATACATATGTATATATATACATACATACATATAAATATATATATATATATATATATATATATATATATATATATATATATATATATATATATATATATATATATATATTGTATTTGGATGGCGATGGGAGGAGCAGGCTACATCTGCGCTTATTGGTGAATGTCTATAAAGCCAAGACAAACAAGTAAACCTCCAGTCGTTTAGGAGTCAAGGGAAAGGAGAAGTGATATAGATACTGCAAAGGAAGTGTCACTCGTGTTTTCCTCCGCTGATGTTTCCTATCTTATTACCTTCCGGTTTTTCCGATTCTCACAAACATTTGTCCATAAGGAGTCGATCACATCTCGTTGAGTCTTTCCCTTTCTCTTTATTTTATGATTTCGGTCGGGCCTGGTTCAGATCTGGACACTTTGAGTTGAGATGTTAACGGAATTTTGATTTTCAATATTTAGGGTTGTGGTGGCCGATGCGGTAACGTCCCTGACTGGTGAACGCCGAACTGAGGTTCGAGTCCAGCTCAGATTTGTTAATTTCTTTGGTCGCTGCAACCTCACTATCCTTGTGAGCTAAGGATCGTGGGTTGGGGGGAGCCTATAGGTATATCTGCTGAGTCATCAGCAGCCATTGCCTGGCCCTCCTTGGTCCTAGCTTGGGTGGAGAAGGGGCTTGGGCGCTGATCATATGTAAATATGGTTAGTCTTTAGGGCATTGCCCTACTCGATAGGGCAATGTCACTGTCCCTTGCCCCTGCAATTCATGACATGTCTTTAAAGCCTTTAAACCTTGAGGCTTTACTCTTGAGCGCCATTGTCCTCATAGTAGCTTTTTTAAATATAACTACCACTCTATGTTAATTTAATTTTCCCTGTGCGTGGTCATGAACTCCCTCGAAAGAGCTATTTTATGCAAATGGATGAAATTTGCAAGTATCTTCCTTATCTGCATCCATATTCAAATTTCCCCCCCCCCCTCTCTCTCTCTCTCTCTCTCTCTCTCTCTCTCTCTCTCTCTCTCTCTCTCTCTCTCTCTCTCTCTCTCTCTCTCTCTCTCCATATGCATTTTCTTGCTCGTTGGATGTCTGTACACAGTTGTGTTTTTTCTGTTTTCGTGATTTGAAATTTACGTAAGTTCATACTACAGATATTCATTAATTAGTAATCAGAAGGAAATACCGGCAAATTACTTTCCTTAAAAGAAACAGGTAACCAATATGGATTTTATCGAAAAAAAAACCTTGCTATTTGTTTTAACTCCTTTGATTTAATTAGATATTATTTGTTATATTTTTGCACATATTCCTTTATCTCCCTGTGAGTTCCAAAACGCAGATATAATCTAATGAATATTTTTGTTTATTTTCTTTTATAGTACCGGATGTTTTCTCTCTCTCCCCTAACACCGCTAAAGATATTAATTATAAGATAGGATATCAACTGTTCTCTATCTCTCTTCGTCTCTCTCAAATTACAATACTCTCTCTCTCTCTCTCTCTCTCTCTCTCTCTCTCTCTCTCTCTCTCTCTCTCTCTCTCTCTCTTCTCTCTCTCTTAGATTTTTTTCTCATTCTATTGACTAGAAAAGTACTCTGAAATTGCAGACCTCCACCACGGAAGCTTATTTCCAGACCTTTTGCTTGACCTTTGACGTAGAACTTTCAAGATAGAATCAGTCCCACTTCTCAACATAACAATTAATCCCTGAAAGTTTCATAACTCCCTGAGGAAAGTTGTGGCCAGGAAGTTGTTCACAAACAAACAGACATATCTCTCGTATGCTGATAATGAATCTTTTCTATATGCTTCCTTTCCTTCTCGGAAGCAATTTAAGGCCACTTTTAATAACGTAAGTGTTAGACAAGTTATCTAGAACTGATAGTGCAAATCTTTATACTGTATCTTTAATAATGGAGGACAAAATCAAGTGGAGTGTAGTCTGTACCAACCGTGTGCCACACAATTGTACATAATTCCTTTTGTATATATTATGCTTGTATCTTCGCTCTTCCCTCGCACTAAAAAGAACCAGAATAAACATGTCTGCGTGTCGCCTATGTAACATTATCATTTTCTCGAACATGTAATTTCCTGTTGCCTTGAGGTTTTGTATATAAAGGAGAGTGTTCTATAATAAATTAACTCACTTGATTGCATCCTGCTTTTGAGTTCACAACCTTCTCTCGGCTCCGTCACAAGTCCTAGGTACTTTCAATCACCCTCGTGTGACATATCCTAAAATGGATTGATTTATATCTATTCTATTTAACTTAACAAACAGCCATTTACCACGTCTAAATTTCAGAGGTATTGTCACATGTTCGTCCACAAAGTTTGTATTCAGCACATGTGTCTTGTCTACTTTTACCTCTAGTTTCCTTGGTGGTCTTCAGTATTTTCTCCATCTCGTTATTCCTCTTTATTTATTCCTTTGTCAAATGTGTCAATCCTTTATCAGAATTCCTTGCTGTTACCTTCCTTTGTACTCTTATCCTAGCAGAACTACTAATTGCAAACAGTTTGGAAGGGCAAAATGGTGACACGTTAGGGCTTAGAGGGAGGATAAGTGTTTGGGACGATGATTTCGGAAATGAAATGCCGGACGAGGAGGAATATTGGAGGAAAGATAAAGAAATGAAAGCGGTGTGTATGATGGTGGGATTAAGGCAAAGGGCTATAATAACATTCTGTAATGAAGGCTGATTAATCGCTGAAATTAATTTGATGGCAACCAAGGTATCAAATGATGGCGGTCTGATACGATTCTCGAAATGGTTAACAATTAGGATTAAATGAGTTTGATGAAAAAAACAATCTCGAAATGATGAGAGATCGAATTAGTTCTTTAATTGAAGTCGAGGTGGCACTTGATTTCTGCGGAGGAGCAAATTTGGAGTGCAATTAAGGAATAGATTATTGGTTGGAAGAGAATCGATTAATTCTTAACTCTTTCGTATAAAGGATGCGTGGTTCTATGAACATGGGAATTACTTGCCGTTAATGAAAGATAAATTTATCACTAGTAACTAGCAACCTTTATTCTTCATGTTTCTTCTAGGAGAAGGACACTCCAAAATTAAACATTGTTCTCTAGTCTTGGGTAGTGCCAAAGCCTCTGTACCATGATCTTCCACTGTCTTAGGTTAGAGTTCTTTTGCGTTGCGTTGAGGGTACAATCGGGCACACTATTCTATCTTATTTCTCCTCCACTTGTCTTGTTAAAGTTTTAATAGTTTATATAGAAATTATTTACTTTAAATGTTGTTTTTAAAATATTTTATTTTTCCTTGTTTCCTTTCCTCACTGGGCTATTTTCCCAGTTGGGGCCTTGGGCTTATAGCATCCTGCTTTTCCAATTAGGGTTGTAGCTTAGCAAGTAATAAAAATAATATTATTGAGACAGGAAATCTACTGACTTCTCTGTATCAAACGCTAATACCTGTGTACCGCAGGATTACTGCACTTTGATGAAAGGCTTTGGAGGTAATCCAAGCGAGTACTGAACTTGAATGGCATTTTCTGTGTTTATACTGAATAACACTTGATTTTGTCTTCTATTATTAAAGATATAGTATAAAGATTTACGTTAGTAGTAGTAGATAATTTTTCTAACCCTTGCGCGTCATTTAAAGTGGCGTTAAATTGGTTAGGAGTAGAAAGGAGGAATATAGAAAAGAGTCATTATCAGCATACGAGTTATATGAGGACAAAGGGGACGTCATTAATAGAATGAGAACAAATCTAAGCGTGAGAAAGAAACCTATTAAGATGTTACGAGAGAGAGAGAGAGGAGAGAGAGAGAGAGAGAGAGAGAGAGAGAGAGAGGAGAGAGAGGAGAGAGAGAGAGAGAGAGAGAGAGAGAGCATGGCAGGGCTAAAAAATCAGATAGCTTTAAGGGCTTCGAAACAGATGGGATATGGAGAATATTTTGTGTTTCAGCATCGCAAACATATTCAAGATTGATCTTTCCAGAAGGATAAATTCATTACATTTCAACAAACTTTAGAAACTGTTTTGAAACGTTCTTAATGTAATAATATGCAATGCATACGTTAAGAAAATGTTATCAAGAAAATTCTGTCAGCGTTTTTTCGATAGATTATGACTAACAAAGTAAAAGAAACTGGAATTATTGTTATAAATAAGATGCGAATTTATATAGCTTACTGGTTCCAAAAGAAGAGTCTGTTGGAAAGATAACGAGTTGAAATCTACACTTTTTAAACAAATGGGAGTCAGGAAGACACTGCTAAAATACAAACGAGGTCAGCTACAAGCAGGTAATCTGTACATTGCACATTAATGAGCAAAGTTTGGCAGTCCTAGTACTGTCCCAGACCGTTGTAATGCCCATGGGATACTTAGAGATTGCGCGAGATCCATTCAAACCTCCGAAAGAGAATGGCTCAAGGAAGCTTAGCTAGAGCAGATTATTTGCAAATCCCTGTATTGGCCATGGGTAAGGGGTTGTTATTTTTTTCTTCAATGAAGCCCTACTCCGTTTTTGTGTCATCCACTCACAGCTGAACACAATCTCCAGCCATTAGAGATTAACAAGAGTTCTTTTATTTTGCAACGAAGGAATTTGCAGGTTATTCTTTATCTGGTATGAGTGTGTCACAATGGTGTTCGTTAAGCAAAGCATTTGCATGTGCACCTGTTCTGCTCTCCTAAACAGATCCGGGTGAAATAGTGAGTCTCCTCTCTCTCTCTCTCTCTCTCTCTCTCATCTCTCTCTCTCTCTCTCTCTCTCTCTCTCTCTCTCTCTCTCTCTCTCTCTCTCTCTCTCTCTCAATTGTATTTTAGCCCATCTTAATTATGATCTTATATTATCGTAGATGTTTATGTTTATTATCCTTATCTTGTAATTTGTAATATTTTTTTAAGCCCAAGTGCCAAGAAACTTGCAGCCTCAAAGAAATTAATTTATTTACTTCTTCAAGCCTTGGAGAGCTCAGCCTTTCTCTTTTATGTTTGAATTTTGTTAATCAAATAATGTCAAAATTTTTCATGAATAATTTTAGAATTTTGGAATTAAAAGTGTTTTTAGGTTTGTTATTTTATTTTATTTAGGTTAATTCAAGATGTTTTATGTTGATCCAAAATGTGTATTCGTATTTAAGGTTAATTCACTATGTTAGTCTTTTATGTTGATCCAAAATGATAGTTCATCTTTCTAGTTAATCAAAGATAATTGTTCATATTTTAGGTTAATCAAAGATGTTTTTTAATATTTTAGGTTAATCAAAGATATTTGTTAATATTTTAGGCTAAACCAAGTTTTTTTGGTCTTTTAGTTAAAGTAAGATTTTTTAGGTTAATCAAAGATGATTTTCTCTTTGATTTTTGGTCTTTTAGGTTAATCCAAAATATTTGTTCATCTTTTGAAATAACCCAAGATGTTTGTTAGTCTTTCAGATAATTAAGAGATTTGTTCATCCTCTAGATTAATCCCATTTTTTTGTCGTCTTTTAGGTTATTTCCAAGAAATTTTTCGTATTTTGGGTAATTAAAGATAGTCTTTAGTCCCAAGTTAATCAAAGATGTTTACTTAGTCAAGAAAATTGATTCTTAATTTTTTTTTATTCATTTATTTATTTTTTTTTTTTTAGTCTGAAAATAATTTTTTTTAGGCAAGGGAATCATTTCCATTTCCTGTAATTTTCCGCCTCTAAGAATGCCAATGAATTTGGGAAATTATATTGCATCTTTCGTTATTTTTTTTCTTGTAAATAATAAGATGAATATTTTATATGTAAAAAAGTACGGCCAGATGGTAAAGGCAATAAGTACCTTCGCAAATTTCGGAGTTAAGTGCCTTTATTTTGCAACATGAAATAGGAACCTGTGGGAGAGAGGCTAGCATAGGCTGGGCTACGAAAAGTTTAAATTTGGAGCTTATTTCCCAAATTTTCTTTATGTAAGCGAATCGTAAATGGAAGAAAGAGATTGCAATTGTTGAATTGAATTGTTTTTATAGCACATGTGTCGTAGCAAGAATTGGAAGAGCAAGAAATGTTGAGATTGCCAGAAGGGTTGTTAATATGTTTTCACAGACGAAAGGTTGGAAAAGTATTTTGAGATGGTCTGAGTATGTGGAAAGAATGAATGTCAAGAGGCTTGTAATAAAGCTGTTTAAAATTCATAATTGTTATGATCGATATACGGGTTAAAGAAATATTGGAAAGGAGAGGCCTAAATAATCAGAAAGCCTATAAGATGAAGTTTAGTGTCATAATTAGAGAATGTAATGATTAGCTGTATGACACGACTAACATGATTAAAGCTTTCCTCTGCCTCTTGAGCCATTCCCTGTTATGGCAAACTATTGAATAAAAATGAATGATCCGAGAATGTATCGCTGAATACTATCTTATACATACATTGCTCCTATTTGATGCTTTACTATTGATCAAGTATTCTTACTTCACATATCCTTTTACTTGCTTCCCCTATGAGAGGTATTATCACCTCTTTTATTAGCATTCGGCTTATTTTTTGTGTCTTTCGGTCCACTGTAATCCATTGCATTGTCTATACACATCATGCAATGCTATACCCACATACATATATAATATACACACACACATATATA